>NC_044322.1:242640674-242953782 GCF_007399415.2 Gopherus evgoodei | reverse complement strand
TAATAACTTGCTTAACTAGTTTCTTTGTATAACTATAGCTGGAGCTGTTTTTTCCCAAAAGGTAGCTGCCCCAAACATCCTTAGAGAAGAGCCATTATTCATATTAGCACACTTGGTGCAGCAGTAGTACTTAAGCAGAAAATTGCTCATAATAATCTAAGAGTTTATCTACACGATGAGTTGATACAGATGAGCCCTAAAACAGTAGTGGTCTAGGGCACTAAGCATGTGCCTGGAAGTCAACGGATGTTGGTTTTATTCTTGACTCTGCCAATGACAAGTAACTTAACAGTTCTTTGCCTTAGTTTCCCAGCCTGCAAAATGGAAATAATAATATTAGCCCAACTACGTCAAATTTTAAATTGTGTTCATGAAAATTGACACATTTAGTTAGCAGCAGGTCTTCATCTGGGTTACTCTGTCTTGGCAAAAGCAAAACAAAATCCATATTTATTGATAATGATACAGACATAATAGGAAGCACTGAAATACAACACTAAATTAGAAATGTGAGATTTTGATGTTATTTGAGATAGTGAACTTTGTCCTTTTACTGTAGAAAATCTATCCAACCTTCACACAGAGATGCACTTGGAAAATATGTATAAGTAAAGAGAAATCCATAAAAGACTAAGCACAGATATTATATTGGATGATCAAAGCACTCACAAACATAGAATATATAAAATTAAACTACAATGGTCAAAAAATTATTCCTGTGTTTTCTGCAGGTTGATTTTTTTCAGTACTGCGTTCTCCATGAAAATCAGAAGAAATATTAATACTTTAAAATAATATTAAAAGATACTAAGTAGCTATTATTAAAAATGGCAAATATGATACAATGGAACATTTGATACAGAGTAGCCTTCTTTTACTTTTATTGGCAACCTCGATGAGTCTCTTGCCTACATACTTAAGGAGCAGGATATCATTGGGACTATACCTTCCATGGAGAGCCAGCTGCTGGCACTATTTTAGATGTTCACTAGAGAAACTTGAAAATACCTACTAGTCCTATAAATCAGTCACATCTAAACTCAGACTTTTGCAAGAAAGGAATCTAAACCAGGTCAGTCCTAAGATGTTTGTGAGAAATGACTTTTGCAATAAAAAAATTGACCCATCTTAGGTGCCTAACTCCAGGAGAGGGTTCATGGCTGAAAATCACAAGTGAAGAGAGCTGCCTTCTCTCAGGCACCTAACTCCCTTTGAGGGGTGAGGCTTAGGCCCCATCCTTCTCCTTGGCATTTCCTATTGACTGGCTTAGGTGGCTCCTCACTCAGGTTGCTGACTTCTGTGAATCTTATTTTTAGATGCCTAACTCTCCCCCGGCTCCATGATTTGGTACTGTGAATTCTAGTAAGTAGCAGAGAGTGCCTAAAGTTTAGGCTTATTGCAATGCTGAGTCTAAGGGCTAGTTTATACTACCACACTGCACTAATGCAGCTGTGCTGCTGTAGTTCATCTGGTGAAGGTGCGCAATGCTGATGGGAGGGAACTCTTCCATTGGCGTAATTATTCCACCTTAAGGAGAGGCAGAAGCTATGTCAGTGGGAGAACGTCTCCTGCCGACTTAGCACTGGTATGGACAGCACTTATGACGATGTTACTTGCGTTGCTCAGGGGATGGCTTTTTCATACCCTGGAATGGCGTAAATTACATCGATTTAAGCAGCAGCATAGACAAGATAAGTTCCTTTCTGGATTTAGCCCTGTGTAACCTGCAGACAACTGCAAAGGAAACTTGAGTTAGCAGGCAATAGTGCTAACTTATCTTAACTGGAATTTGCTCTTTGTATAGTTTATAGCTGAAGGCAAGGCCCAGCAACTACTCAACGCAATGGGCCAAATCTCTTTGTCAACAGGAGCTGTGCCTGAATAGAGCCCGAATCATCCGATCCCACAGAAGCATGCAATTCACAATTACATCATATATAGAAGAAAACATTGTGTTGCTTTCTGCATCTAATTCTAAGCCTTTTCAGAAATCTGATGATCTTATTTAGTCCATAGATTAAAATCTCAGCATAAATGTAATAAAATTACAATAAAAGTTACGTATCAAGAAAGTGTTGGTTGCTCATAAGGATAAAGTATTCTAGTCATAATTAAATTTCAAATCTAATTATAATTTGAGGAGTCCTTTTAATTACATTGCAATATTTTGCTTTCGTAGAAAGATGATTGCTATAGCATCTTTTATCTGTAATTTTCTTTTAATTAAAAAATGTAAATAAATCAAAACCACCTCCTCAAAAATATTTACTTTATAAATAAAAAACAACAACAAAAGTACATGGATTTCTATAGCCTGGCTTTATCTGCTGAATCACATTTACATCTATATTTTGTTAAAACAAAGCAGTGACAGGAATAATATAACTGATTTTCACATTTTTTAGTGTATTTTCCAGCTACCGATTTCATCACCATTTTAATGTTAGAACAAATTCTCTGCTCGATTTCCAAGTTGCGGCTTAACTTTCAAAAACAAACTTTCACATGAAAGAAGAATGATGATGATGATGATATTGACCAAAGGGGAAAGAAGTTGTCTCACAATAAGGCAGAAGAGCAAGGAGGAAATAAGGCCCTTCTCAAAAGGTTGGGATAGTACAAAGCTGTTGGCTGTGTCTCCAAACTGAACTGCTGCAGCTGGGTCATGATTTGCCACAGTGAAAAGTGTTTTTAGATGTGTCCATTTTTGAATGTCCTACCTGAGGTACCTTAAAGGGACATGATTTTCATAAAGTGCTGAGGGGTCTCACCCTTTACAAATCAGGTACCTTTAGGGTGTCTCAAACTGGGCATGCAAAAATGGAAACATCTAAAAATCACAAGTCACTTTGGAAGATCTTATCCACTGAACTCTTTCATATTCTTCAAAACCAATTAAAAAGAAAACAAATACAAGCATTGCTCCTGGAAAGATTTATGCACAGAATTTTAAGTAGTCTCATTGAGTTCAGTTGGATTACTCACATTTGTAAATTGTTGCAGGATCAGGGCAATATTGTTGAACTAACCAAGCCAGTAAGTTAAACTATTCCTGAATCTACCAAAAGTGTTTTAAAAAGTGAGAGAAGTTTTACATAGAAATTTGCTAGTACATGCAGGAGAACAGTGGTTTCTCAGATTCTCCAGGACTAAAAAAAACTAATCTGAGTCTTTGTAATATTTTTGGTTGCTCATGCTGATAATGGTGTAGGAGATTGTTTTTTTTCTCTTGAATACAGCCTGTAGACACCATGCTTTATGGGGACTGAATTCTGGTTTGTGATGAGTATATATTCTTATCACTTAATCTATAAAATTAACAAAAAGGAAGTGGGACACCCTGATTCTGATGTCTTTCAATCATCCTGGAGATACTGTTCAACAAGACCTTTGAGATGGGAGTCATGGAAAGGTACAAAGTGGTATACCCAAGAAGCAGAGGGTAGGTTCCACATGTTAATCGGTGTGCACTCTCTAATCTGGGAATCACTACTATTTACAGTACAGGCTCTAGCACTGAGTTCTTATTCTCTGGAGGAACAAACTATACACCATGGCTGCATGTGGCTTACCCTTTAGTGGCTTATATCATCAGATCTGAATCCGCTTCATTCCATGCCCAATGTGAGAACAGGCAAAAATGATTGTACGTCATCTTTATACTCACCAAATCTTTGGGATAGTATGTGGGGGATTCATTTCTAAGTTAAACGTAAAGCATCTTTATGTGGCTGTTCCAAAAACCAGAGACCAGTGGAATACAGCAGCACTTTAGCCTTGCCTTCTTTCCCACAGACCCTCATTTGCGGCTCAAAAAGAAAGTGCTTTACACTGGAGAATTCCACTACTCTGCTCAGGTTTATGGAGCCAAACGGCACAGAGTCTTAATATTCCCAAAAGAAAATCTTCATTAGGATAAGGTTGTAAATAGAGTCAAAGTTCATGTTAGCACCTTAAATGTGTATTTCCAGACTTTCTGGCTGTTAGGCATCTTAAACTAAAATGATCTAAATTACTGGTACTTACTTTCTGATTTAAGGCTTTTTTAAAAAAAATGATAATTTTCTATCATTTCCTAACTTTCAGACATGAAGAATGTTCAGATAACATCATTGTAAATTAATGGTTTATATAGAACCCTAACTTTATCTTTAATTAAGTTTGTGATTGGGATTTTGTTAAAATGGCTTTTATATCAATATGGGAAAATTTGACATAGGTAAAGTTGCTACAGTTTGGAGCAGAGAGAGATCAGGGACTAGCATGCATGAAGAGTATCCACTCTGAAGCAATTTCACTAGTACCTATAAACTACTGGCCCACTTGTGGACTTTAAGAAGCCTGCACCATACCCTACCAGTTTTTATGCAGACTAAGTCGTTCACATTCAGCAGCAGTGAACACCTAAAAAACTGTATGATGTATGAAGAGCAGAGTTCCCAAAAGTTTGAAGAAAAAGCTGAATAACTCAAAAATTAGACCACTGCACTTTATAAAAGTGTCCAAGGCCCCTGACCTTGTGACAGAACAACAGAACAAACCAAATGTGGAGTTTTTCAGTCCATTTATTTTTTAAATGTGACATGGCAAAAACATGATACTTTTCAAAAAGGGCAAACATCTGACTTTTCATACTGTCCTATCATATGAACATCTTTTTGATTTTCCTCAAACTTTTAAAGACAACAAAGCTTCCTTTGGCATGGACCCACACAAGAATACTGTGGTGCAATCTGAGACAGAGAGAATCAAAATAGCACTTTTATCAGAAACAAAGTCCCTATTATCTGTGAGTGGATAGATTACTCTGTCACCAAAAACACTTTTATTGTGTTTTATTATCCAAATAATTTTGAATCAGATTTTCAAAAACACTCAAGCATTGGTCTACCTCTGCCATCAAAGTCAGAAGACAAACACGCCTGTTAACTTCAATGGAAGCAGAGTCAGGCCAACGCTGAATGCTTTTGAAATACTCATCTTTCATGTACACTGAACTGGGGAAGCTGGAGAGTTTTTCATTTAACATGACCATTTACATTCCTGTTTCCTAATGTAGCTGTTTTCTAGCTATCACATCTTTATATGGTGAACTGTTCTTTTTCTGACTTGGCTTACTCATTTTTTTTTTATGTGACATTTTTTTGGATCAGACAGTTAGTGTAGTGCTCTTTTTCAGCTTGGCTTCAGTCACTATGTGTCTCTCAATGATCACAAAAGCTCATGTTATTTTGTAATACTTCCCCTCTCAGTGCATAGTACTATAGCACAGAGGAGTTCTGGAGTTTCCTACACTAATTGTATCCCAGCCAGTTGCTGATTTCCCTGCAGCAGCAAAAGCCAGAATTTCTTACAGGCTGTTAATATTTTCCACTCTAGCATCTGGTGCCAAAATTATCCCATAATTTGTTCCAATTTTCCTCACAAGATACATTTTTTAGCAAGGTGTACAGTAGATTTACATATGCATTTTAGGGCAGATTCTTTCAGCCTGATGCTGCTTTCCGTACTGCTTCCACATCACTGACACAAGACATGTTTTTTTTTTCCACTACAGGTGGGTCCACCAGGCTGCTAGCATATAGTGAGGTGAATTCTCAATTATACTGGTGTAATCTGCATTAAATCTGCTGATTTCACTGGATTTACATCAGTGTAACTGAGATCAGGATCTTACCCACTGGGACTTGCAGTATCCTAGCCAGCAATCCCATTTCCTATGGCTGCTTTCTCTCTGCAGGGTAGAAATACAGGCCATACTCTCACTCAGACTCTGTTGCTTATTGGGGAAAATATGTATCAACTCAGACACATAATATAATTGGTCTGTACAGCATGGGAAGAGGTATCTACTGCGCAAGAGATGAAACCATAGCTGATATAAATGAAAAATCAGTCAGCGCAACTAGCAAGAAGATAAGATAATCAACATAGGGAAGTATCAGAGGGGTAGCTGTGTTAGTCTGGATCTGTAAAAGCAGCAAAGAATCCTGTGGCACCTTATAGACTAACAGACGTTTTGGAGCATGAGCTTTCGTGGGTGAATATTCACCCACGAAAGCTCATGCTCCAAAACGTCTGTTAGTCTATAAGGTGCCACAGGATTCTTTGCTGCTTTAACACAGGGAAGGTAACTAAAAAACAGTGAGCTAGACTGCCCTTAAGCACAACCTGGTAGTGAGTAAACTGTGCCGGCGCAGGAGTAGCTCCGGGAGGCATTGTGCTTCAGAGAACACCTTTGGGTCACAAACTTACCCCTGCTTTGCTTTGCTCTGCTATTGTCCTGCAGTGAATTATGACATGCCCCTACATTGCCCCATCTGCATGTGTAGAGGGGGGATGGAGCCAAGGCTCTAGGCATTCTTCACCCTTCCTCTTCCAGTTGTTCTTGGGAGAATTTAAATGGATCCTGTTGTCTAAGGCTATGTCTACATTACAGACCTTATAGCGGCACACTATACCGCTGCAGCTGGGCTGCTGTAAGGTCTCCTGTTAGCTGCCCTATGCTGACAGGAGAGAGCTCTCCCACTGGTATAATTAAACCACCCCCAAAGAGTGGCAGTAGGTATGCTCGCTAGAGAGGGTCTCCCGCTGACATAGTGCTGTTCACACTGACTCTTTTGTTAGTGAAACTTTTGTTGGTCAGAGGGGTGTTTTTTTCACAACCCTGACTAACAAAAGTTTTGCAGACAAAACTGCTAGTGTAGACAAAGCCTAAATCTAGTACCTGAATTTCAGGCAGCTTTTCTTTTGCTTTGCAAATCAGCCATAGACAAAGAGTAACAAGGCCAGAAGGAGATAAACTTCCCTGCAATCCACCAATTCTTGTGGCTGCATAGAACAAAGGATGCCTAGTGATTACAGGACAGGGAGTTCAGAGCTTTTACAATGGAGAGAAGGTATCACTTAAAAACATACTGGTCTACATCACAAAGTTGCAGCGCTGGTGAGGGGGTTACAGCGCTGCAACTTAGGAGGTGTACACATCTGCAGGGCATCACCAGCGCTGCAACTCCCTGTTTGCAGCGCTGGCCGTACTCCCGTTTTGTCTCGGGTGTAGAGGATCCAGCGCTGGTGATCCAGCGCTGGTAATCAAGTGTAGACACTTACCAGCGCTTTTCTTGACCTCCGTGGAATAAGCAGGTATCCCAGCATACCTGAGGAAGCCTCTGGTAATCAAGCAGGTCTCCTTCCCCGGTTTGCTCTCGCGTTCCCCGAACCCCCGAGCAAGCAGGTCTCCTTCCCTGTGGTTTGCAGGGGGTTCGGGGAACGCGAGAGCAAACCGCGGCGAAGCTGGTCTCCTTCCCCTGTTTGCTCTCGTGTTCCCCGAACCCCCCTTGAAGCCGCCCAACAGCGCTGCAGTGTGGCCACATCTAACACCACTTGCAGCGCTGGTTGCTGTAAGTGTGGCCACTCTGCAGCGCTGGCCCTATACAGCTGTACTAATACAGCTGTAACAACCAGCGCTGCAAAATTGTAGATGTAGACATACCCTGGGTTTGAACAAAACTGCAACAGAAACTGTGTTTGTGGTAGCTGAAAAACAAAGACAAGGAGAAACTTGTGTGGCAGTTTGGGAGGAAGACAAAAGTTTTGTCTACATTTTGCTGATTTTGCCATTTACTATTAATCTCTATTTACAGTACCTACAATTCCTGCAGAATCTAATTCTGAATAGAGTATATTAGATGTAGTTATTACTCCTGTGTCCACTCATTCCTACTTTACCATAGAAAAACCAGACTCCCTGAGTCCAGAAGTTGTGGCATTATTACCCCATATTAGAGCAAGGCTGTGGGCTGCCAAGCCACTGTTGTGTGAGACTGCGGATGCAGAAGCATATTTTATCAGTAGCAAGATCTGGGGCTGGCTGCCTGTAGAGGATAGTGGCCATAAAGAATGCCTTGGGGCAATGCATACACCATGTCACCAATTGTTGTGATTTTTATCGTGAGTGTCATGTTAGCTGGTGTTTTATTTAAAGCCTCTGTTCCTGGAGTCACGGGAATACAAGAGAATCTCAGCTTTCATTTTTTTAAAATAGTACATTTCTAGCCCTCATCGCAGAGAAACGCCTAAAAATGTGATCTGAGTGTACTCTGAAGGCATGGAAGTTAAATAAAGCATCCAAAACTTCTTATTAAAAAAAAACAACTCATGATTTATTGGTGGTCCTGATTCACTCATTCATATTTTCGAATGTTTGGGATCAGCAATTCTGCATGCAGCAGAAGCCTTTTACAATAGGATGCAGCATACATTCCCATGAGCACCTGCCATAGTTCAGCAGCTAGTGAAGAGCAAGGGGTGGTCCATATCATGCCCATCATGCTTTCGGCAGGTATTGAGCACAACTAGCGCTACCCTGACTCCCAAGCACTGGTGCCCATATGGATCAAGTTACAGTATTATGCTGCGCACTGCCCTGGTGTGTGAATGGGAAGTAAAAGCTCCCTGAACCTCTCCCCACCCCATCTTCTACAAGAATAGCCAAAATTTAGCTCTTAATTTGCAGCACACTCAGTTTTGTGAAGCTTTCCCCTGTATTTCTTTCATTCTGTATCCTAGGAAGAAGCCCATTCAGCCAGCCAATTTCTCCTCCTCTTATGCATCCGGCTTGGTTCAATATCTTCAGCAATACCATAGGTGTCAGTTTATCTTTGCTGGCTACTTCTTTACTAGCTTGAACTCACAGCTTTCTTTCCCAGACAGCTACGGTTTTCCATACAGCATGACAGGCCACAGCCTCTCAGCTATAACTATAATTTTCCCTACACCATTGTTTTTTTCAGTTTGCTTTTGGACTATGGCCTTGGTCTCACTGGTACAGATTCTCCCTGTGTGCTGTTTTCCCTCCACTCTCACAGATATCATTTCATCTAAATTTGCCATGTTTTTTGCTTCCCTGCCACTTGCCAGGCAACTTACTAGTAGATTTTTCTGAGATTCCCTATAGAGGATGTACACTTAGTTCTTTATGTTTTTCAGTGTCACCTTTTTTCCTTCCAAATATTATCATATACAGCAATGTAAACCACACCATTGGAAAACCTCTTTGAAGTGGTTTTCCTAGTTATTTTAGCTTTAGGCTTCTGTCCTGGGTTGCTATACTGTCTCTTCAAGATTTTGTTTCCAAGATCATACCCAAAAATATCAGATCTGAGGGTTGCTTATAGAACACTGCAAAACTATTTAAGCTCTGAGGCATTTGGATGACATAGGGCTTTTGTTCCCCATTTAGTTCAAAATTTGGGAGTGTCACATAAGCCTTTTAATTCCAGACGTTATGTCTAGTTTACACTGTAAGCTCTTCATAGCGGGGACCAGCCAACCTTTCATTGTCTGTTAGAAACTAGGAACACAGAAGATGCTGTATGTGACACTAATGATTTGAGTTCATCTCTAAACTGGGCCCTGAAAACTACTGATAAAATGCCAGCATGCAAATAGCACAGCTGCTATGATGGGGAAACAGTGCCTTCTTAAGTATATTATCATTTTCTGGGTCTTGTGCTACCTGATTCATGAGCTCAGCTTAGGCTTTTGGGGAGACCTTAGAAGGGAGAAAAAAGATAGTGGCCTGAGAGGCAAACCCAGTTTAAAGAACTTCCTAGGAGCATGACCTGGTTTCTGCACGATAGCAGAAAGTGGAGCCACCATGTCATTTGATAGACAGACTGAGATAAGATGGGGCTGCAAGCAAAGGAAACCTATCCATTCCGCAGCTATTAAAGCACCCATATGGGATGGTAAGAATCGTCTAAGAAGGCCAATAATATTCTTCAATATCCTGCAATGAAAATCATTCCGCTCCATTAGTGAGAGAGAAATGGTGGCCTTCTGTAGGCTATCTGGCAATAGCCAAGGATCCCACTTGTTGATATCCTTTAACCAGGGCTTCAGGGTCAGGCCCCTTGTATCACATTTTAAAGAAATTAGATCGTCATTTTTGTGTGTGTACAGTTTGTGACTCTGAATAGCCAGAATGACATGTTTACGTGTGACAGGACCAATTATTGCGTGATGAATGGTTACATTTATATCTTCAAAACCTGACTGACTTGCGCTGAACTCCTTTTCATTTAAAAACTCAGGCTTACATGATATGCCTATGCCAGTGGCCCAGTCTTAAAAGGTAATGATTGCAGAATAATAATATAGAACAGCAACATTAATATCACTTATTTTGTCTCCAAGAAAAATGCTGCATAGGCTACAAGTTGATTGAGAAGAATGGAGGAGCAGCCTGTAATAATTCATTCTCATAATTCTGTCTCATTGTTATTGTGCTGTTTGCCTTATGCTTACAAGAGGTTAATTCAAGCAGGGGTTAGTTTCAGGTGAGCAGGAAAGGGGAAAGAGCTTCAGACAGCCCCATTTGCTACTACTTAAAGGACAACGCAGGTATCATTCACTGTGAAGTTTTACCACCCCCCATGCTGAATTCGATAGTCTGGCTTGCCCTGGGGGAAGTGCGGTGGGGGAGAGGGGCTTCCAGCTTGTAAGCAAAGGAGGGATGCAAGCGGAGGAAACTAGAATGAAAATCTTTGGGCATTTAAAACACAACAGCATCATAACTGCACCGCTGCAGCTATGCTGCTGTAGCACTTCGGTGTAGTCACTACCTATACTGATGGGACGGATTCTCCCATTGATGTAGGTAATCACCTCCCCATGAGGCGGAAGCTAGGTTGATGGAAGAATTTTTCTGTTGACCTAGCGCTGTCTACTCCGGTATAGCTAAATCTTTCAAAGGTGTGGATTTTTCACACCCCTGAGCGAGGTAGTTATACCCATATGAAATCCTAGTGTAGACCAGGCCTTTGGGTGGATAAAAAGACAGTCTCTGAAGGACAAGAGAAATGAGGCAGAGACTGATGGAGAGCAGACTGAATCCCCACTCTCCAGAAATGGGGTTGTCTGGGTAAGATAGGCCTACCTATGACCATATATAAAATAGATCTGTGTAGACATTTTATTGTGCTAAAATCCTTTTTTCTTGTCATGCTTTGCTTCTGCTTTTAAGAGTAAACAATCCTTTGCTTTGAAAAGGCTGTTTTGGCTCACTGTATTCACACACTGGTTACAGCTCCTGAAGGGAAGGACCCAACCCCAGCTGGGCCTCGTGGATAAGCCTGGTTGAGCCCAAGGGTGCTGTAACTCTGCTCCCAGTCTAAGAGGGGGAGAATTTGGGATTACAGCCCAGGACAGGTGAAGGCATGAGGCCTAATACCTGAGAAGCCACGTGAGAGACCAGAAAGGGGCCAAAGGTGCAGATGGTCCTGAATCGCAACACTGATTATGGATTTCACATTTCCTGCAGTTTTCTGTAGAGTGCTTAGTTCTTATACTTGCAAAGAAAAGCTGGAAAATTGTGAATTAAGCGTAACCAATGTTGCAATATGTCTGAGTCTGCAAAGAGCCAGAAACAATAGCTCTGAGAGATGCAAACTGCTTCATGGATCTCAATGGGGTGTTAACTCCAAGATTCACTCCTATGGTGGACTTTACCAACATTATCTCAGCAGAGGACTCCATGGGTAGAAGAGTGAAGAGAGCCTGGACCACCCACCTAAGAAGATACACTCAGCAGCTGGGGTAAATACTAGGACCCCTGCTATTGTCTCTGCTTCCCTTTTGTGGGAGAGAGAACCCTGCTGCTTCCCCTGCTGATCCCAAAGGGGAGAGAGGACCCTTGCTGTTGCTCCTGGAAAAGAGAGTAAAGGGTCCACAGGCTGCTGCTTGTGCCTCTCAAGGAGGTTCTTTAACACACCAGGTCAGAGCCATGGCCATAGGGTGAGGACAGCGCTGCAAGTACAGGTCTCCACATTGCACGTAACTAGGACCTCGGATTGCCTTAATCCAGCCCTGCATGAATGTAAATCACCTCAGGCCAAATCCTGCAGTCCCTATTTAGTTTTTACTCAGGTAAAGCTTCCTTTGACATGAAGGACTGCAGTGTTCTTGGACCCTCTAACACTAATGGAAGTTATGCAAGTGCCATGAGAAGAAAACTTGGCTTATTTTGATCATATCAATTGCTAACTTGGCAAACATGTCCCCGAACCTAAACAGCCAGCTTTAGTAATGAAAAAGTACAGCCAAGAACCAATTTGGCTTAAGTAGAAAAGAGTTCAGATAAAATAAGAACTGACCTGAACTTGATCATGAACTTTTCTGAGATTTATTTTAAAAAAAAAAAAGTGTGTATGTCTCTGCGCTTCAGCTGTAGATATCATTAGGAGTGGTTCTTTGGAAATACCAGTGCAACAGACAGTGCTATGGCTGGGACATGAAAGCAAAATCGTAACATATTCTGAGATGGGCTTGAGCAAAAAGCCTGGCCCCCTAAAGACTTGAAGACTATCCATAGTTTCAGGTTTGGATCTATGTCTTAAAAAAAGCTATTCTCACAGTTTTGCTGTCCCTACCAAATCCAGCATGTACTGGAAACCTCCTGAAAACTGATCTTCTCTCAAGATTTTCTACCTTCCACTTTCCTTCTAGAATGCACTGATGCACTGCCTCAGCACATGTGGGTCAGTAAACATGTACAAAAGAAATGAACCCAAACCACAAAGTTTGGATAGTGACCTGAACTTTTTGAAAATTTTGGGGCCGGAGGAGAAGGGGCCCATCTCTTCTGAATCACTCTAGCAAGGCTTAGACTTGGAAAATAAAACAGATACGTCTACTGGTTCTGGGACAGATTCTGTTCCCACTTACACCCATTTATAATGGAGAGAAGAGCTGGCCCATTTTTTCTCCTTCCAGTCCCGCCCAATAGATTTGGGCTCTCCCCATTACTGAATGTGTTCAAATGAATGGCCATCCTCTTTTGGATCCCTTTGTCAAGTGTTGCCGTGTCACTTTTAGGTCAGCCTACATATTTCTATTCAAGGAATCATTACTGTTATTTTAAAACAGCTGGTTTCAACATAATCCACATAAATAGTAGATTGGCACTGCCACTCTATGACGGCCTGTGTAGAAAAGAGCTGGCTGATGCAACAATATTTATAGACTAGGAATTTGCAACACTTTAAATGGCAGTGCCTCTTGTCACTGAACCTCATCCTAGGGCTCTGGCATTCAAATACAGCCAGGGCGGCCATCAAGTCAGGGGATCCACTGCAATGGCTACCCAAGAACTAACCGCTAACATTGACTGCAGGTGCCTATAGAATGCAGCAGAGGAAGGCGAAAATCCCTCTGTGGTAAGGAAGTGTGAAAGCCACTTTATCATCCTTGCACTGGGACCAATGGGTGTACTGTCATGACTCTCTGCCTCCCCCTCCCCAGTGTACTCCTGCCAGGCCTGGCTTGGGAGTTCTCTGAGAGAAGCCAGGAATCCCCATATAATACAGTGATGCGAAATGACGTATAATCATTGACTGGCAGAACCTGTGAACATTTTGCTTATTTTAGAAGCGTTTTCAGAGGATATATGCTATGTAACTGATTCCTCTGCAGCTGTGACTGTTATGAGTTGCAGCTGACTGATGAGAACGAGACATCACTCCAAACTATCAGTTATATCACCCAGTTTTGTCAAAATGTCCTCTTAGGGTATGTCTATACGGGTAGTGTTCGATGTAACGGGGATCGATGCCCATACTCCACCTCAGCAGGAGTAAGCAGAGCCGATGGGCGAGCCGCGGTGGTCGACTCACCGCCGTGAGAACACCAAGGTAAGTCAAACTAAGATACTTTGACTTCAGCTACATGAATAGCATAGCTGCAGTTGTGTATGTTAGTTTGAACCCCTCTGCTAGTGTAGCCAAGGCCTTAGTTGCTCTAACCGCTGGGCTCAGGCCAGCTCACTTCCCCTGACAGGGGCAGGATACTGACTCATCTACTATTGTCTGTCCTGTTCTTCTGCATACTAGGGCTAGCCCATGAACTTAGACAGCTCTCTACCTGGAGTCACCCTGCTGGAAGGCCAACTGGCCAATTCTTCAATACCATCCTAGGACCAAGTCCAGTTCTTTTGTAGCTACAGGGTCGTCCAGGCCCTGGATGGGTTCACCATGGGGCAGTGGAAGCTTGTCCTAATGTAGGCACCTAATGCAAAACTCCCATTGACTTCAGTGGGAGCAGGACTAGATCCATGCAGCACCCCATAAATACTAAATAACAACAAAGAGGCTGCCAGTGCGGCTTTAAGGGAACGGATAGTGAGCTGGTTCAAATAACGGGGTTAATAAAGGACATGTTCTGAATTTCAGGAGCTAGCTGAAAGGCTTAGAGCTTCAGGGACACTAAGAACCCTTTGAGGATTTACAGGTGATGAACATTCACAAGTCATGCAGTCTGCTCACAATGCCTGTCTGACCACATGACTAGTCAGAAAAACAGCCACATGTTTAAAGCACTAGTGCTGACTTGCTGGCTGTGCATTGAAATGCCCCAAGGGTACTGATGTAGTTTATCCAGGACCAGGAAAGAAAAGAAATCAGTTAAAGTCTTAGCATGTGAACTCCTAAGGCCATTACAGCCTATGTGGAAATGTAAAGAATTTCTTGAGCAAGCTGTTACACACCGAAAGAAAAGCCACTTAAAACATCTTCAAACTATCAAAGTCAGAGATGATTTGATAGAACCTTACAAATCCTATAATCTACTGTAAGTAGCAGCTAAACCTTGGCTTCACCGACATGTCTGCAAGTGGGAAGGAATCAAGAGGATAATTTATCCAAGTCCAGGGTAATGAAGTGTTAACAAAAACCATATGAAGTTATTACAACCACAGGCCACAAAATGCAAAGGGGGAATAATGATCTTGGGAGACCTACCTATTTTCAGTCATCTTCTACTTCATGGTTCACCTAAAGGCATTCACCAAAACAGGAGGCACATCAATTGAAATAAAGTGATTAATTACCCCTAATGACCAATGCTGATCATATTGTCTCTAAAATATAGTCGGCTGACATTGATATATATATATTTCAGCTCATTCTTCCCAACTTTATTAGGTACATATGTCTACAGCAGACATAAATGAAACATTCTACAGCTAGGCTCCAAGCCAAAAACTAATTTATTCTTTAATGTGGTAGTGATTACTTGGTGGTTCCTTGAGCAGAGATGACAGGTCTGAGCTAATGGAGTTGTACTGTAAGTTAATATAAATCATGACAGAACAATTAATTACAGAAACCACTGCAAATCCCTTTGTTAGTTTTCCCCATCACCAGAAGGATTTAATAATGTTCATTTTGCTAAGTTCCTGTGACATTTACAAGTCTTAAACCATTTTTAATCAAATCAATATCACTGGCTGCTAAATTTAGTTGTGCTTCGCTAGCAAGTCCTGGAATGCATCAATACTAATGTTTCCTACCTTCTGTTCAAATGAATCAGCCTGAAACCACACACTTCCTCTTTATTTGTTTATATTGAGTAATTGGGATTTTAAAAAAATTAACACCATAAGAAATAAGTATGTCAGAAGGAGTTAGGCGATAGAAAAGCCAGTCTATAGATAGATGCAATTTAGTGACTACGTGCACATCGCTTAGTCTAAAAACCCTTGAAACTGACAAATTTTCCTTAATTCACTGAGTGAGTATCTCACAACATAGGAGTGGAATCAGTTTGGAAACTGGGGCAGCTAAAATGGAGATGGGAGCTCTATGTGGTTAGTGAAAAGTATTGGAGGCGTGATCACTGACTTCTAATCCCAGCTTTGTCACCCTGACTAGTTGTGTGTTCTTAGACAAGTTACCTAGGATCCTCAAAGATATTTAGGCCCCTAACTCCCATCAGTTACGGGCCTGCATACCTCTGAGGACAGGGCATTAGCCCTTATCTGTTCTTAGGATTCAGCAAGTGTAGACAAGGAAAGGCAGAATTTTCACCCCTGCTTGAAATCAATGCAAACAACAGATATTGCAGCAGTGCACAGAGGCTTCGACTGCTAGGCACTACACAAGCACATTGGCTTTCAATGAGAGTTGGGCACTTAACTCTCTTAGGGCTTGTTGACACTGCCCTGCAGTTTGAACAATTGGTGTGTGAGTAGCAGTGCATACCCTAGTGCTGTGCTGTACCTCCCCAGTGTGGAGGCTGCAGGTGTGAACTAAACAGTTCCAAGTTTGCATTAACGTAGTTCTGTCAAACAGAATTGCATTAATGTAAACGAGGAACCTTTCAGTTCACATCCACAGAATCCACATGGGAGTGAAACAGCATAGCAGGCTGGAGTACACTGCTAAACACCCCTATAATGTGAACTGCAGGGCAGTGTAGACATAGCTTAAGGCCTGATCTACACTGGGAGGAAGGATCAATCTAAGTTACACAACTTCAGCTACGTGAATAACGTAGCTGAAGTCGACGTATTTAGATCTACTAACCGCGGTGTTTTCGCTATGGTGAGTCGACTGCTGCTGCTCCCCCGTCAACTTTGCCTGCGCCTCTCGCCAAGCTGAAGTACAGGAGTCGACGGGAGAGCGCTTGGGGATTGATTTATCGTGTCTAGACTAGACGTGATAAATCGATCCCCACTGGATTGATCACTGCCCGCTGATCCAGCTGATAGTGAAGACATACCCTTAGATGCTTTTGAAAATTCCACCCATAATAAATATCTTGATACATTGACTCCTGCCCTCTAAACATTATACCCTAGCACTTGCTATAGCCCCTGCAATGTAGAAAGGCTGGAAAAGTCCCAGACCCAGGCAGGTGAGAATTCCCTTGGAGGGGGCCCTGCACTGAGCTGCCATAGGTGGCCGTACACTGTTCCCCACCCACAAGCCCTGGCACATGGGGTGTACTAATGTCTGGAAGATAACATTTATTCTCAACCAGCCTAGTATCCGAAGGGCACAAACTTTGTTTCTCCTCCCCCTAGATTGTGTTTGTGTGTGTGTGCAGCACACTCTCTTACCCTTTGTCAATTCAACCCCCAACCACCCACTTCAAGCAAAAGCCTGAGGAAAGAGAAAGGCATTGCACCATGCCTGAAATGTCAGTAAATTCCATCTTTGTCATACCTTTCAAGCTGAATTCCAGAGCTGAGGGTCCTACTTTAGAATGAGCTGCTCACTGACCTGGAGAAAGGAAAGATAATCTTGTGATTAAAGTATATGACTGAGACTCACGAGATCTGGATTCAGTTCCCAGATCTGCTGCAGATTTTGTGTGTGATTTTGGGCAAGTCATTTAGGCACCTACAACATGGACTTAGGCACCTAGCTTCTTTTGTGCATCCAGAGCTAAGTCTCAGTTTTGGGACCACTGAGATGTGCAAAAACTCCCACCAAGTACTGTGGGCACCTGGACTCATTTGTTGCCTACATTTTCGGGGTAAAAATCCTCTGAGCACCTATGTTTCAGCCCCAGGCATGCACACCATGTGCATATCCCTCTCACTCTAGCTGCCCAGACACATAGCTCCTGGCTGAACACTGCCTCATTCAAAGCATCTGGATGCCTATCTCCCACCTGACACCCAGTGCAGTTCACAGACCAGAGGAAGACAGGCATTTGGCTGCCAAAGTCACATGTGAGGCCCCATCTGGTAGGCATGCTCAGAGGCTGCCTGTCAGATTGAGTCCCATTCAAAATTCAGCAAGAAGAGGAGGAGGAAGTGGAAGGGGTGCGGGGGGAGGGTGCGGAGCCCCACCTTATAACTTTTACCCCAGTGGTGAAAGCACTCACCTAGGATGCCAGAGGAGGGGAAAGTATTTGAACAGGGGTATCCCACCTCCCAGGACTGTTCCACTACAGATAAATACTTAAATAGTCACTGGGCCAGAGGGGGAGGGAGAGAGAGAGAATTACTCTGTAATCCAGTTGTTAGGGAATTGAACCCATCTCCTCCAGATCCCAGGTGAGTGCTCTAATCAATTAGTTAAAAGTTGTAAGTTGGGCAATACTAACACCACCACCACCTCTTCCTCTTTCTTGGTTTCTTACTAAAACAGTATAGGCACATAGCTCCAGGAGAGGGTTCACCTCTTGAGAACAGCTGGCAGGGCTGGCTCCAGGGGTTTTGCCTCTCCAAGCAGCCAAAAAAAAAAAAAAAAAAGAAAGCCGCGATCGTGATCTGCGGCAATTCAGGGGGAGGTACTTCACTCTGAGCGGGAGTGAGGGACCCTCCACCGAATTGCCGCCGAATACGAGAATGTGCCGCCCCACTCCGGAATGGCTGCCCCAAGCACCTGCTTGCTAAGCTGGTGCCTGGAGCCGGCCCTGACAGCTAGCAGAGATAGGCACCTCCCTACCACCTGGATTTACGAGCCTCTCTCCCTGAGGGGTGGGGCTTAGCACACACACACCCTTTGGCTGACATCTCCTGTTGGCTAGTTTAGACAGGAAGCTGCTTGGCATGCTGGCTCTCGTGCACTGCAGTCTAAGGCGCCTATCTCTCCCCATTCATTTCATAGGGACCCTAAGCTCCCAGCTAGGCTTTATGAACCTCAGTGATTTTCTAGGTGCCTAAAAGTTAGGTACTGTGACTCTCATTGTCACAACGCCTAACTTCTTTTGTGCATCCAGCCCTTAAACCTGAATTTTGTAAGCTCCTCTACATTGGTGAATCTCAATTTCCTGTATCTCATCTTTCCAGCTGTAAAATGAGGATAATAATACTCCCTGTGTTGTCTTATTTATGTAAGACTGTAAGACCTCTGGGACACAGTCAGTATCTCTGTATGTGTACAGTGCCTAGCACAATGGGGTTTCTTGGCCCTACTGTACTACAATAATAAGCAGGAACAACAGCAAGAACTTTGGATGTTCATATATAGTGACTCTTTCCAGATGGGGAGCCGTGTAACATTTAATAACTGTAAAGCAGTTTGAAATGACACCTAGAATTGGGGCCAATCCATCTCTTATTGTAATCAATGGGAGTTTGGAAACTGATTTAAACGAGACAAGGATTGGGATGATTATCTTGTAGGAGGAAAAGATTCCTTTCAATATTATTGCCATCCAATCCAAAACAAAATAGCTGGTTTCTGAATTCTTCAGTGGACTAATTCAACAGAGACATTTAATTTCACTGTGTAAAACATAGTGAGGGAATTTATCAGTTCTTGGTTGTTATTTTACTCTGTCCTTAACAACAACAACAGCAACAGACTCTGAAGAGGTCTGACATTTTGTTTCATTTAGACCAGTCTCTTTTTCTTCATACCCAATGATCACATTCACCACAGTGCCTCTCTGGACTCTCCCATTCACAAGGGACTGCACACAGGTCATGGACTCAGAAAGCCATTGCATCACCATTGAATAATAAAACCCCCTAAAACTTCAAAGACATAGCTAGCTCCAAAGCCTGTGCTTTAGAAACCTCATGGCAAGTTTCTCCCTATTTATTTTATTTCATTAATTACTTTTGGTGCTATTCAGTGATCAAGTTGCATGTAGCTCCTCCGTCTGTGACCTATGTGCAATTCCCTGTACTACAGATGGGAAAACATTGTTGAAGCTTTTTCCCTTCTCCCTGCAAGCACAAAAACAAAACATCTAGATCTAAAGAAAGAAGAGGGGGTAGGGGAGAAAAATCCAACTTTAAAAAATAAAATTACTCCCACTGAGGTTCAAAGGCTGGACTCAGCCAGGATCCCTTATCTTCATTCCATTAATGTTGGCTCTTTGTGTAACTAGTATAGATTGATAACTAGAGTTTCATTTCTTTTGTCCTTCCCCTGGACAATTACTTTCTATTTTACCTTAGATGACACCAAGTCATTGTGGCAGAGGCCCCCAAGACCTCGCTGTGATTCTATAATGACTTAAATTCCCTACTTTCCCAGAGTGCCCTAAGACATCGGGCTTTTATGTCTTGCGCTGTTGCATTATATCCTAATGGAAAATTTCTCTCCTAACTTAAGAGCTACCCTACCCCTCCCCAAGAATAAACAATGACAATATATGGATCAATAATGACCCCCCGATGCATTTCTCTCTAATGGAGGAATCACCGTAAAAATTGATTTTCTTTCATCCTTTAGCAAAGAGATCTTCTCTGTGCAGAATTAAACACACACAAAGCCTAAGTCATATTCAAATGCGGAACAGCAAGTAAAGACACTTCATTTAACATGCAACTATGCTGGAGGCTCAGACCAATTTGGAATTCAATTTGCATGATAATGCTAAAAATAATAATGCTCTAATTAGGGTGTATGTGTGTTTGTATGTTTACAGTCATAAAATTCACTAAAAAAAATCATCAAACAATTTTCTTTGTGCAACAGGAATTTAGGAGCTTCCTCTCAAAGGAAATCACAAACTGACCCCTAGTAAAATTTGTTTTACTAATCGTATGTTTTTCGAAGTAAACACCAAGGGACATCTGATCATGAACTATATTCCCTCTCTTTAGTGGAAGGTAATCATCAGTCTATCCCAGGGGTCTCAAACACGTGGCCCCCGGGGCTATTTCCTGCGGCCCACCAAGCAGCCCACACCCCGCTGGCCTACCTCCAGGCCAGGGGTGGGCAAACTACAGCAGATTTCCCCCCTCGAGCCCTGCGCCCCTCCCTGAAGCTGCTGGCATCATATCCCTGTGGCTGGGGGGGGCGGGGGGAGCGGAAGCAGAGGGCTCTGTGTGTTGCCCTGGTTCCAGGCACCACCTCCCTGCAGCTCCTATTGGCTGGGAACAGGGAACCGCAGCCAATGGGAGCTTCGGGGGAGGTACCTGGGGGAGCGGCAAGCAGCGTGCGGAGCCCTGGGGGAAGAGACTGCAGGGACATGGTTCCAGCTGCTTGCCAGGGCCAGGGCCGGCAGCCTGCCCTGGCCCCGGTGTGCGCCACTGCCACCCTGGAGCCACGCTAGGTAAGTGGCTTCGGGCCTGGAGCCCTCCTGCACCCCACCCCCCAACTCCCTGCCCTGAGCCCCTTGCTGCACCCCACACCCCTTCTGCACCCCAACCCCCTACCCTGAGCCCCCTGCTGCACCCTGAACCCCAACTCCCTGCCCTGAACCCCCTGCCTGAACCCAAACTCCCTACTGCACCGCAACCCCCTGCCCTGAGCCCCCTGCTGCATCCCACATCCCTCCTGCACCCCAACCCCCTGCCCTGAGCCCCGTGCTGCATCCCATACCCCTTCTGCACCCTGAGCCCCCTGCCTGCATCCCAACTCTCTGCCCTGAGCCCCCTGCCTGAACCCTAACCCTCTGCCACATCCTGCACTCCTTCCTGCACCCCACACCCCAACTCCCTGCCCCAAGCCCCCTGCCGCACCCTGCACACTCCTGCACTCCCTGCCCTGAACCCCCGCCACACCCCTCCTGCTCCCTCTGGGGGAAGGGAGGGGACAGAGTTGAGGTGGGGACTTTAGGGAAGAGATTGGAATGGAGGCAGCGAAGGGGTGGGAAGAGGCAGGGCAGGGGTGGGGCCTCATGAAAGGGGTGGAGTGGGGGCAGAGCTGGGGGCAGCGAGGGGGGGTGTCAGTGATGCGGCCCTCGGGCCAATAAACTAGTCCTCATGTGGCTCTCGTGGTCCTTTGAGTTTGAGATCGCCGGTCTATCCCTTTCACTAACACACATAACATATAGTATTTTGATGCTCTGCAGTTACTGTAGAACCAGAAAAAAAAAAAGCTCAGCTTCTTGTCTGCTAACCATGATCAAACCTCAGGATTTAATCACGATTAGCTGACAATATTGTGAACAACATTTCTCCTGGTGCATTCTGATAGCAAGGTCATGCTCAGCATCATGTCAGCTAACTTCTTCCCAACTGTGTTCAGACACAACACATTCATTCAGTATGAAGCAGTCCATGGCTTCAGATTAGTTTCTAGCACTGTAAATCAATTTATTATCACTATTTATTATTATTGTTTCTTTTAGTTAGAAATGGTACATTTTATTGGGAAAAAAAGCTAGTAATCCAAATCCCAGACCTATTCATCAACTATTCATCATCTGCAGAGGCAAAAATTGTCTTTAAGTCTTTTAGCAATAGCCAACAAAGGAAAATAAACTAAAATCATTTTGTCTTAGTGGATAATTACTTTATCCTCTGTTGCTTGTTCATGTGGTGTCACTGTCATCATATTCAAAAAAATCCGAGTAGGGTACTGATCAGTAAACACTTGAGCATTGCTGCTTCTTACATACTTTGCCAGGCTTGGCCCTTCAAAGAATCCCAGAATGAGGGAATGGGCAATATTATGAGTCCTTTCATATCATAGGTTCATAGGTTTACCTAACCTTGAACTAACTTGAAACTGAAGCTTCTACACACACACACTACAAGGAAAACATGATGTATATGCTAAACAATTAGATTAAAAGGTTATATCCTTTTGGACAAGCTAAGACTGAAGAATATCCCCAAACACAGTGTTGCTGTTCTGGCTATTACTTAGATGCTTTCAGCATTTCAGTTTTTAAAGCTATATATAACTTGCTAATCCAGGTGTGGGTGTGTGGCAAGAAGTGTGTGGGCACTGCTTTTTTAACTTTCTAAACCACAATTTAACTTTCCATATACAATTTTAAAATATAAAATGAAGCCCATGTTTACTGCACCATGAACAAGAAACTGAAAGTCAAAGTTGATTTCCATAAATAGAATTTTTTTTAAAGTATGAGAGGACCAGTTAAAAATCAGCTTTTCTCATTCTGTAAGGCACTCACATACTATTGGGATGGGAGCAGTATAAAAAATGACTGAACTATTTGAGGCAGGATCTCGCATTTTACTATATGTTTGTACAGCATGTAGCACAGTGGGGTCCCAACCTCGCTGTGGCCTTTAGGTGCTATCGCAATATAGATGACAACATACTACTGTTGAAAAACAGCTATTGTTAGATGCTAGCTCAGTATCAATACACTGAATTTCACTGTGGAACCCTAAGGGATGAAACCTGCCATCAGCTCGCATTGACTTCAGTGGGAGTTAAGGACATGCAACAATGGCACTCAGCAGAGTGCATGAGTGCAGGAGTGATCCCTAAATTACCAGTTGGACTGTTCCAAAGCCCTTTGCAATCAAGGGAAAGACTCCCATTAGTTTCAGTGGGCTTTGGATCAGCTCCCATATGCAATTTCCAGAAAAGTGAATGGTGGGAAAGATATTAGTTAAAAACTCAAAGGAGAAAATAAACAGGCTAAGGAGGAAGCATGGATTTCTTATGTGTGACCAGGTCAAACAGACTCACTGTTTCACAACACAGTCTCTTTCCTAGTGTTGAAAAGTACCATCTATAAATCTGAAACTGTTTTAACACTGATAAATTTTCCTCCCAGTAATAATATGTTTCATGTTTGAATAAGTTGCTTAAAAAAAGCCTTACATCTTAACTTGTCAATGCCTTTTTTTAATTCAAATTGCACTGGCCATTAGAGAAAGTTAAAGAATTCACCTATCCCAGAAAATGGTTTGATTAAAATTGGTTGTTAAAATTTTAAGATCAGAGTGATTTCCTCTGTGCCTTGCTCACTCCCTGCTTCTATGCATTCTAACTTTATACTGGGCTCGTTAATAGAGCAGCTTGCCCAGTTTGTCATCTGTTTCATTATGCAAAATATATACATTTCATTTACCTTTCCTGTGAAAAAAATCAGTTATCTTCAACTAGATGTAATGATTTCTTTGGGTTTCTTCTCAACTCCTGAACGGCTCAGAATCCCTAAAATCTCTACTGGTGGTAGACTATTAGGGAACCCTGATGTGTGCCAATTTTAATGTAATGATCTCTTTATTCACATGTGACAACTTAGAACGCTGACCACTAGGAAAACTTAAACATTGAACTGAAAGGAAAATGAAATAGTTTAAAATCTCTCTGAACCTCATTAAAAGATGTGAAAATTAAAGAAGGAATTCCTAAAACAGAGCTTTAGTTTGCAAGTCTTTGGTTTTATTATAGCTATGTGAATGAAGTGAAAATACTGAAAAAAATTCTCTCATCTCTTGACTTTTCTAACCGGAGTATTTAATGTCAATAAATGGACAAGAGAGACCTGAGCTGCAAAGTATGGATCTACATTTGTTTCTGAATTTCTCCAAAATAATGGGAGTTTGCATCAGGCCTATCTAAAATACATTATGTAAAATGCATGCACTGAAGCTGATTTAAATATTATATTTGCTGTTATTTTTATGTATATAGTAGGGAATTGTAAACATGCATAGTGCTGTAAAATACAGATGATAGTGTGATAGATATGACAATTTCCTGCAATATCTGTGAAAAACCTGACTGAATTCAATTTAAGTATTTTTGGAGTCTGTTGTATTAAATGGAAAGATTATGTATTATTGTGCACCTGGATTGTATATAACCTCGCTGGGTGGCGATGTGATGTGAACCCTTTGAAGTGTTATGAACTTCAAAGGACTGTATTGAACAATGTGCCAGACAAGAATGGACTATTGGGATAAATAGCGTCAGGTGGTTTGCTTGGGGAATCTTTAGAGGGTGTGAATGCAAATTCTTCACCTTTTGGTTATCCAAAAGCCCAGCCTTTTGAGGAGAGTACCATTATTTGCAGATTGCCTGTTCCTGGGGTCTCAGTCAAAGACCCATGCTGTATAAAGGAAAGACTAACGTATTCGTGGGTGTGCTAGTTCTGAGCTAAGGCTGTTATGACTCATAACCACAGAAAACCCCCTTTGTGGGGCTGTAGTGAGTCGGTGTGGCTCCCCACCGCCATGGAGGGGGAAGAGCCTATCCGGAGGCTGGAGTGGGTGGAGCTAGGGAGCTGATCCTGCCCCTCAGAGGGTCAGGTGGTGACCCGGAACTATAAAGGCCGGCCCTCAGAGCTCAGTAGGAGCCCAGCCTCCAGAGAGAGCAGACGTCCCTAATGGAGCCCGTGACTGAGAAACCCCTGCTAACCGGAGGAGGTGCCGGGCCTGCCCTGCGCTCGCTATCTGGAGGAGTTGCTGGGCCTGCCTATCAACCCCTGCTCTGAAGAAACCATGCTCCTGGATCCCCCAGAGGCCAACACCAGGACCCAGGTAGGTCCCAAGGGGGAATGTGGAAGTAGCCCAGGGACAGCCAACCCCAGTCTGGCTGCAACACTACCAGAGCCTATGTTGGTGTGTTGCCGCCAGGATCCCCAGTGACTAAGCAGTGGATCTTTGGCCGCTGCTAGGGCCCCGGGCTGGGATGCAGTGGAGTGGGAGGGACTGTGTCCCCCCCGCCACCCAACTCCTGGGTGGCAGACTCCCCCCTCCCTAGCCTGAGGAAGCTGGAGCCTATGGTTACTGCTCAACCCTGCCTGAAGGCCCAAACCCAGACTTAGCAGTGTTGCCCTGCCCTGAGCTGGGGCTGGGCTAACTGCATTTTGGCCGGCTACAGCAAGGGCTACCGAGGGAGACCCCCTGGCTGGACTAATTCCCCGGAACCAACGGTGCGTAGCGAGCCAGTGTGGCTCCCCACCACTCCGGAGAGGGTTGAGCCTCAGTGAACTCTTGTACAGGGGCTGAAGCTGGAGCCCTTGTTGGAGTTGCAGGGGGAGGAGATGTCTCTAGTAAAGTTATTAGCATGCCTGTAGGTTCTTTGGTTGTTTTTAATATGTATTCTCTGTAATCACTTCACTTTAAGCAGGGCTTAAATTCAGCCAGAGCTGTCCAGAGGGGAACTCCAGTAAATATTTTCAAACTCGTGGGATCCCCAGCGCCTCCTGCAGGGTTGAAGCCACGAGCCCTGGCACGCCCCATGGAGCTGAAGTCTCAAGCCCAGCACCCAGGGCGCTAACATTTGGGGGGGCAGCGACCACGGCAGCCAAACATCCGGCTGCCGTGGTCATCATCGGTATTTCGGGGGTGGGACCTTCCACCACCTAGGGCGCCAAAAAGGCTGCTGGCACTCCTGACGGCACCTGCCGGGAGCGCTGAGGCCCTGAGCCTGGGTATGCCGCAGGGGGCTGAATCCCCAAGCCCTGAGGCTCTAAGAAATACTCAATGAGAATTTAAGCCCTGACTTTAAGAATAAATGTGGTTGGTTATAAAGAGCTGTGTGATAATTTGTAACTGCTGCCAATTCCAGTTGTTCATAGTCTTTGGAGAGAAAGCAAAGTGCAGATGCTGCCCTGTTTAGGCAGTCTGGCTTGCTGAGAATATCACAATGTAGGCATGGAACTGAGCAGCCTGGAAAAACCCCAGTGAGGAGGGAGAGAGAGGCATGTCTGTACCCAGGAGAGGGGATGGCTGAGGAGGCAAGAGCCTAAAGTGGGTGCCCTGGTAGAGGGAGTATACCGGTGCAGGTGCCCTGAATTCAGACAGACACATTTCTTGCCCCAAATTGGTTACAATTTAGATCCTTGATTCAGTAAAAAACATAAGCACATACTTTCAAACATGTGCCTGTGCCCTATTGACTTCATTAGGATTTAAGCATGTGCCAAACTGCTTTGATGAGTAGGGCTGCACTTAAGTATGTTCTTGAAGTTCAATAAATAGAAGCTCTTTATTGAACTGGGACCTAAAGCCTACATCCTGCAAATAATTATGCATGTGAGTAACTTTCTACTCATGAGTAGTCCCACTGAACTCAGCAAGAGTTCCTCCATTTGCAAGATTGGGGCCTAAATTAATATGACAATAAACACAAGGGTATGGCAACAAGGGGAAAGGTAGAAGAGAGGAAGGACAAGGAAAGGACAATATGATTATATGCTCACTTGGGAGATTAGTGCATGTATCTCTAAGATGATACATATTTTTCTGCTGCAAGCTCAGGCAGGGGTGGCAGTTGAAAAAAAGTCCCTCTTGGCTTCAAATCCTGGTCTTATTGCACCAGCGAGAATGGGGGAACCATGAATTTCAAGGGAGTCCCTGCTGACAACTGCACAATGAAATATTTCCAAGGAAATTCAAGTACAAAAGAGTATAAGAATCTAGTGGAAGGGGGACAGCTCCTGAAATATGCTGCTCCAGCCAAACAAATTCTGTGCACTGAGAAAATATTACCATAATCTCCCACCTCCTCTGTGCCTCCTTTGCCAACCTTCTTTCCCTCAACTTCATGTATTATTCACCGCATTGGAAATACTCTTATTTATGCTCTGTAGAGTGGTGTATTCCAAAAAACCCAACTTCCCTGTTCTGAGAAGCTTACAGTATAACTCAGACGTGAATCTATCCATCTATGTATTGGTTTATATAGTCCTTATCACTACCATATATGACCACCTCCCAGATTAATAGGAATAACAACACCACTTCCCCCTCCCATTTCTATTTTCAGGAAATACCTTGAAAGAAAGATTTCCCCCTCTCTCTTCTCCCTTCGCACCCATCTCCTGTATGGTGACCAAATTTAGGAATGGATCCCAATGCAATGCCCAAATCCAGGAAAGCACTTAAACACATGCCTAACTATACACACAGGCATAATCTCATTCAGGGGCCCAGGACAGCATTTAAGGACATGCTTAAATCCCATCCAAGTCAATGGGATTTAAGCACAAGCTTAACTGCTTTCCTGAAAGGGGGTCTTTCAAGGCTGATTCCCCACTCTGGCACTCTTGAGTGCAGAGCTGGGGGGCCTACAGAGATTCTAAAAATTAATACTGGCCTCTCCAGGCTTGTACTAAACTCCAAAGGTTACAGCTTTTTTTTTCTGACCTTGGCTTGGTAAATGCTGCTACCACGACCCAAATGCAAAACCCCTTTTTGGAACCCAGGAAGGCACACTTGAGGGTACCCCACAGGAAGGAATTCCCAAGCCCTTTCACCCCCCTTTGGGGAAGAGCTGAAAAAGAAAACAAAGGAAATTAGCTGTTGCCCCCAGCTAATTAAACAACAAATGTACAAACCTCTCAGGACACCAAAAATCCAATCCTGTTGTTAAAGGTAAATTTCATTAAAAACAAAAAGAAAGAAGATACATCTGGAATTTAGGTTTTTGCTAGATTTTAAAAGAGCAATCCAAAAATTAAGCACCTAAAATAGCTTTCTTGGGGGTTCATCTTAAAGGTTACAAGCAAACAAAAGCATCTGGGGTTAGCACAGAGGAGTCCACAGCCCAATAAGAAGTAAAAGAAATAACCCTAATCATGTCTTCCTAGACATTCCTTGATTACTTACATATTTGGGGTTTCAGATAAGTAGGGTGAGGTATGATTTGATGCTTTTTCATATCTGGTTTTAAAGCTGCTTACAGCATTGCTGCTCTGTGTCTCTGCTCTTTCCCAGAGAACCACAACATACAAAGGGAAGTTTTTTTCCCAATTTTAAAAAGTTCTAGCCCTCCCATTGGGTCTTCTGGTCAGGTGTCCACTCCTTTTCCTTTACCTAGGGGACTTTAACCCTTTACACGTAAAGCAAGCAGAGAACAGACACCAAACGGGACTTTATAGCTAACTGGCTGGGTGTTCATAAAAGGGAGATACCCGCTCCCCCTTCATTTATCACAGTTTTGAAGAACTCTTGTAGGAAACCTAAGTCAAAGAAAAGGGGGTTTCATTTAGCTCTGCAAGGGTGAAGCCAATGCTCATGCTTATCATTTGCAGGAAAGGGTTCTAAGCCTAGGTCCAGTGATTGAGTTAGCTCTTTCTTCTGCACTCACAAATTTCCTACTACTGGTTAACAGCTTCAGTGTTCTGGTGGAACACAACTGTCCAGGGAGCTCATGATTGTTATGGGAGATGTATATATAAAAGACACATAACTATATACATGTGAGTATATGTCAGTAATTAATAGAAAGAGCATCATTTATTGTCACATGAAAATATGTATCATTGTTTCTAAGGTGTTTGTTCATTGTAAATAGCTACTTGATTGCACAGTTATTAACAATGATTAGGGAAGGAAAAGCAAACTCAGTAGATTTGCATCATTTTAATTATAGATGGGTTGAGGAACACTTGTAAAGACTGGGTCAGTTTTAGGCAGAATTTGTAGTTGGAGCCAAACTAGCACTAGGTTTCAGATTAGGATTTGAGGATGAAAAAAATCTCACGTATTTTCTCTGGCCTTCTCATCAGACTGGGGAAGTGACCACTGTGGTAATCTAGGGCTTGGCTACACTGGAGAGTTGCAGCGCTGGTGGTGGGTTTACAGCACTGCAACTTAGTAACTGTTCACACCTGCAAGGCACATCCAGCGCTGCAACTCCCTGGGTGCAGTGCTGGCTATACACCTGGTCTGCTTGGGGTGTAACGATTGCAGCGCTGGTGATGCAATGCTGCTCATCAAGTGTGGCCACCAAAAGCGCTGTTATTGGCCTCCAGGGTATTAGGAGGTATCCCAGAATTCCTGTCCACAACAAACCGGAGCTACTTATCTAAAAAACAAACACAGCTGCTCTTTGCTCCAGCAAGCGAGTGGAGGCAGGGGAATTGCTTTGGAAGGTTCACAGCTGTTTGCTTGAGGAGAGAGGGGAGTCCGTATTGAGCAGCTGCTTATGTGGTCCGAAGGCTATTTAGGAGTGCATAATTTGCATTTAGTGAATAAGAGAGGGGTGGGGTAAGGGGTCAAAACTTTTAAAATGATTGAAGGTAGGTGCTGTGTATCTTCTAGTCCTTAGAACTTGCAAGGCAGGGAGCTGAGAACAGTGTCAGCTCCAAAAATCCACTCTCTCTGTCTCCCCCACGCTCCCTGTCACACTCCGCCCCACCCCCGTTTTGAAAAGCACGTTGCAGCCACTTGAACGCTGGGATAGCTGCCCACAATGCACCACTCCCAACAGCGCTGCAAATGTGGCCACACTGCAATGCTGGTAGCTGTCAGTGTGGCCACACTGCAGCGTTTTCCCTACACAGCTGTACAAAGACAGCTGTAACTCCCAGCGATGTACAACTGTAAGTGTAGCCATACCCCTAGTCTGACCTCCTGCATAACACAGGCCATAGAAGCCTACCCAGTACGTTCTATATAAGACCATAACTTCTGTTTTAGTTATAGGGTATTATTTTTAAAAGATACACAGTTTGATGTAAAGACTTTAAGCGATGGAGATTCCACTGTATCCGAAGGTAAGTTGTTCCAATATTCAGTGTTAAAAATTTGCTTCTTATTTCTGGTCTTAATTTGTCTTCAGCTTCCAACCATTGGATCTCTTCGTGCCAATTTTGCTAGATTAAAGATCCATCTACTATAAGAAACTTCCCCTATGCAGGTACTTAAAGACACTTATCAAGTCACATCTTAACTTTCTCTTGGAAATACTCAATAGATTTAAGCTTCTTAAACTTTCCCTGTGGGGATGCTTCCCAGACCTTGACTCATTCCTGTAGCTCTTTTCTGAACCCTTTCCAATTTTTCAACATCCTCTTTGAATTGTGGACACCAGAACTAGACACTGTATTATAATGATGATTTCACAAATGCTGTATACAAAGGTAAAATTCCACCTCCCTACTCCTATATGATATTGCCCTGCTTAAACATCCAAAGATTGTGTCTGCCCTTTTAGCTACAGTGTCGCACTGGGAGCTCGTGGTCAGTTATTAACCCTAAATCCTTTTCAGTGTCACTGCATTCCAGGATAGAACTCCCCCATCTCATAAGTGTGGCCTACATTCTTTGTTCCTAGATGTATGACTTTGCATTTAGCTGTATTAAAATACGTTGTTCAAATGAGCCCACTGTACTAAGAGATCCAGATCAATCTGCATAACTAACCTGTTCTTATCATTATTTACCACTCCACCAATGATTTTTAAATTTTCTTCCAGATTATAAACAAAGGTAAGGAATAGCACTGGGCCACGGACAGATCCCTGTTGGACCCCACCAGAAATATTTTCTTTGACATCTCATTTACCCTTGCATTTTGAGATCAGTTAGCAAGTTTTAAATCCATTGAATATGGGTTAGTTTGATTTTGAATAGTGCTAATTTTTTAAAATCAGAATATCATGTGAGACTAAGTCAAATGGCTTATAGAAGTCTATTTTTATCAATCAAACTTGGGATCTTATAAAAATTACATTGTTTGTTTGACAGACCTATTTTCCATAAAACCATGCTGACTGGCATTAATTGTGCTACTATCCTTCAGTTCTTTACTGATTCTATCCCATATCAGCTTATCCACGATTTTGCTCAGGGTTGATGCCAAGCTATAGTTGCCCAAGTCACCCCCACTTACCTTTTTTAAATATTGGAATAATAGCTTTTTTCCCTGTCCTTTCGAACTCTTCCCAGTGTTACAAGATTTGTTAAAAGTGAGCATTAATGATTCAGAGAGCTACTTGGCCAATTCTTTTAACATGGCTGGTGCAAGTTTTCCAGCCCTTCTTATTTAAAAATATTTTACTTTCATAGTTGCTGTTTAACCTCCTCCCTAGTTAATGGTAGAACAGAGAGTATTTCGTTATCATGGTATATGAATGCATGACCATGCTTCCTTTCGAATACAGAACAGAGATAAATATTGAATACACCTTCCTTTTCTACATCCTGATTGTCAATTTTATTATCCTTATCTAAAACTACACCTATACCACTAATAGAATTCCATGTGTGTTTAATATATTTAAAGAATTCTTATTGTCCTTAGCTTTACTGCCAATAGATTTTTCATTGACATCTTTAGCTTTCCTTATCAATTCTCTCAATTTCTAACTGATAATTTGTACTCATTACTATTAGCATCTCTTTTTTCTGTTTGCTAGCTTAGATATGGGTTTTGATTTTTTACTTTTTGATTTCACTTTCCCTTTTAAATATGATTTTTTTACCCGCAGAAAACTTCTCATGATTGCAGAGTTAATTCCCAATTATTACTCACATGTGTTTGTTTAAATTTTTTCTTCCACTTAGTTTTGTTCATGATTGTTTTCAGCTTTGGGAAATTGGTCTTTTAAAAGCCTCAGGAATATATAACACTAGTCATGGCTGTATTCTATTTACACATAAATAAGATTAGACCATGATCACTTGCACCTCGGCAATAATCAATTTGGTCTTATATAGGAACATAGGACATATGAATGGAAAGGACCTCCTGGGTCATCAAGTCCAATCTCCTGCTATTATGCAACCCCATCATATAATCCTGTTCACAAACTTATCAAGTACTATTTTAAAAGTAGTTAAGTTGTTTCTCCCTGTGACAGATATGGCAATTTCCTGCAATATCCTTGGAAGACATTATGGTGTTAAGTTTATGTATTATTATGGGCTGGGATTGTATGTAACCTCTTGAGGGGGGAGATGTGACAGGTGTGAGACCTGGGAGTTCAAAAGACTACACTGAAAATGTGCCAGATAAGTATGGGCTTTGGTGACAATAAACGTTAAGTGGATTTCCTAGAGAATCACTAAGAAGAGGTTAATGCAAAAAATCCAGTCTTTTGAAACTACACCCAGAGGTAATTTTCTGCTGATTACCTGTAAGAGAAGGCCAAGATCAAAGGACCAAACTGCATAAAGAAATGGCTGATCTGCACAACCCTTGTTCAGTTCTGAATCTAAGATTGATGGACTTGTAACCATGGAGAAAACTCAACTGTGGGTTTTGAAGTACTAAAACCTACCAGAGCCCTAGGTTGAAGTGGGGAGGCCTCTGGTAGGCTTTTCAGCACATGTTTAGGTTCTTTTATTGTTCAAACATGTTTCCTCTGTAATGCTTTTACTTTAAGAATAAACATGCTTTCTTAAAAGGAACTGTGTGGTAACTTATAACTGGGTCCAATACACTGGTCATAGCCTTCAGAGAGAAAGCAATGCACAGGCTCTGGCCTTTTTAGGCATTCTGGCTTGCTGAGGATATCACATTGTAAATCAGGGAGTTGTGATGCCTTAAAATCCCTGGCCAAGAGTGAGAGAGATGTGATGGTTGGGAGCCAGAAGCCTAGAGTGGATGTCCTTGGTGGACCATAGAGGAGGAATACTGGTGGAGTTACCCTAACACTGTGACAGCCCCCATCATTCCTATTGGAAGGCTGTTCCAAGACCTCCCTCCTCTGGTTAGAAACCATCTTCTAATTTACACGTAAATTTATTCATGGACAGTTTATACCCATTTGTTCTTGTGCCAAATTTGTCCTCTAGTTTAAACAGCTCTTCTCCCTCCCTGATGTTTACCTTCCTGTTGTGTTTATAGAAAGCAATCAGATCTGCTCTCAACCTTTGCTTTGCTAGGCTAAACAAACCAAACTCTTACAATCTCTGCTCATAAGAGAGGCACTGTATTCCTAGTAGTCCTTCTCTGCAGCATTTCCAGTTTTAATTCCTCTTTTTGATTTCAGCTCATTAAGTTCCTGAGTTCCTGGGATGTGGTAATTTCTATATACTCATTCCCATTAGCCGTCCTACACTTTCCTCCATGTTCTACATTATCATCTTTATTGAAAACTAAGGGAAAATATTCATTTAGTTTTGGGTCCTTACAAAGATTATCTTTAATCTCTACCCCAGCTTCCCAGCAACCAGCCTCCTGCCTTAAGATATTGCCCCAAAATATCTACAAATGTACTTAAGATTTTTATTGATTTATTTTCAAAACAGGAAAGTGGGCTTTTAATTAAAAATGTCACAGAAAGTGTCTGCTTTCCTCTAAATTTTTTGACTTTTCATCATTGAACCAAAAGTTTGTGGCTTAAAAATGAACATTTATAAGTTTTGTTTTTTCTATGAAAAGTCAAAATTTTCAATAGAAAATTAAATTCCAACCAGCTCTAAGAATGAATATAATTCTGCTTCTCATTTAGCAGAAGACCACTTCCATTTTGCAAACAATTTTAGCAAGTCCACTGAGTGCTGGCTTAAGTCAGGTTTCACTATATGGTGGGTAATTTACATTTAGTAAAAAATATAACAAGGCGTGGTTATTTAAAAAATTTCATTAGGAGTGCACATTTTTAGGTGATAAAAAGGGATGTTATGTGAGGCAATATTTTAGCTGATGTTATATTCAGTTATTTACTTTTTCTAAATTTATTCTCCACAATTGCTGATTAGCTAATAAGGAAACTGTAGAGCTGCCCAGAAAACTGAATATTTCTTCTGTGGGGAAAAAAAGTTTTCAGAATTTTTTTCATTCTGAATCAGTTCTAAAAGCCAAAAAACTGCAATTTTTCACAGAACTGAAATTCTGCAATAGCTCATTTTAGGAACACCGAAACATTCCTGCAGCAGGATATTTTTGACCGATAGTAATCTAGTAAGATGGTTTTACTAACAGGGGTGACAGGTTATTTATTTAAAATGTCTGGAGGGTAAAACTTCCATCAGTTTGGACATCACAGGATCTTTTGAAACTCTGGTACAGTTTACTTGATGAGAATTTTATACAATCTTATAAAAAGTAGTGCCAGTATCACCAGTGGTGTAAAGAAGCCATAAACCTGATACATCTGATCTATCTTATGCATTGTGTTGGTTTTTTTGTTGTTGTTGTTTTTTTTAACTGGCGCTGGCTGAATACCGCAAACATTTGTTCAAATATAAACTATGAATTAGCTTTGATAGTATTTGCAACCTCTCTCACTCATTTTCTGCAAACACTTGCACAACGCCAGTAGATTTGTTAGGTATGATGCTCAAGGAATGAGAATGTTTTAAAATATTTGTACTGGATATGTTTGGTAGCCATCCTGAAAGCTCTTTGTGTTGTCCGATCAGAGATCAGAAACAATACTATGCAGCTTACCTAGCCAATCACACAGTACAAATACTCAAAAAATATAATCAGTTTATAGTCCCAAACCAAACTACAGGCCGATATGTTGTACTCATATACTTCATTAATGAATAATAAATTCATGAAAATTTATCACAAGTAGAAGAAGAACTACGTTCGCCAGATACATTGTTCTCTTTGAATAGCTCACTTAGCATCATTTTTAAGACCGGTTTTCTTCCAACATACTGGTATGCAGATTAGCTCCACAACATGCAATGCTGTAGCATCTGACATTTCCCTGTGATATATTTATTATTTATACAGAGGTGTGCACAGAGCTTGTGCTTATAACAATCTGTCTTTATGTCTGTCTTCCTCTCAAATGAATTTTTGTCCTAGAAATTCCTTAGAGTTCATTACTGGTGGGGGGTCTTGTTCATTGAAACTCATTATTGTTCTAATCAATTACACACAAGAGTGTAAGTGATCACATTATAATAGTCAGACCCAGCCATTCAATGAAAATTTAATTACAGAGCACAGAGACATGACAAAAATTCATGTCTGTGTTCAGCAATGCAACTCCACAGTAGCAGTTGGTTACTGAATGTTTTCATGCTACTCTACCTTCTCTTAATCACACTTTTTTTTTTTTTTTAATGAAACTGCAACTGATATATACAGCCATTATAATGGCTCCCTAGCCTCATCCTATTTCTGGAAATTTAAAGTTCTTTTGTTAGGTCTTTGGGTGATACTATGTACAACAAATTACATGGCCATTTCCAAAAACCACTCAACAGCTAGAAACTACAGGCTGATTCCGAGGCTGGTGTAAAATCAGTATAGCCCAATTGACGTCAATGGGCTGCCCATTTACACTCAGCTGAGGATCTGGCCCTATTATGTGATTACTTTACACCTCCAGAAAGAGAGATGCAGGCAAACCTTACTGAACACATTATAAAGCATTGGAGCAAATACCTTGTCTTAGGTGTATTGCACTGCTGTCAGAACATCCTGTACATCAACAGCTCAATACAAATAATTAATAGGTTACTTCAATTACCACAATGGGGACCAAAATATTAACACAGGACAGCACAGCCCCTATTGGGAATTACTTCCCAATCTAGATGAACACATGGAGGTGAGTGTGTGACCCTTAGGCTCCTCCAGCTGGCTCCATTCTTTGTTGCCCCAACTCCATTTTTGAACCACTAGTATCTGAGCACTTGCTTCCATGGTTCATCCTCTCAATAGCTGGCACTGCTCCAGGGGAGCTAACCACCTGTACCAGGCAGAGACACTTGTAAAGTTTTTCCTCCCAGAGGCAGCACCAGGTAGAAGTTGCTAGATCAGAGAATTGGGCTGTCTCACCACCATCATGATCCTACCACTGAAAGCCAGAATCACAGTAGTAACGAGTTACTGCTTACATAGTAACAAAAAATAAATAATAAAATCATAATAATAATATTAAAAAGTAATTAATCTTTGTCAGCAGTAAAGACAATAATTAATCTTCACCTTGTGTAGAGTCACTTCCAAGATCATGGTCTCCCTTTCTCTGTGTGCCTCTTTTTATTGCCTGTGCTGAAGAATAAAGGTTTTTAAGGCACTTTCTTGAGCTTCTCTGGCTATTTTAGAAGGTCCCTTATCGAAATATGTTGAAGACACAGATGAGGATGTTAAAAGACAATTATTGAATAGTTACTGGCTCTTCTTGAGCATTTGTACTGGATCTTTTCTTTAACTGTCTTTGTCAGATATGGAACAACTTCATTTTGTACACAAAGAGCTTATGGCATAAGAGAAAACTATTTGGGGGAGGGAGGGGAGAGAGGGGAATTGGCAACATTGCTGTGGCCAAAGTGGTTCTTATTCCCTTCAGCAAATCATCAAATAAACCAAAATTCACCCATTTCACTTTCTTTTTTTAAAGACTTTTCATGGAGCTTGAATTGTTGCTACAGTTATATACTGCTGCTAATCTAATGTAATGCCATAATGTATTGCTAGCACATGCCTGCTTTTCCAATATAATGAAACATGGTGATTAAAATAGTATACATTACATGAGGTACACTGTGGAGTGTGTGTTTGATATTAGCAGGGAGGCATTATTAAAATATAATAGGTAGCACTGCCAGTATGTTATCTTCAGTGCTTTTGAAGCTTATTCTCTTCATATATATATATATATATATACACATGCTTCATATATAAAAGCTTTTGAAGCATATTCTCTTCATGTACACACACACACACAGAGGCTCTTTTTGTGAGCACTTTGCATTTGACAAAATACAAAGGTATTCATAGTAGAAACATTTCCCAGTAACATATTAATAATGTTCAGAATTGAATCACATACATTTAATGCTGCATTTGTCATAGTGGACTGATTTGCAAAGACAAAATTTACTGATTTAAAGTCACTGCAATCTACACAAAGAAATGAGCATGTCAAAAAGCATCTATAATCGTGAGTGACAAAATAGGCAGCATCTGGAAATGGGGAAGGTGTTACCCAAGTGCCTCATCATCAGCTCCCCATGGAAAGGATTTCTGAGTTGCATGAGAGCAGTTGAAAGGCTCTAACTCTCGATTTTACCTGATGTATAATTATAAATAGTGTGGTGTGTTACTCTAAATAGCATGGTTAAATAAAGACCTGGTTTTACAAATTAGCTTCCTGTACTTGCTGGCTGTCAGTGCTGTGAAAAGAACCTCTTTAGCCTGTAAATATCAAAACTGGCAGCAGCTCTAACTCAGATAAGAGCTACTTGATAACAAGAGCAGGGGAAACCAAGGAAGTTTGCTTTGCTGTTGCCATTTACTAAACCTGAATCTGAATGAGTCCAGAAGGAAGGTGACTTTTCCCCCCTTCCAGGAAAAAGCCAAAATAGTGATACTAAAGGTTCCAGCAGCACATCACCTTCCTCTTCAGGGACAAGTCTGCTTAACTGTGGGTCAGTCATAAACAGAGATTAGGGACAGAGATGTAAACACTGTGGGCTCCAGAGAGCTGGAGGAAATTAACCAACAGTGGTGGACACTCCACAATGAGGTAAAGAAGAAGGCAACTGAATGTGCAGAGGCTGGAGAGAGGAGCTCCAGCAAGGGGCCTGAGGGGAAGAGGAAGGCTAAAAGACTGTTTTCCAAGGGGAGACATTGGTGCTCCAGTCAGTCCAGCAGACGGCTCAACATGGAACAGAGGGACTGGACTGATAAACCATCACCCCACAGCGGAGTATACAGTGTACAAGTAGTGTGTGTGCGCACACATGCCTTAGGGTATGTCTACCCTTCGAGCTGGCAGTACAATTTCCAGCTTGGGTAGTAGTACACATCTGTGCAATCCCCATCCTTACCCCTCTTTACACCTTTATTAGATTTAAAAAATCATTTTAATACCACTGTCTGTGTTTCTTGGACTGTCCATCTGTCTACTCTCAGAAGATGGGATTACTGCACAAGCAGCCTCTGACACCAGCATCTAAAATCTTAGATAGCATGTTATGCACCTTAATTCTTGTCAGGATCCTTCCCACACCACTGGAAAATCACTGTACAGACCTAACCCCATAGCTATCCCCACAATGCCCAAATAGCCATGCACAGCCACCTAGCACCTTTTTGAAAGCCACATGAGCACATAAATGCCCCTTATCAGGTTAGTTAGGCATGAAACTCCATGTTTGGACATCTTAACCAGCTCTGATGCTTTGCCAGTATAAATGGTGTACAGCAGAGGTTCTCAAATTGTGGTCCTCAGACTACTCCATTCAGGTGGTCCACAGACAGTTCCCTCTAAGGTGTGTGCCTGGGCAGCCTACATGAGGGAATGAAGGGCCACCCACCTAATTAATGGAGCCATGCAGGCATGGCTCCATTAATTAGGTGCTTAGACCCTCAAGAAGATGTACATGTAAGGTGAGGTGGTGGCTTTCGTGGAGGGAATATGGGGTAGGTTGGGTGGGGGCAGTCAGGTGAGAAGAGTGGGTGGGGGAAATTTGGGATGTGCAGGGCTGCGGTGGCCAGATAAAGAGGCGACTTTCTCCAGCTCCAGGACAGTGGCTGCCAGAGACAGAAGGCCTTCCTTCCCAGCCTCAGCTGCTGTGGCTGCTGTGGCAGGGGAGAGACCCCTCTCCTTCCCAGCCCCAGCTCAGTAGCTGCTGCAGTGGGGGAGAGAGGATGAGACCCCCTCCTCCTTCCCAGCCCTAGCTTGGGGCTGCCAAGGCAGGAAAGAGAGTGCACATCCATCATATTAGAAAGGTAAAACTACTGATATTAAAATATGAAAAGTGTGTGCTTTTATTCATTGAACAAAAAAAGTTTATTATTATTTTTATATAGCGCTTTTATCCAAAGCGCTTTATAATAGTTAGCTAATGGTATAAACAACATTTGGAAAGATCATTAAGTGGTCTGCCGAGATCCTTAGCAATTTAAGTGGTTTGTGAAGAAAAAAGTTCAAGAACCACTTGCGTATAGAATAAAGGTCCTATCCTGTGTGTTGGGTGTGTTCAACACACAGTGAAGTTGTGAAACTACAGCCTGTACCATATTGACATATATTATAAGACAGTACCATACTGGAAAATTATAAGGGATGGGTCATTTTTTGCATTTCAAAAGAAATGTTTTATATCAATCTAGATAGCAAACTATCCAATCCCTACCCATGTCATTCATTCTATTCATGTTTCTTGAAAGAAAGCAAAAGGAACTGCACACCTAACATGTTATTTTCCACGTACATGAGGGAATCTGAAGTTTGGGTGATTTTAACATAATGGATATTGTAAGCTGGTTAGGCTCCAGAATAGAGTATTTTAGTAAGTGGACCACTTCACTTTATATATTACAGCAATTAATTATCCTTTTAACAAAATAGATTGTAACAAGAGCACATTTTTTTCCCCAAGGAAAAAAGAAACTACAAAATTTTAACCAATTAAAATCAAGTAGCTAATAAAACCCAGTAGCCATTAACATGCAAAATATTTTGCTCTTTTAATATGATTTGCTCTAACTCTACTGGAAAAGCAACACAGAGGAAATAAGCTCTTCCGCAGATCTGGCAGCTGAAGAGGAGGGAGGAAAAATAAAAAAAATAAAGAAAGGAATGAATAAAACACATTTTTCTAAGTGTAGATTTGATACTGTAGTGATAATTTAACTTAGTTCTAAGTACACTGGGCGATAAATGGCCTCATAAACGTGCAAGGTAAACTCTGAGAATACAGAAAGGAGCCATTTATTGCCTTGTAACATCAAATACAAACTAAAATTATCTCCTAAACAACAGATTTTCTAGTTGGGCTGAATTATTATGTAACAGAGGGACAGTAACTTCTACTGAATCTCTCCCTTGGTTAACAGTAAAATGAACAGCATGAATTAGATCCAGGTAACGTTAGATGTCACCAATTTTAGCAAATTCAACCTTGGAAACTTTTCCCAGGAAAAGTAAGTCAAAGCTGAGATTGGATCGTGGGTTCATGCTTCTAATGAGCTGCTCAGCTTGTACAGGAAAGAATTAACACACATGGGGGGAAACTAATCTTTGCTCAAAGCTCTGCATAACATCTTATCTGTGTATTTCCTTTTCTTACTGTCATGTTAGCCATTTGTGCCTAACATAATATTAAGATACTAGGTGATGGAGATGAGTGACACCCAAACCGCCAAGAGGCTCAGCAATTCTGTTCAGATGACTACTACCTAGATATAGTTTAGTTAAAGTTGAGGTAAATAATTCTCATGACCCCTTGAATCTACTACATTGAGGTTTTCTCAAAAGATTTCTACTACTTCATGCTTGGATCTGATTGGAAATGCAGCATGAACAGTATCTAGGGTGATATTCATTATGTGTGTGTGAATATTAGGTAGAGTTGACACCAAAACCTATGCTTGAGGTTGGCAACACACATGTATAAAAAACTTTTGAACTTCGAACAAAATTCAGTTCAAGTTTTGGGAGAAGGCTTGGGTCAGTTTATCTTATTTAAATCACCTTGCCCATCGCCACTGATGCTGGACTGCTAGCCATTAAAAATTGTTAGATACCTATATCTGCAAGTGTTGTCACTATTTGTTGGTAAAGGTTTCTCTCTCTGCTTCTGTATACTGGGTTATTTTTCTCCTAGCTTTGGTCCCATCGAGTCCTTTTTCTCCATTCCAGTGTGTCTTGAAGCAGTTCCTCAGAAACTCTGCAGCTAATCACACACACACACACACACACACACACACACACACACACACACACACACACACACACACACACACACTAGTTTTAGGTCTTCAACCCTTCCCTTACTCTCCACTTCTAAGTATAACATCCTGTTTCCTACGTAGTCTACCAATATTCTTTTCTCAGGCCCAAGCCATCTGGATTCCCTCCATTTTTCTATCATGGGTATCATCTTCACACTTTCCCTAATTTGTTTTTTCCAAACAAACATGGTCCATCCTTGTAACTCCAAGCACTCATCTGAATATTTTCATTTCCACTGTATTCAAGATCTTCTACTGTTTCTTCTTTAGTGCCCAGCATTTGGAGCCATAACAAAGTGCAGGACTAATTAGCATCTTGTAGATATTACTTTTCAGTTAGATAGGCATTCTCCTATTGCAGATCATTATGCTCACTTCTCTCCATTTAGTTCATGCCTTTCCAGTTCTATTTATGAGTTTGGCATTGAGTTCACCATTTTCCTGTGCTATCGAACCTAAGTACTTGTATACTGGCCGATTTCATTTTATAATTAACATTTTATTGGCTCTGCAAATTTTTGGCTTATGAGAAATGGCAACAAATAGTATAAAGCAGTATGACAAAATCCTCTTTATTGAATGCATGTTCAAGCTTGTATCAGAAGAATACGAGAATCCATAACAGTAATATATACATATCACTTATCTAGTATCTTAGACACTTTACAATTAAAGAAATACAGATAAAATGACTTCAAAGATACAAGATTAAAACAGTCAAAATCACTATAAAACCATACTTAAAATAAAGGTGAAATACTAAAAGCCTTCCGAAATAGAAAGGGTTTGTTTGTTTTTTTACGTTGTTTGGGAAAAATATATTGATTCTCTGTTGATCCTCAGAACAAAAGGGAAGTCTCTCCACAGCCACATGGCCACAGAAGCAAAGATACAGGCAATGCCTCATGTCCATGCAAGCTCAAATACCTATGAGCATGGGACAATATTGTTATGAAAGGTGTTAAAGACCCACCATTAAGGGTATGTCTACACAGCCAGCAGCAGTGAGCCTCCCAGTTTGTGTTGAGAGATTTGGGCTAGCTGGGCTTGTGCTAGCACTCTAAAACCAGCTGTGTAGACAGCACTTTGAAGATGGGGCTTAGGCTCTGAAGCCCATCCCTCTTGCTAGGCTTCAGAGCCCAACCTCCAGTCTGAGCTGCAGTATCTACACAGCTGTTTTTGGCGCAGCAGCATGCACCCTGTGATCCTGAGCCTGTTGACCCAGGCTGGCTGTCGTGGGCTATGTAGACATAGCCTAAGGGTCTTGGCAGCAAAGGGGATCACAGGCTTCCTTAAAGTGAATTAAGCAGTCAGCTGAAGCTCCTTTTGTAGTAAAAAAAAAAAACAGCTGCAGACAAGGAGGGGAGTGTGGCACTATCGGGGTTTTTCCAGGTTTCAAATTCAGGGGTGGGGACTAGGACAAAAGTGTTGCATAGACAATCAGCAGAGAGTCTATGCAGGTCCCTGGAGGCAAACAGAACAGTTTTGTGGGATTGGGCCATGGTGCCCGGCCTGAGGGTTCTGCAACTAAAGCGTGGTCTGTATGTTGTTTGTTCTTGCTGCCAGTCAGGGAACCGGGACCTTAGAGTATTTATGTAGTGTCATTAGTTTATTTACAAAGTGTCTCTGACTCTGTCTCACCGATTTCTCACCCAAAGGGAAACTATCCTGCAAAGCCCAAACTCTGTTTACCACTTGGTCAAAGGGACAACAGTATAAAGGGAGCCAGAAGCTCTGATAGATAATGGAGAACCAGTCCTTTAGAGGCCTTCAAGTTAAAGTCAAAAGCTCATAGTCCACATGTGGAGTTAAGTTTTCAGCTCATAAAACTGAACTCCACCTCACTTCGAACTTCATGACGTTTCCGTTGGCATATAGAAGCTTCTTTCAGAGCTGGCAATTAAAGATGTACCTTGTACCCATTCAAAAACAGTAAAAAGGCTCCTTAGATATTCAATGACAGGTTTTTTTTCCCTCTTGGCAGTGGGACTTGCCAGGGGAACCCACAGTGGCAGTGTAGAAGTGAGAACTTCCAAAAGATGAGAAGTTTAATGAAAGTAAAAGTGTAGGCTCGAAGCAAATGGTATTATTAATTATGTTGGACATGCTATGCCAGAAAAACATTAGATCTAGGGAGAAAGTCACAGAATGTAAAGAGAGAGAGAGAGAGAGAGAGAGAGAACACCATCCTGGAGATACCCTGCCAGCATCCGCCAGAGGGAATCATGCTATAGCCAGTTTGGCTAGTGTCCAGTACCATCTGTGTAATATTATATACAGTATGAAATGGAGAGCCAAACAGAGATACTTTTCTTCTGTTAGTGCTGGGGCTCTCCACTTCACCTCTGAAAGTCTGAAACAGCTCCATTTCCAAAACAGGCCTAAAAAGGCTCAAACTGGCAAAATAACAGAAAATGGGTAGAAGGCTCTTACGTCAATATGAGAACTTTGAAGTCAATAACTTTAGGAATCCTTTGGTTGTACCTCCAGAAGTGTTCAAAAAAGTGGCTGTAAAAATGCTTTCATCTGATAAAAAGTGAAGAACACTTCTGTTTTGGTGGATTGTAGAAGCCATTGAAATTAAGGGCATCCTCTCTGACTGGCTAATATGTTCTTAAGTAGGTGATTTCAATATTTTCAAAAGCCTTTTTTCCCCCCCTGTAAGGAACAGCAGGGAGACCTGGAGTCAAAGGAGTTACAGGATGGATTTGGGTCCTTGAGTTTAATGTAGCAAGTTTTTCTCCAGTCATTTCAAAATCTGAATGAATACATAGGTGCTGGAACTAGTGACGCTGGGGGTGCTGCTGCACCCTCTGGCTTGAAGTGGTTTCCATCATATACAGGCTTTACAATTTGGTTCAATGGTTCTCAGCATCCCCACTATACAATATACAATATTTAGCATAAGTCCTATCCTCAGGATTTTGGCCTGAGCCTCAAGCTTCTGGAGGTTTCCTCAGAAGTTTTGCAAAGTCTCAGGACATTTGGTGGTTCTGCAACTACACCCGGGAAAATAATATTAAACTGAATGTTTGTGTATGCATTTTAGACACATTGTTGAAAAATGTGGCCTATTAAATTTTTCATTTAAATTTTTTTGTGGCCCCAGGCGCTGCAAGGTACTGAGCAAATCCATCACTTCAGGGCCATGTAGTGTTGTTGGTTATACACGTGCAGGCCATGTGGCTCTCACTGACCTCAGTGTCTGGTGGCATCTTTTGCCATAACTTTGCAGATCTAATAAAATATGAGTTCACAGGAGAAAAGAGAGTCTGAAGCCATGATAGAAGATACAGTACGTCCAGCTTCTCCATGTTCTATATTCCATTTATCGATATCCATCTAGCTCTTCTGGAGAAGGTTTCTCAACTGTCTTATAGGAAGAGAAGCAATCAAATACATGTTTCACTCCTTTGTGAAAGATTGTAACCTCTTCTTTTTCACTTGCTGTGTTCTGGTATTTTCCCACTGATATCAATGACCTGTTAGGATATACCTGGGTGCATTCTGTATTTCAGCAGGTATGTTGTATTTGGGTGCACCTGAAATGCTTGACATTAATCATGCAGTTAGTATTGTGCTGAGCTCTTTCTTCAGTAGTGCAGGCAGTATAAATACAGAACGTCCGCTGATAGTTTTAAATAGTACTAAAACAATGGAATCATTTGATCAGCAGATATCATTAGGCCGCTGCTCAAATCTGTTTCAAACCAAAATTATTTCCCTTGAAAATGTAGAAAATTGAGTACATTTTGGTGTGGGCATCCAGGTGCTGTAAATAGTTTTAACGCTCATCTTGTAATTTGTATTCAGGGAGGTTTAATTAAGATTTCCTGAATGCAGGTGTCCATGTTAGCTAGAGCCTTAGTCCTCCTCTGAAGCCAAGAATCTAAGGAGCATTTCTTCTACCTTGGCTGGAGGTGTACATAGATCAGTGCAGCTGGAGTCTGCCAATTTTCCAATTAATTCTGTGCAATTCTGCACTATCAATTCAACGAGTGACTTGAATAATCCCTACTTAGAATGAAAATCAGCTCCTTGGGGAGAGCTATGTAAGAGAGGCTGTACAGCATCCTCCATAAAGGGGATGATTATCATCCTTCTAAGATACTCTAAGTGCATACATATTTCTCAGCCCTCGGACTATCATATTATTATCATGTGTACTCAGAACCTGATCTAAAGTCTATTGAAGTCAATGGAAAGTCTCCAGAGTGAGCCCAGTTCAGAGCTGCTGTAATCAAGTGCAATAATTGCATTGATTTGAGACGCATATGCCTATAAATGAATGTTGACCCCCTATGTTGAATTTTGAGGCACCATTTTGTAGGAATTAATAGTCATCTATATTGGGAAAAGTCCCAGGATCATGAATGGATGGTACAAGGATAACTACTCATGCTTTTATGCAAGGATCTTTCCTAGATACTCTTACAGAACCCATGCATAGTACAGGATCATGCTGGATAACCTTTACAATTTTGCTACGTTTGGAGCCGCTAATGACTGCAGGAAAACCATGTGTGGTCATTGCTATTTTTAATTACCAGTCAAAAAGCAGCAGCTGAGCAACCCAAAATACTGGTGGGTCTGTCAGCCAATATTAATCTGATGATACTGTGCCAATTTCAAAATGCATATTAGACTCTCAATGTTTTTCTTTGCCAGTGACATTTCACCTATATTTATTTATCTCCCCTTACAGTCTTATCTGAAGATTCAAATCTTATGCCATTTCCTGTTCTTATTACAATCTTTTTCACAAGAATGAGGTTTTTAAATCCTTCATACATTCTGTGAAAATCAGTACTGTACCTAATTCACTCTGACCTTTTCCATGTTCTTCATCGACTTGGCTGGCCAATTTCCTTTCCTACTTCTCTATCCCCCAAGCAACCTGTGAGCAAGAATTGAAAATAGTCAGCCTATCAAAAATGTCAGCATTTAAAAGGTTAATGCATTGCCTGCATACTTCTGGCTGGACATGAGGGCCAAGATCAGTATCATCATCAAGACACCAAAATTGTACAATTTTGATTACCTCTCGACAAAGGTTAAAGGAAAAATCCAACAATGGGGTTATACTTAAAGAAAAATCTCCTGCCAGCTGTATGGGCATAAAAAAAGATATCCTAATAACTACATTGAACTACAAGGGAAGTAAATTATTGACATAAAGCAAAACATGCCTTAAATATTGTAAACAAGAATGATGAATAGAAAGTCTGATGTTGTGGTTTAGGACACAGGAAATGCAATTAGCCATTGAAAATCATGGGGAAAATCAAAGATTTTTAACATTTAAAAGATAAATATTATTTTAAATAAAACAGGCTAACACATACTGTTAAAGCCACTGTTTAAATAAGACATTTTAAAAAATGAATTATTAGAAATTAAATTGCAGCTCTGAACATCATCTTTCCCCTGCATTCCAAAGGTGATCTGAATTGGATAGTTGTGATTTTAATCTAATACCTAACATGAGATCCAGTCTGATGAAATAGCAAATTTTCAGCATGTGAAGGAATGCACCCCTGTATTCGCAACCTACACATCATCGTAATACTCTTTTTACAGAATATGCCTTGTGAGAGGTCATTTGAAAATGCATAACTCATTGATCAATAATATCCTGGTGAAATAAATGAATGTAGCAACATTATTTGTAAAGTTATGAACATAAGATGAATTTATGACTAAAATGTTTTTATCGGATTAGCTTGGGAGTGGGTAAACAAGTTTGTCAAAGACAAAGGACAAGCTGATGCCTCTAGCTAGGTGTCATCAAAGTTGCTAGGCAATAACCAGTCAAGTGACCATTCTTTGCCAGCTAAGGGGGGCAAGAACAGATTGATTTGTATTTTAACAAATGAGCATGGAACCTCTTTCATCGTGAGACTCCATGTCTCCGTCCTCACAGCTGGGAGGAAGTTTATCTAGGGGTAACCCTCAGGAAAATGCATTTCAAAGGTGACTGGACTATAAAAGGCTGCAGCTAAAACACCCCAGATTTCAATTCTCTTTCTTTTTCTCTCTCTCACCTGAGAAAACAAAGGAACCAGTCCTTTGAACTTTGGGGGCAGATCCTCACTTCAGGATTTGGTCAGCACTATTGCTGGAAACACATGGTAAGGATTTTACCTTGAACCAAATCTAGTTAAGCTTTAGTTACTTTAAATGTGTTTTATCTTTATTTCTCTTGTAACCATTTGTGCATTTAAAGCCTTATACTTGTACTCACTTAAAATCTCTTTGTGGTTAAATCAACTTGTTGTATTCTTTAATCAAAACTAATCCAGTGTTGTCTTTAAACTGAACTGTGTGGGTAACTCAATCTGAGGTAGCAAACCGTTGTCCATTGCTTCCTTACAGGGGCAATGGACCTCCAATATTTGGACTGTCCAGGAGAGGGCTGGACAGAATGTACATTTTTGGGGAAAATCCGTGACTGGGAGCGTGTTGGAGTCATCCTGCAAGTGATAACCAAGGCCAGAGTGCAAATGAAGTGTACTGGAAGGATGCAGCTATACAGACACTGCAAGTGTGATCTGCATGCTGCTTGGCTGTTTGAGGGTGGCCCAGGTTGGGATTTACCCCAGCATAGCATCGTAAGGTTCCCAAGGTTGCAGGGCAGGTGGTCACACAGCCCCTGGATTGCACCCTGGAATATCATACATATCATAAATAGATTACAGAATTGGTAGTATTCTGGACTCAGAAATCTGCAAATCAGGGGCAAACTGCCTCTAGATACAGGCATGTAACTCCTGTTGAAAGACCTATTGTTTACATTCAGAAGTTCATGAAAATTTGATGACTATACAAGATACAAACAAAATGTATGTTAAAGTAAGGATGATCATTATTTATTTATAGGCCTGATTTATACCTAGTGAAGTCCCTCAGTTGATTTCAATGGGCACTGAAAAAAATGGGAATTGAATTTGAAAACAATTGAATAAGAAAACAGTAGTAAGGATTTCTAACAACTGGTTTTATAGATTGTAATTTATATTTCTGTTACTTAGCATATATATAACACTTTGAAATAAAGCCCTCGTCCTTTGCCTGCCTAAAATAGCAAAACTAGTCACTGCCTTTTCCCGGCTATTCCTTTCCTGTTATATTTTCAGGTTCTTCCCCTTGAGATGCTCTGGAGATGACGTTTCCAAACTGCCATGGGTGATGCTTAGAGGATTGCTCAGCAAGGCATAGACAGTAGCGTAGCATCTGAGCATTGCAGTTGTCACCATCCTTCCTGAGGCTGATTATCTCTGTAACAGCCTAGGGCTTACAATCAGAAGTTTACAAAAAGTGTGGAATTCCCACTTGACAACAAGCACCCTCCATCCTCTGTGCTGCTTCAGAAAGCGCCTACCTATTTTGTATGACATATTGCTTTTAAATGCATAACAGAATTCAGATTCCTAAATAGAGTGCTTCTTTTGTGGCAAGAAGTAAATATTCCTCCTGATGCTGAGTGGGGTAAGCGCCAAGCGCCAATACATTTTTGTATGAAAAAACAGACACTTTTGACAAGACTCTATAGCAAGCATCTTTCCAGATGAAAAAGGTCCACCATAAATAAAGTTTGTAACTACAATGCTTCAGAATTGTATTCAGGAATTCAAACTATAATACATATATTTCAGTGACTCCTTTATCCAGTGTGAAAAAAATGTCATGATAACTAGAATTGTGTTCCTTACATTTTTTTTTAAATCATCCACCCCTGAAGAACAAACAGGAACAGTAATTTAAGACAAAACCTGAGCAAATCCAGTTTTATTCCCGTCAAACAAACTTCCTTGTTAGGAATGAATTGAACCACAATATTGTCCTAATCTACATAAGTAAATGTTACTTCAGACCATGTGTTCATTAACACAACAAGTGAAGTTAAATTATGTAGCCAACATTTTCTAGTATTTTTGTTCCTTAATTTTTGTGGTGTCCAATATGAGATACCTCAGAGGGATCTGACTTTCACAGGGAGGATGCTCAGCATTTTCTGAAATTTAGACCTCATTAGGGTGTCCCATATTGGGCAAGTAAAAGTTAAGTATTAATAAAAGGAAGACAGAAAAACTCTTGCTGCTCTCACATTAAGAAAAATTACCTGCAGGAAGTTAAGAATTCTGTGCCAGGGCATATATGGTGTATGCCTGCCTGTACTTGAGTTACTTTGATTATTATAATATTATAGACAGGGGTCAGAGTAAGCCACTATTCAGGGAATGTTTTACTAATACCTATATGATGCCTCTTCAGCATCTATCCTGGAAAAAAAATAAGATTTCATTTGACAAAGTTAAGTTTCTGTCCCTTAAAGCTGAAAATAAAACTTTCCAAACATAACCCAATGTAGTGCTGTTCTCCTGAGTCTGTGGCAAGAGAGCTGACTCATTAGCTAAGAGAAGTGTGAGCTGCCCAGTTTATCTTGATTGGATGTGGATTAGGGTTGCCAACTTTTCTATTTGCAGAAAACCAAACACCCTTCCCCCTCTGCCCCTTTTACAAGGTGATGCCCCCACTCACTCCATCCCCCTCCCTCTGTCACTCACTCTCCCCCACCCTTACTCACTCACTGAGTGCTTCAGCTGGAAGTCCGGGCTCTGGGGAGGGGCTGGAGATGAGGGGTTTAGGGTGCAGAAGAGGGCTCCAGGCTGAGGAATGGGTTTGGAATGTGGGAGGGGGTATAGGCTCTGGGTGCTGGCTCCAGGGTGGGGCCAGAAATGAGGGGTTCAGGGTGCGGGAGGGGGATCCGGGATGGGGCAGAGGGTTGTGGTGCTCAGGATGAGGGCTCTGACTGGAGATACTGGCTCTGGAGTGGGACAGGCGATGAGGGGTTTGGGGTACACAGAGGGCTCCATGCTGAGGCAGGGGTTTGGTGTGCAGAGGGGGTATGGACTCTAGGTTGGGGGTGTGGGCTCTGGGGTAGGGCCAGAAATGAGGCAGGGGGTGTGGGCTCTGGGGTAGGGCCAGAAATGAGGCATTCAGGGTGCAGGAGAGGTATCTGGGCTGGTGCAGGGGGTTGGGGTGTGTGGGCTGTGGGTGGCAGTTACCTCACATACCTACCGGGAAGCTCTTGGCATCTCCCTGCATCTCCTAAAGCAGAGGTTTGACCACCTGGCTCTTCGCGCTGCCCATGCCTGCAGGTACTGCCCCCTCAGCTCCCATTGGCCATGGTTCATGGCCAATGGGAGCAGCTGAGCTGGAGCTGGGGGCAGCATGCAATGCCTCCATAGTCTCCCTCCACCTAGGAGCCAGAGGGAAATGCTGGAGTAGGAGTAGCATGGAGCCATGTAGGGAGCCTGCCTGTGCCACTGACCAGACTTTTAACGGCTGCTGACCGGAGCCACCAGGGTCCCTTTTCGGCTGGGCGTTCCAGTCAAAAACTGGACACCTGGCAATACTAGTGTGGATTCTGAAACTTAATCATAGTTGACAATATTGGCATTTACATTATTTCATCTCTGATCATTTCAGCAGAAACACACACACACACACGCACACACAAGTACTCTTGGACTGGGGATGGTGACTGAGTTGCATAACATTACCCCTTTTGGCCCAAATAGCTAGCCAAAAATTTGGGGGTCTTGCAGGTTGTTCCAGCTGGGAAAAGAAATTGATGATGGAGTCAGGTATCTTTGCTGCAGTCTTGTTTATTTACATGCAATGTACAAAGTCTTGTTTCCCAAAACACAGGAGGAGCCAAACAATAGGATAAAGTTTCTCTGCTTACAGCCCCAAGCTACTTTTAGCCAGCATAACACTGGCTTGCCGTGACTGTGTCTGTAGCTTCCTTCCCAGTTTGTTTCTGTGCACCTCTTTCTGAGTCTGTTCATGTCTCTTTCCTTCCCCACCCACAAACATTTCCCCAAAACAAAAGTAGAGACCTATGTAGTTCTAATTCTGAGTGGACTTGCATATGTCTTTGTTGGGGAGTGGCCAGAGGGGGGAGGAGAAGAGGAGCTGCTATAAAGGACAGTAACTGTTTCTGACAGTTATTATAGGTGAAGGGTGACAGTTATACCCACCCACTTCAATGATGTTTTCCGCAACCCACAACAACAACAAAACTATCTACTTCAACCAATCTGATCCCTGATCCAAGATATATTTTTTTAACTAACTAAACACATATGCAGGCAGACCTAACAGATAAGAATACTAAACATCTATGTAAAAGTAGGATCCCTTATTTTTTTTTGCTGATGCAGACTAACATGGCTACTGCTCTGAACCCTGTCTGATGACATAGACAGAGGTAAAGAATTAAGCCTGTAACTACCTTACTCTACATAGTGGACAGATTGTGGTTGGCACTGCATGTGCAAAAGTGCACGGGTAGGGAAATATAAAAGGAGTCTTCCTTCTCCTTATGTCTGTGTACTGGACGCAGCCACCATCCAATGGACAGTGCAAATCTAGCATTGCTAGTGTATGTGAACGCACCAAAGAGCAGAGCAGGGAGAAGCTGGGCCTAACAAAGCAGAGCTGATCAGGCACATGAAGGGGTACATGGTGCACTTGGAAAAGATGTCAGACTGCCCTCACTGACATGTAATAGTTTATGTTCCTCTGGTGATTCCCACCACTTCCTGACCCGTCTACCTCTTGACCCTGCATCCCTCCACATAAGATGGATTTAAACCACACGGCAGCCCTACATTTATATAGTGACTGCTCTACCAAGACACAAGTAACAATGATACTTAACAGCCGCTAGCTCTTGGTTAAAGAGAGAAAGAAAAGTATGAGGGAACTTCGATTAGGAGCTAAGAGAAATAAAACAGCTAGGGATGGACCTAAAGACAAAGCTCTGGAGCCAGGAACCCAGCAACACTGAGGTGTTTGAAACAGATCCAAATCCAAATTTAGCAGCTTTCGCTCATCTCTAGTAAAGAGAAGAAAGAAAGAAAGAACGAGCGAACTAACGAACAAATATTTGTGTTGGCAGAAAGCATATAGGAGGGGCTATAAAGATGCAATTAAAATGGAGAGCCTTTTGTGGTATATTTCTCTTGTCAATATCTCTAAAATACAAATGTACTGTTTAAGGGTTGTAATTAGTTTTCAGATATTGGGATGACGGGAGATCTGAAAACACACACAAGACAAAGTCCTGTGACTGCAACACTCACCCTAATTAAAGTCTATTATTCCAAATCAGCATTGCTCTTTTCTGCCCCTTGAAGGTTACATTAATTTGATAAAACAACTAGCAGAATTTCTAATGTTAATCAAAGAGATAAGTTTCACAGGACAGATCTTCTTTGCATTCTTCCTCTTGTACTTTCACAGAAAAGATGACTGTAGCTGAAAGAAACCCTGAAGGAATGTTTTCCCATTATTGCTTAACAAGAAATAGTCAGCTAATCAAAAGGAGATAAAGAAAAAAAACAAAAAAACAAAAAACATCCCGCACATCTGCTATCTATATAAACTATCAGAGGGATCCTCTTCACTTCTGCCTAATGAGGCAGTATAGTTTAAAAAACTAAGAGGTAAATTTTCACAGGGACACAGTGAACTAACTACATAGCTCCTATTGACTCTAACGTGGACTGTGCAGCTAATCCCTACTGATGCTTTGACAATGTGTCCCTAAAGAAGATTAAAGGTGCCAGATGATCTTGGTGTTAAAGATTAGGCCTTCCTTCTGGAATCCCAGTTGGGAGTAAAAATTCATTTTCATCCAAATGATACCCCAAACACTGTGCTGTATTAATCAAACTGAATTTTGAAGCTAATATTTCTGGAGTTATATATTAAATATTGTATACCAAGGAGGTTTGTATGTACTGCCATGGCCTATTAGCTGATGTTGGAATATTGCCAGGAGAGACTACTTAAACTCTTTTGGTTCATTTGTGGTAGGTGCAGTTTGTTAATCACATTTGGATGCAAGGGAGATGAGAGAGTGGCCTTCTGAGTGAAGGAATATAGGGTCCAGGGCTAAGCAGTCCTCTGGGAGAAACCTTAAGAAGAGCCAGTCCTTGGGACTAGCTTTGGGCTGCAGTTGTTGTATACATTGTGTTAAATTAATAATTAAGACAAATTCCAGGAAGGGGATGAGTTCACAACATATTTTAGCAAAATAGAGATGCACAGCTTGGAACAAACCAAACTTTGACGAAATCCGCACTCTGTGAAATTGGCTACCATTTTGTAAATTTCTTCCTTAAATAAATAATGTGGAAAATGTACCAACCAAAGTGCTCCTCACAGACATATGAGAAAAAGACAGTCCCTATCCCTTTCCAGTCTAAAAGAGCAAGAAATAAGCAAAGTGATAGAGAGTGATTACTGACTGGTACAAAAAATGTATTAAACTCAAGAGACAAGCCTTGAAACAAAAGACGAGAGTTCTGCCAGGTTTTTTTTGCTAGAAGTATGGGAAGGCAAGTGGTAGGTTTTAAACATCTTACCCTTGACTGCTCACAAAGAGTCCTACAAAAGTCTGGTTTCAGATAATAGGGAGAGCTATGTAAATATTTTAATCCATTCCAGTTTGTGAGACGACTTCTTGCTCCTCCTAAATTTTAGCTTGAGTTTTGGGTTTGACAAATAAAGTAAAATTCAGTTGCTGCCACAATGTGACTTGATTTCACATGAAGTCATGAGTGTTGACACAAAACTAAAGTTGGTCCATAGTTCATAGTGTGTGTGAACATTTCTAAGAGCCTGGCTGATGTTTTATTTTGTATTTGAAACAGGAAGGTTGTGTATGATTTCTGGTTTGGTTGTTAATGTTTTACATGGTTCTATTTAAATAGGAAGGGAGAGGTATTCTCAAAAAAAAAATTAAAAGAGCATATAGGGGAGGCAAACCATGTGCTTCAGCTAAAATACAACATATCAAACTTTCACCCATCTGCCAAACTAAAGCTATGTCAGAATTGAACCTATACGGGGGATTGAGAAAATGTGGTTACCTTAATTGATGAGTTATAAATTATTACAGAACCTTTTTTCTATTGGTTTCATCTTACACTGGAAGCAGAGATACCCAACTACCACAGGAAAAGTTATTCTTGAAATATTTTTTACCTAGCCAAATCCATGGAACTATCAAACCTCTCTCAAGAAAGCCTGCTCTTGAATAATTTCCAGCCCAATTTCTAAACCAGAGTTTCAGATAATCCAAACTCAAAACAGCAGGTGACATTTTTTTGTAATATAAATGGCATTAATCAATCCTTGATTGTACTTTCTCAGCTTAAAAACAAATGCAAGAGAATCTGGAAAAATGACAGGAAACAGAATGTTTCAGTATTGGCCTGCCAGCAAATTCAAGTTACAGAATAAAAACTTTAATGATGGTTTAGAAACTGGAGCATGGATTTGTGTTAGTCAAGGAAAGCACCATCTTCACTACCAAACTTTGCCAGTTGCAGCAAATTTTGAAAAGTGACAAATAGAGCTGGCGAAAATGTTTCAAACAAAAATACTTTTGGTAAAAAAACCAGACTTTTCAGAAACTAAACTGGTCCTAAAATACAAAGGGTGTTTTAAAACTTTTTCAGCAATAACAAAAAGCAATAGCTTATTGATTTTTCATGGTTTTCCTTATATTCTGCTATTGATCACTATTGAGACGATTTCTCTCTTTGTATCGGTATATAGTCTTTCTTCCTTTCTTTTTTTTTTTCCTTCTTGGTGTTCAACAACCTCACTCCTCCTTTTCCTGTGCAGTCATCATACTCTTCTCTTTTTGTTTTCCTTTTTCAAATATTCCATTCTAGTACCTCTCTTTTCGCTTTCATTTTCAGTTATTGAACTTCTCTATTTGCATTTGTCTGCTTGTTCATCATTGTACCTTCAATCCTTTTCTGTGGTTGGTTGGTCATCATTTTGCAGGGTTTGGAAGAGGCATACAGGGTTCGCACTGCCAATTTTGGCTGGCCAGCTTTGTCACAGGGTAGGAATTTTTTTTTTCCAAAATTGAAATATTCCATTTTCAAAATAGGACTTATTTTGGAAACAAACATGAAAAATGAATCTGAATAAAATGTTGATAAAAGTATCAGAGAAAATTTTGGAAAATGAAAACACATCTACTTGAAAGACTAATGGAACAAAAGAGTGTATTTGGTGGGGTGGGGCGGGGGAAGATGGCACTTCAGCCAGCTTTGACAACAATCATGGTTCTGATTAGCATTGTTCATTGCATTCACTTCACAGATTATCTGTTACTTGGTGGTAGAATCTCCACAATGGATACAAAAACCTCACATTTCTAATTAGAGTTAGTTATTAGTTTTAAAGGAATTATTTTGCTGGTCGTTGTTTCAGCAGATAAACAGATATAGAATAGATTTGTTTGGGTTAGGGTACACACAGGAAAGGTTTTACTGAATTTTAACACCCACAGAGGGGAAGGTTCATGGCTTCCCAGAGGAACCGTATATTCAAGCAGTATATGCAAAATTCCGTTACAGTCAGCAATATCAGTATTTTTATTTTCTTGTTCAGTAAATTCTTGCCCCTCTAGCCCCAAGGCTCCCTTTTGCTGAACTGACTACCTGGAACACAAAGTGACAAATTCACTAGTGCTTTATATGGGACTGCACAAAGTGTAAATCAGTGATGAATCTGGCCCAGGGAGCCCTTCCCTATTATTTTTTTATCTTGCTCAGTGGCTCTCAGATTGTTCTTTGAGATGATCATCTCCTCTCAGAGCAGCTGTTGGTAACAAGTCTGGTCTGCATCTAAATAAACAACTAGCCTTTCTCTTCAGCACAGACTTCTGGAAGCTACTTTGCTGAGCATAAATAATTCCCCCTACCAAGCACACATAACACTCACCTGTCCATTCAAAGTGCAGCTGTTTGCGTTATCTTCCTTGCTCAACGTTCTGACAACATTATTCTCATCTTTAAGCCCTGGAATCAGCAGAGCACTTAAACATGGACTTAACTTTATCATGTGCTTGTCTATCACTGATGAAATCCACTGAGGTCAATGGCTTCATTAAAGGCCTGCTTTGCTGAAGCCAGGCCTGAATCTCTCCGCAGGGTTCCCCTGTATCACTGCATCAAGTTCAAACATCTTTAAGGTTTAAAATGAAATTCTGGCCCCCACTGAATTCAGTGGGGAAAAAACTGCCATTGACTTCAATACAGCCAGCATTTCAATCTTTGCTTATACATTGCTTTATCCAAAGAGGAAACCATTTTTTCCCCCCTCACTGGGTCAATTAAAAAACAAACTAAAGTCTGTAATGAGGGAGGAATGGCAATGTTTGCTTATTCTTTAATGCCTATGGGAGATTTAACTTTCACGAGCTAAAAAATAGAGCTGGATCTTGGTAAATATAATTGGATGGGAGATAAAGTTTTGCAATAAGTGGTACTCTTGTCTTTAGGCAAGGTGTGGAGGTGCACCTCATTGCTCAAAGTGCCATCTTTTGGAGATGTAAATGAGAAGAGAATCAGACCCTATTTGTGGCACTAGTCAGAGATCTACTAGTCTTGAGGTGCTGAATTTATTTGCCCTTCCCCCCTCCCAAAAAAAACCCATAACAACTCCCCCCCGCCCATATCAATCAAGGACCTCTTTTTTATCTAGGATCCCAGGACTTCTATTGCAAGTGAAACAGATGCTCAACAATAACTCTTCTCTTTATTAAGATCTGTAAATTTATTTAAATCCTTATTTCCATCAGTAAATCTTAGTTTGTAGAGGATGCCGGTTGGGAACTTCTGGTTCAAGCTTCTCAGTGTTTTAAAGATGAATTTAGAACACTAACAAAGTGGGGCAGCCAAGTAATATGTGGTGGGATGAAAAAGCAGCAAAAATAAAACCCTCTGAAGAGAAAACATTTTTAAAAGGGCTCACACACCATCATTTGGGAATGCTGAGCCTGGAAAGTAATGCAAAGAGATGGAGTTTGTTTTCCTTTTCTTCTGCAAAACTACAATGAAGTGATAATGACCTCAGAAATAGATGTGTGTGTGTTTATTCCATCTTTGGCCCATTTGATGTGGTTTTGGCCTAAGGAAAAGCTAAAGGCTAAATGTATTTTAAGTGAGCTAAAAGCAAGATAAACACATGTCCCTGAGGTCATTATTTCCATTAGATGGCAGCTTGCATAAAATATCAAAAAGTATTGTAAAAACTGTGTAAACTTTTTCAAAATTATTCTTTTGTTGGTCAGCACTCCTTTTGAGAGGGTACACTGTTTCTGAGCAATTGTTTCTCCCATTGTGAAAGCTGTTTCTTCAGGAACAGAGAAACCAGCATTTATTTGGATAGCAGAGTCTTTGTAAATCCCATTCAGAGCAACATAGAATGCAAACAAATTGCATAAACAGTAATCACATACACTGTATGCATGCCACTCGTGTATGCAGAAATATCAGCTAGCTACACTGCAAAGACAAAGATTTATCCCCTCTACAAGGCTTATAGCTGAAACCCTTTTCAAACATGATTAAGGATGCATATGTTAAGTACAAAGGTTTATTTTCATATTCAGCATGGATACAAATTCAGCGCTTATGCTAGAACCATGCCAGGAGAGTAATCTGTAGCACAGTTTTTTGCTAGGACAGTTTGTGGGTGGGGAGAACCACACTGGACATGGAAACCTTGATAATTACAACTGTAATCTAGAACAGTTGTCAAGCACACTTCTTCCTCCCATTGGTGGACTGGTGGCTCAGACAACTTTTGCCTTATGTTAGCAGAACTTCAGAATAGTAGCCCAGCTTTGCTGTAACTCTCACTGTCCTTTTTAAAACTCTGGGCTCTATTTTGTCTGTACTTCCCCAACTCTTTTTTCCCCCTCAGTCTTCTGCATTGGGCATAACATAATAGAGAGGAAAGAGAATTTATCTTTGTTTTGCCAAAAAGCCTCAGTTCAGTCCAATGCTCAATTAAAACATTATAAGCTTTGTCAAACATTCACAGTTCACCACAGCTGAACCATGTAGGAGGTTATTATAGGACTTCTGTTTCATGACCATTCAGAGGGGAAAGAATGAAATGCAGCGAGTTATAGACCAGCAAGAGAATCTGGAGGGTGGAAAATTCATGAGATCTACACAAGCATCTCACAGGATTTCAGTATGGCCAAGTTCACACCCAAACCCTGATTTAAATCTAAGCCAGATTTAGATCTGACCACTCCCTCCTCAGCCCAGTTAGAACTGCCATAGAACTCACTAAGCACATGCACGCCACAATGTTCGTTTACATAGTAGTATCATTGAATTCTTGGTTCAGGCAAACCAGAAACATTGTTCTTTGCCTCAGTAACTTTTTTTAATAGTAGATCTGAGTGGTTTATGGAAAGACGTTCCACCACGGAGCAGGAAAATGTGTATAAAAATAAGTGTTATAGAATCATAGATTATTAGGGTTGGAAGGGACCTCAGGAGATCATCTAGTCCAACTCCCTGCTCAAAGCAGGACCAATCCCCAAACCCCTAAATGCCCCCCTCAAGGATTGAACTCACAACCCTGGGTTTAACAGGCCAATGCTCATGTCAGTAATGGCAACCAATTTTCAAAAGCCTGGATATTTTTTTTAAGCTCCCGGACAATACAATGGTTCAAAAACATTGGAAAGTAGTTCATTCATTATGGGTAAGACATCTTAGTGGAGCCTCCTCCTCCTTTGTATCACCAGTCCTTCTCCAGTTCAGGATAATTAAAGAGAAGAAATTTCAAAGATTTGAAGGCCTTGTATCTCTTTTATAACCCAATTCCACCAATCTAAACCTTGTAATAATTTTATCTCTTCTTTACCTTGAATTAGATGGGTGCCTAGCATAAGACATCAGGATTCATCTGTGTAATTTCTGCAGCTCTATGCTTCTTCATGCTGTTATTCAATTAGAGAATATGAGAGCATTGATATGGGTGAAATACTGGTTTTGACCCTTGCAGAAATGTTGGAAGAAAGATGGCTTTTGAAAGAGTAACAAATATTGACAAGATGATATAGAAACACGTATAGAAAATGTCATCTTTTATCTTTTTGGAAGAGATTTTTTTCAGTCATTCTGTGGTACAATTTGCTGAACTCAATAGCCTTTGTAAAATCAACATTCAGACTGAACTGCTAATTTTCCTTGATCTGTATTAGTACAACTGAAACCCTTTAAAAATAGGTAGGATTGGGTAATACTGAAAATGCCCTTTTCCACACAGTGCTAGTCATTGGAAGTACAACACAGCCTCCTCCTGCCCCATGAAGTTACTCATGGTCAGTGAAAGTATCGACCCATAGCAAAAATAATACAATGACAGGTGCATGAAGCTATAATGAAGTGGTGATGCATGGCTTAGTAAATAGCTCCCCTCCAAATTCTAGAAGAAGATGCCTCTCCAGGTGCAGCTGCCATATTGTAAACCATGCCCTCATTGTTACAGCTGGACCAAAAATATTGGCAAATAGTAAATTACCAAAAATACATTTTGGGGACACTGAAACTATTCACAAATTTGGGTTGAATTCTATGAATAGTGTTGGCTAACCACTAACCCTCCCCCTCCCAGGCCCCACCAAAAAACCCAACTTGAAATAAAATTTTCAGAAATGTCAGAACAATGTTTCGACATTTCAATTCAAATCAACATTTCTGAAATGACATCTCATTTTCAATCGACAATCAAAACTTTTTGTTTGACCAAAACAAAATGTTGTTTTCTCAGTTTGGTGAGAAAACTCAAAATATTCAGTTTCAGTTTGACACAAACTGACTTTTTTTTCTTCCCAGTTTGGCCATTGACTTTAAAAAAATCAAATTATTCATGCAGCTCTGCTCATTGTCACTGCTACAGACTAGTTTTCTTTTCTGTGGGTTTTGTGGGCTCTGTTAGAAAGTTTTACTCCTGTTAGTACAATGTTTCTAAAACTGGGGTTGCCACTTGTGTAGGTAAAGCCCCTGGCGGGCCAGGCCGGTTTGTTTACCTCCCCTGTCTGCAGGTCCGACCGATCACGGCTCCCTCTGGCTGCAGTTCACTGCTCCAGGCCAGTGGGAGCTGCTGGAAGTGGTGAGGGCCAAGGGACTTAAGAGCCGCTGCTTCCTGCAGCCCTCATTGGCCTGCAGCAGTGAACCGCGGCCAGTGGAAGCCACAATTGGCTGGGGCAGGTAAACAAACCAGCCTGGCCTGCCAGGGGCTTTCCCTACACAAGCGGGGACCCCAGTTTGAGAAACACTGTGTTAGTAAATGGAACCATCCAGCAGATACTTGCCAGTAGTAATGGCAATGACTGATAAAAGTATTATACTTAATAACTGGAAGTGAAAAAGAATGGGAAGGGCAGGAGACTGATGAAGAAAAGAGGAAGAGAACATAACTTGGGACACAGAGAAGGGTTAGATAACAGAGAATAGGGCAAACAGGAAAGAGACAAAGAATGTGAAATAAATGAGATTTTGTCTCTCAGTTATACTATTGTGACACCATTGACTTCAGTAGAGTTACTACCAATTTACATCAAACCTACTGTTTTCAAGACAACAAAGAGGAGAGATACAGAGAAAGGAGAGAATAATAGAAAGCAAAGAGAAGTTTGAATGGAAAAGCCAAAATAAAACTGCCTGGAGATGGTTTGCAAAGTGGCCAAATGCTACCAGCCAGCACAAGTTGCTGGGTTTTTCTTCTTGTGCCCTGCTCCAATGGTTTATTTAAACAGAAGCAGTTTTATTCAGCAGAATCCCCCTAAAAAAAAAAACAACACACTTCATCTTGTTGGCTTTCCCAAAAATCATATGGGCAGCTCTGCACGCAAAAAATATTGCAAATATTTTTGTAAGCATTGACTGCAGGTTTAGCCAACGTAGCAAGTCATGATTCATAACATTGTGTGGACACACTGTGCCATTCGGTACAAAAATGCATTAGTAAATCTAGCTTTTATTAACAATTTTACATTTGTAATCTGCTCGCTTCTGCAGTGTTTTGGTTGCTAGGTTTCCGGACTCCTCCCCGCTATATTTGGAAATTATACTGAAAAGAAAAGAAGGAAGGAGTGATAGCCTTATAAATTCTCTCGCATCTTCCATAGCTAGACCCCTAAGTATAGCTATAACAAAGACAGACTTTTACTCCTCAGCAAATCATTCTCATGTTTTGTATTTTGAGTGGGAACAGTATCTTTATTTTTATTAGTACTTGTCTAATTTCTTAGTTTCCATTTACAACCTAATCTTTATGGTATTTTCCTCAGACTTTTTGCAGGGAAAGTATACAATTGTATTGATTTAAATTTCAAGAAAAAGAAAGAAAACTCCTTTGAATAAGAGGTCCATTACACTTATCTAACATTACATTTCCTGTATTGAATTTGCATACTGCATCAATAGTTTTCAGAAGACTTCCTAAAAGAAAAAGAGCAGTCTATGCCAAGAACATCCCTAAAGAAAAAAAAACAACTGCCATTCTTCTCAAGCACTAAGAAAACAGTGTTTTACCGCTCAGTGCTCACGATATCCTCCCTCATTAGAGAAATATCTGCAAGCTGTAAAGTATCAGCCCTGGCAAAGGATTCATGAATCACAACAATTACCTGCTTCTTCTGGATATTGAATCTGCTAATTACCCACCAAAATTTGGATTGGACATCTGCTACCTGACTTATTTTAGTATCCACCACAGAGTGCTTTTTGGCAAAGGTTTTCTGTTTTCCCCCTCACACACACACACCCCCGTAGGAAAATGAGAAATGAGTTGGTAGCCATCAGTAAACATTAAGTAAAACTTGAAAACCATTGGCCTAAGGTGTCTGATCCCTGGATGAACTATAAATTTTCTCCATCCTTCAGGCCAAAGTGAGTATGGATGCAGGGGGAAGAAAAGCAGATGAGACAAAGAGAGAGTAATAGGAGAGATGGGGAAATAGGGATTCTACTGGGCTGAAAAATAAACAACCAGTAGCCCCTGATGTAATATGCAGTATAGTTTGGCAAGTATTAGGGATGAATCACAACATCTGGCATTCTAGGTGTTACTATTTATCTAAACTACCAATAGCATCTGTGTAAGCAAATCTTGCCGGTATCATCGTCTAATGTAATCTTTTATGTTAGAAAATAAACATATGTTAGACAAGATTTTGGTACCAGACCCCATTTTTGACACAATTCAGTCCATGCTTCTTCCACAGAGAGAAAACTCAGCCCTGGTGTAAGCAAGAGGGATGCCCATTGAAATGATAAGGAGTTCTACCCACTTACACCAAGGCTGAATTTGCCCCAGATAGCTAGGATATCTGCAATGTATGAATGAGAGAGACAGCTACATAATTTAAATACACACAGAATCAGCACGTCTGTGGTAGATCTGGGAATAGAACCCAGCAGTCCTAATTCCTAGGCCTGGTCTACACTACGCGTTTAAACTGATTTTAGCAGCGTTAAACCGGTTTAACACTGTACCCGTCCACACTACGAGGCCCTTTATATCGATATAAAGGGCTCTTTAAATCGGTTTCTGTACTCCTCCCCGACGAGAGGAGTAGCACTAGAATCAGTTTTACCCTATCGGATTAGGGTTAGTGTGGCCGCAAATCGACGGTATTGGCCTCTGGGCGGTATCCCACAGTGCACCACTGTGACCGCTCTGGACAGTGGTCTGAACTAGGATGCACTGGCCAGGTAAACAGGAAAAGCCCCGCGAAATTTTGATTTTCATTTCCTGTTTGCTCAGCATGGAGCTCTGATCAGCATGGGTGGCAATGCAGTCCCAAATCCAAAAAGAGCTCCAGCATGGACTGTACGGGAGATACTGGATCTGATCGCTGTATGGGGAAACAAATCTGTTCTATCAAAGCTCCGTTACAGAAGACAAAATGCCAAAGCGTTTGAAAAAAAAAATCTACAGGCTACACAGTGCTGCGTGACAAGCGTAATGGGAAGCCAGAGACTCAAATGGATGCTCATGGAGGGAGGGAGGGGGTACTGAGGACTTCAGCTATCCCACAGTCCCCAGCAGTCTCCGAAAAGTATTTGCATTCTTGGCTGAGCTCTCAATGCCTGTAGGTTCAAACACATTGTCCGGCGTGGTTCAGGGAATAGCTCGTCAATTTACTCCCCCCCCCACCCATGAAAGAAAAGGGAAATAAATAGTTTCTTGACTTCTTTCAATGTCACCCTATGTCTACTGAATGCTGCTGGTAGACGCGATGCTGCAGCAGTGAAGAGCAGTATCCACTCCTTTCCCCTACCCGGTGGCAGACAGTGCAGTAGGCTGGTACCCGTCCTTGTTATCAACCCGTGAGTGCTCCTGGCTGGCTTCAGGTGAGGCTGGCCGGGGGTGCCTGGGTGAAAATAGGAATGATTCTCGGTCATTCCCAGTAGATGGTACAGAACGGCTGGTAACCGTCCTCATCATAGCAATTGGGGGCTGAGCTCCATCAGCCCCCTCCCTTTCCTGTGTAAAGAAAAGATTCTGTCCTGCCTGGACTATCATAGCAGCGGCATGCTGGGCTCCTCTCCCCCGCACCGCTTAATGTCCTGCCTGGACTGTCATAGCACCGGGAGGCTGCCTCCCCCTCATTTTATCTCACTAACAAGTCATTGTTTCTTATTCCTGCATTCTTTTATCTCACTAACAAGTCATTGTTTCTTATTCCTGCATTCTTTATAACTTCATGACACAAATGGGGGGGACACTGCCACGGTAGCCCAGGAAGGTTGGGGGAGAAGGGAAGCAACGGGTGGAGTTGTTGCAGAGGCACCCCCCGTGAATGGCATGTAGCTCATCATTTCTGTGGGATCTGACATGGAGCAGCTGTGCTCTCTGATACACTGGTTCTCTAGTACACTTGCCCCATATTCTAGGCAGGACTGACTCTATTTTTAGAAACCATAAAGGAGGGATTGACTCTGGGAGTCATTCCCAGTTTTGCCTTTGCGCCCCCGGCCGATCTCAGCCAGGGGCACCCATGATAACAGCAGACAGTACAGAAGGACAGATAACCGTCATCTAATTGCCAATTTACACCGGCAGCAGACGGTACAGAACGACTGGTAACCGTCTCTGCTATCATGCAAAAGCAAATGAATGCTGCTGTGTAGTGCTGGAGTATTGCCTCTGTCCGCAGCATCCAGTACACATATGGTGACTGTTAAAAAAAAAGAAGCTGAACAGGCTCCATGGTTGCCGTGCTATGGCGTCTGCCAGGGCAATCCGGGGAAAAAGGGTGCGAAATGATTGTCTGCCGTTGCTTTCCCGGAGGAAGGAATGAGTGACAACATTTACCCAGAACCACCCGCGACAATGATTTTTGCCCCATCAGCCACTGGGCTCTCAACCCAGAATTCTAAGGGGCGGGGGAGACTGCGGGAACTATGGGATAGCTACGGAATAGCTACCCACAGTGCAAAGCTCTGGAAATCGACGCTAGCCTCGGACAATGGACACACACCACTGAATTAATGTGCTTGGTGTGGCCGCGTGCACTCGACTTAATACAATCTGTTTTATAAAACCGGTTTATGTACAATCGGAATAATCCCGTAGTGTAGACATACCCCTAGTCTCCTGCTCTAAACCCTAGGCCAGGGGTTGGCAACCTTTCAGAAGTGGTGTGCCGAGTCTTCATTTGTTCATTCTAATTTAAGGTTTTGCGTGACAGTAATACATTTTAATGTTTTTAGAAGGTCTCTTTCTATAAGTCTATAATATATAACTAAACTATTGTTGTATGTAAAGTAAGTAAGGTTTTTAAAATGTTTAAGAAGCTTCATTTAAATTAAAATGCAGAGCCCCCCAGACTGGTGGCCAGGGCCCGGTCAGAGTGTAAAGTGTCACTGAAACTCAGCTCACGTGCCACCTTCGGCACCTGTGCCATAGGTTGCCTACCCCTGCCCTAGACAATACTCCCTTTATGGCATTCTGATTAGATGTGCCATATTTAAATTCCATTTATATTCATTCTCTAAACTTTAGCTCTAATTTGGAGTAGGGCTCCAAAAAGAGTAAGGGAAAAATATGAAGAAAATAAAACATTAGTTTCTCTAAAACAAAGACCATGGATATTGTAAAGGTATTTTTCACATTTAAGAGGACGGACTGCATGACCTAATTCATTTTTTATATCTGAAGCTTCTACGATATTATAAAATGTAGAACAACAAACTTTAACATAACATGGGTTATTTACCCTGGCACATGAATTAGGCCCATGATGCCATTTGTCTAACATTACACAAGGTCAAGACAAAACAGAGAGAGTATCACCATGATGGAGATGTTCTGCTTTTGTGTTTCATTGATGAACTCTTACGTTTACACTGAAGGAGGATTCAAAACTATGCTTTCAGCTTCAGTGATCTCAAGCTGAAATTTTGTGAATGCAACCATTCATGGATGCTTTATTATCCAGAAAGAAAATGATAGGCCATTATGAAGTCCTGGAAAGGTTTAATTACTTTGATGGCCACCCATGAGGCTAACAAAATAGTGAATAGCCATTCAGTTATGAAAGGACATCAGCAAAAATGACAAAAGGTTTAGAAAACCTGACCTATGAAGAAAGGTTAAAAAAACTGGGCATGTTTAGTCTTGAGAACAGAAGACTGGAGGAGGGGGGCAGAAAACAGTCTGTTAGGGCTGTTATGAAGAGGACCATGATCAAATGTTCTCCATGTCCACTGAGGGTACGACAAAAAGTAATGGACTTAATCTGCAGCAAAGGAGATTTAGGTTAGATATTAGGAAAAACTTTGCAACTCCAATGGTAGTTTAGCTTTGGAATAGGCTTCCAAGGGAGGTTCCCCATCTCTGGAAACTCTTAAAAACAAAGTGGACAAACACCTGTCAGGGATGGTCGAAGTTTATGTGGTCCTGCCACAGTGCAGGGGGCTGGACATGATGACTTCTCAAGATCCCTCTAACCCTATGTTTCTATGATACTATAAACCAATGAAGCATCATCTTCCTGGAATCTCTCTGAAACATGTGAGAAGTCCTATTCATACCGGGGGAGGCTAAATCTGAAACCTAATTATGAACATTCAAATGCCAATATCGTTAACTATTTCCAGCTGCGATTGGCATTGCAGAAATGGTTAGCTGATATGTTGATCCAAGATGCAGAGCTGTATATTGTAGTAGGGACAGTGGGACAGCCAGATCCTGTCAAGTCATACTGAGGAGGAGAACTAGGGATCAGATCCTCAATGGGCGTGAGATGCCTAATGCCTAAGCCCCTTCATTTTCAGTTTAAACCAATTTTTACCAACAACAACAACAAAAAAGGCCCAGATTTTACAAAAAGTAATCTTTTTTTTCTGATTTTCACCCTACTTTTGTATCATTCAGATATATAAAAAATAACCTGTTTAATTAGGAAAATATAACACATTGTCTGAGTTATATGTATTACGATAATAAATTAGTATGTGTGTATATGCAAAGCTGCCAGTTGAAGTAAGGCTATGTATTAGTCTAGAAGATACATACAATAAACAAACGCTGAAGTGCGTACGCATCTGAACATACTGATGAATCTCACTCCCATCATGTACGCATTTCAAGCTGTTAGCAGATAACAGTTTAAAGATTCGACACACTAAAATGGGAAGAAACAAAAATCAGTATCAGAATATGATTCAGAACACAAGGAAGTTTTTGAAAGTTTAAAAAAAAAAACTAGAGAAAAGGATGAAGTTGAGTGTATGTTCTGCAAATGATGTGGCCCAATTATGAAATGTAAATATTTATAGGCTAACAGTTCTAAGTCTACAACAGTAAACTGTATATTCAAATAAAAAGTTTTATTTGGGGATTAGAGATCTATTGTATTCTTAAACTGAGATGTGGCATTGTATTTTGAGTTCTGTTTTAGTTCTGCAGCAAACCACATTGAACTCCCTACAGAATACTTTTCCCCCATCCTTCTGTCCACCAAAATAAACCCCGATATTTACCTGGAAAAATTATTAATAGTTTTTTCCACCTGTTTTTGTTGTTTTGTAGTAAAAACACCAATAAATTCCCAGGAAAAAATAAAATAAAAAAAATTAAAAAATGAAGGGCCCTACAAATACCTTTGATCTGAGCCAAAGGGCGTAAGCCCTCTCAAATAACGTCAAGTAACCTTTGAGCTAAAACAAAAGGGGGAGGAAGAGAGCAGATACATCCCCTCCCCATTTCTGGGAGCACCTGCTGGATGCTCCAAACCCAAACTGCTTTCCTTCCTGGGTAACGTAAATCTCAAATGTCTTGTATACAGTTTTAAGCATTCCCCATGACAACTTCTAAAATGCAGCTATACATTAACAGCACAGAATTCTCTGACATATTGAAAATGTAGGAGAAGCATAAAATCAATTGCATTTGATAGTAACAAACTACTAGGATTACTGTACTGATTGTATAGTTCATTCACACATTTTAAATTCGATAAAAGTAACTGAACTAGAATTTACTTGAAGCTGCCACAGAATTCCCATTTTATTACAGAATTCAACAGAATGCCACAGAAACTGGATTGCCTTGATGCAAAAATTAGATTCCGCCTCCGCACAGTACATAAGACCTTAACCCTGGGTATTGTGCAAAGTGCATACCAAGAGCAAACAATAAAATGGATTCCTCTCCATTTTCACACACGTCAATAAGGAGTAATTCCACTGAAGTCAATGGAGATGAACTGGTCTGAGAGGGCAATCAGACCCAGAGAATGTAAATTAAATCTGTATTAGCTTTGAAATGTAACAGCCCGTGATAGGCAAACATGTAAAGGATGCAGGTGTGTTTTTGTCAAGGATGTAAGCCACAAATTTAGATGTTTATCTGAAGTTCTTCCAAATGATACAGCTTTCTTCTGCTTCTTGGTGGACCTTGATTTTTAGGTAAAGACACTGTAACTGGTAGGTATGAAAAAGTGGATGATCTTCAGACTAACGATTTCCTATTCCCAACTTTGTCATAATACTGGACTCACTTTCTCTCTACAGTTACCCCATCTATAAAAGTCTGTTTTTCTTAGGACTTTCTAGAGGAATGGAGATTCATAATGCAAAGATATCATTTACCAGTGGTCCCTGTCCCACCAAATCAGTTCCAAGCATCCAATCCTAATGCCTAACCCCCTTTTACACAGACACACTTTACCCACACACACTTTACTCACAGTGGGCCCAAGCATCTTCAGGATTCTGTTAGGGAATAAAAATCTAAAATGCTCTTTAATCCTGCACAAGTGAGGCACAGGATTTGACACACCCCACGCCCTGATTATAAGAGAGTTAAAAATGAGCCAACCTCAGAAATATTAACTCGGGGACCAAATCTGCCATCCTTACTCCCATGGAGCTTTGCCCCAGTGGCTAACGCTGATCATAGTCTTTGCACTTATTGAGAACCGATAGGACAGGGTGGCGTTAGGGCTACGGTACCACCATCTTTTCAACACCTGCCAGAAGAGGAGGGCACCTGCTGCATCCTCTTGAAAGCAGCAAAGCAACCATGTTTCCCTGTCGGCTGAGGCTCTCTAGCAAGAATTGTCTCTCTCTTCAGGCACGGTGCTTTCTGGAGCTCCTACTAGGACAGTGAAGCATTGCACACCACAGAAGCAAGATCCTAAAGGCACCTTAATATTTGTGAGACACTTCGAGATCCTTGTTAGAAAAGCTCTATATAGGGGCTAAATATTAATTTATTATTATTAAAGCTAATGGATTAAATTCCCTGCTGGTGTACATGGGCACGGATCCATTGACTTCAATAGAGTTTCATCCACTTACACCCCACAAAAATTATGGCCTAATCAATCTACCAGCATTTACCCACTCTTAGTTTATAAGGACAATAAGATATCTATCCCACCCACCCTGCAGAATACTAGATGGCTCTCACACATGAGCACCTCTTGACTTACACTATATAAAACTTTTTAAAAATAAAATGAAGTATTTTTTACTATGAGAAAGTCTAGGAAAAACTTTACTCTGAATCCTTTTTTTAATCCTAAACTTAAAAAATAAAAAAATAAAAAGACAATTGTCTGAGAACTAATCTCCTCAGAGTGATCAGATGAATCAAATAACTTGAGTCAAACATTTATCCTTCATTAACAAAAACATAAAAGAAAAGATTATGAAAAATTATCCCTAACCTGCTGCTAAGCTTTAACTGTCACCTCAGAAGCCTACCACATTCCCTTTAATCTACCTAATGACTGGTTTGGAATTCCAGTCCTGAATTTGGAGGTTAGTTGTATTTTATGCAATTAATAGGAGAGAATTAATAAAGTGCATTACAAACCAGTGACTAAAAGGAATGGGAGAGTTTAATAAAACCTTGCAAAATAAAGCGGTCAGGTGAATGCATAACCACATTTCTCTGAAGAAAGTGTTGAGTAGTGCTCAGAACTGGGGCTCAGGGCTCAGGGCTTTTGTTTTTTAGATCTACCAGAGACTCACTATAGGGTTTTAAACAAACTGTACACAGGCAAATTTTCAAAAGCAGACACTGATCGTGGATGTCCAACTTGAGACATCCCGCTCAAACTGGGCACCCAAATACTGTGGCATTCAAAATCAGTGGTCACTTTGAACATGTTGGCCTGAATACAATCAACATATCCATCTATCAATGGGTACAATACTACATACTTCCCCCGCAGGATTGCTGGGAGGTTTAGCTAATTAATATACTTTTAAGTGCTCGTAGATCCTTCAGTGAAAGGTGCTATAGAGATACAAAAAATGTTTTTATATTTATGGTTCTCATTAGTCCTGAAGGTTCCCCGCCCCCAATGAGTTGAAACCCCAAAACCATATGAAGCACATTGCTTCACCAGACCTCCTCAGCTATTCAGTCTAGCACGTTTCCATGCAAAGCACTTGACTGATGGAAAGATTAATATTTTCCCATAATAATACGGTATAGTAGTTAATGTAACCACAAAATGAAATGGGGTTAGATGGCAAGCCCAGGACAATATATTTCTCCCATTGCCACAAAGATCCTGTAGCCTCTTACCTCCACTAAGGGCTTCATTTTTCCTCTCATATATGTGGTTCCAATTCAACAAAGTACTTACGCACAGCCTAACTCTAAGTGCATGACCTTGTGGAATCAGAGACGACATTCAGCTCCTGCTGAGATAAAACAGCAAGAAAAGCTAATGTATTTTGGAGTTACCCATGCAGAAGCATCATGGCACACACCAGAACAATACTAGTTCATCTCTACGTGACGCTGGTGAGGCCACTCCTAAAATAATCAACTCAGTTGTGGGTGCCCCAATACCAGAAAAATATCACAAAACTGGAGAGATTCAATTAAGGAGGAGAAATTAAGGAGAAGCGGGAGAAAAGGCATGAGGACTAAGAATAGGGAGGGATACGATAATCATGTACATGTATTTGAAGGGTGTAAACACTAGTAAGGAAGAGGACTCGTTTAGTGTTCCTAGGGGATGAAGTAGAACTAATGGGATAAAAATAAGCAGAGGAAAATTTAGGATGAACAGAAGGAAATATTTCTTAATGGCGAGGTACGCCAGACTGTGGAAAAGGCTCCCTAGGGAAGCCTCAATTGCTTGAGTTAAGTTAAAACTAGACAAGACAAAACACTTGAGAATATACTGTAAGGAACAGTCACACACTGCTGTTACCCAACAGGCATTTTACACCTTTAACCTGTATGATTCCACTGACATTAATTGCCATTAGGGTGTGAATCAAAAATACAACTCCTAAATGTTCCCAGAGGCATCATTACATCCAGTTCTCTACTTACTGCTTTCTAACAAGTCATTTAGTGCCGTGGGGAGAGTAACAATAAATTGAGACACCTCAATGTAGTGATCAGTTCCTGCCAATTGGTGCCAAATTAATGAATATTCTTGGAGTAATTTAATTCTGGTGTTGTTATATGTTAATAGCAATAATACTTAGATATTTGTAGAAGCAGTTTCACCTGAGACACTCAAAGTGCTTTTCAAACCTTAGCTAATTTCTAGATGGAGAAATCTAGGGCTGGAATAAGGATGGTCCTCTAGGAAAAAACCTGGGATGGGATGAGCATTGTCCTATAACTACAGAGGTGTTAACAGGCCACTTCACCTTGAATGTTCCCTTAGAATATGAGCTAACTACTTATGCTAAACTATCTATCTGTTTGATCTGCATTTGGCTGTGACACTCTTAGACTATGTCAAATTTATGTCACACAGGGGTGTGAATATTCCAAGCCCTGAGAGACATAAATTATGCCAGCATAAGGGATAGTGTGCACAGCACTATGTCAGCAGGAGAGTTTCTCCTGCTAACATAGGTACCGCTGCTTGTTGGAGGTGGTTTAATTATGTCGAGAGGAGACCTCTCTCCTGTCAGCATAGAGCAGCTACACGAGAGATCTTACAGCGGCAGAGCTTCATCGGTACAGTTGTGCTGCTGTAAGCGCTCTAGTGTAGACATGGCCTTAGTACCTTTCCCAGACCTGAAGAAGAGCTCTGTGTAGCTTGAAAGCACCTCTCTGTCTCTCACCAACAGAAGTTGGTCCAATAAAAGATATTACGTCACCCTCCTTGTTGCTCTAGTATCCAGGCACTGACATGGCTACAAAATACAACGTTATCAATATAATTTTAAGAACTTTTATTTCTAGGGTCAATATGCTCAGGGGACTGTAGAACATCTTTAAAAACTTAATACAATAATATAAACACTGTGATAAAAAGTAGAGGACTCATTTTACAGATGCAAAACCAGAGAGGCTAAGTGATTTGCCTGGAGAAGAACCAGGATACCCTGACTCCTGAAGTTGGTAGAAGTGCAGGGAATTGAACACAGGTCTTCCACAGCCTAAGCTAGCACTGGACCATCATTTCTCTCCCTCACCAGCATATATATAAAATGCATCTACTGACTTTTTCCAATCTCTGGCGTCATTATAAAAATCTTTACATTCTTTTAAGTCTACGGATAGGCAAAACTGTGGATCAGAACCTCCTCGCCCACCAAAGATGCTAAACCTGTCTTCCATATTTAGAGATAAACTCAAATGACATCCCTTTTTAGGTTCTGAAATGTACAGAAACTCTATTTACAGTGTCACCGGTGAATGAAGTTTTTTAATCCACATGACAGAGGAAGTACACAATTCCCTACAACTGCTACTTCATGGTTTCTCTGGCATGTTCTACTTACCTGGCCCATTCAGCTCTTGACACTTCAACTGTCGCTCTCAAGAAGGTTGCCCAATTGTACTAGAAAATCTGTTCTAATATGGACAACTGTCCACACAGAACTACACAGAGACCACTAAATTCATTTCACTTTGGCTAGGTACGAGTCCTCAGAAAATAAGTAGAAAACGTAGCCATCTGACGGGCTAGATTTGAACCAGCAACATAAAATTAAGAGGTTCTGTAGTCCAGTACCAAGCCCTGAGCCACCCATGTGCCTGACTTTAAGTATATTTCTAAAAGCTTTTCCTCATTTTTTCTTTAAAGGAATCCTTCAATGCTCTGTCTCAGCCATCCATACCATACAGAAGCCCCTGAATTGAAAGTAGACTCTTTGACCTTTTATTCTCAGACCAGGGAATGAGGCATGCCATGCAGCAATACACTCTGCCCCTGGGCAGTACTCTAAGTAAGTTACTTGGACAGCATCCCTTGCCAGCTGATTCACAGAGTGGAATCTGCATAAGCTCTTGAAAGGAGATGTTCATTAGTATTCCTAGCCAGAGGCAACATGCTACAACTCAGCAAGAGGAAGGGTCAGGGGAAGGGGAGGAAAAAAAGGCAAAGACTTGAAGGCCTCATAGAGCAAGTCAATACCCCAGGACAAGTGGACCCTTTGTTAATGGAAGAAGAACAGGCCATTCTCCACTTGGAAGAACTGTTAAGATAGAATGAAAACAAGGAGATATTCTCTGTTCTATTTTTATCAATAACCCAAGAGTATCAGACGGGGATGGCCCCTTCCCCTAGGAAACTTGCACAATTTAATGGTGCCAAACAAAGAGTACAGGGAATTCCAAGGAAGATCAACCCTCCTGCTGAAGATGATGTAATGGTGAAAACTCTCCATTCAGCTCTAAACATTGCAGGGATATATTCTCATTCTAATCCGTGCTCTTTTTCTCTGCCTTTCCCCCTTCTCCAATCCCCTGTACCATCCTTCCCTTTGGCGATGGAAATTTCCATCCTCTTTACAGCAAGTTTTTTGCTAACACTTGGAGCTATATGAAGACTACAGTGATGAATATGCTTTTGTCTGAGAGCATGCATCACCTGCCATTCCCCTCCCCAACTTCTTGTAAGAGAAAAAAAAAAGATGGTGAGGGAGGTGGTTGTGTTATAGTTATTCATTTTCTTTTGATCTAAATGATATATCACTTTTCCTATTAGGATTTAATTTGCTTTAGCATGAAGGGATCAGCAAGTGAGTTCTGTTTTAATTAGACAGGTACTAAACAGTTTGATAGTAATTTGAATACTGACAAGCTGGAGTGTTCACTGGTCCATGAACAAAAATGATATTACAGTGTTCAACCTCCTTGAAGGAAAAAAAAACCTTTAAATATTTTACATACAGAAAAGAAACAGAAAGGCAAGATGTGCTGAATGGTCAGATGAAAAGTGGGAGCCATTACACAAAGGTTAAACCTAGTGAGGTTAAACCTTGTAACCACCAGTTTGTATTGACATCTGTCCACGAGCTGACATGCAGTATCTGCTGAATTTAGAGGGGGTGAAATTAAAATTAAAGAAGAGACTGTAGTTTTAATAATGTCCAGGGAGTATCCCCTCCATGTTCATGACCAGGACTTTGGAGCAACCAATATAGACACCAACTCCCAAGAGAAATCTACTCCAAGTGTCATGAAACCCTGTGTGTGCTGAAACTGGAAACTATGGGAGTGTTTAGTTAAGTCTGATGGAACTAATTGGTTCCAGACTAGTACTCAGACTACATGTGTTCATTCAAGACTTCCATATTAGTTTTCTCTTCCTCAATCTTTCTAATTTTTACTCCTGACCTCAAGTATCAGAAAGTGGGTCCCCTCTCAGACTTCTTTGCCCTTGCTAGAGTTTGTACCAACTGAGTATTTTTCAATTCCTTCAAGATTGCTACTTATGAATTTTTGCTGGGTTGTGTGGAAGTCATCATCATCTTCTTCTGCCTCCTTGAGTCTCCTTTTCACACCTCCCATATGTCTTTATCCTTCTCCCTGCCATCCTATAGGCAAATAATGCTTCAGGTGAGGTAATTTGGCCCAGCATGAAAAGGAATATCTCCTTCGCAGTTTCTCTGCTATTGTAAGCCAGCCAAGAAAGTGTTCATGAGCAATGCATTACAATCCTCTCTCTCACATACATCGCTACCTCTCTTCAAGGCAAAAAAATGTCATATCCAGCTTCCAAATACCCTGACTATGGCAGGCTACACAGTGTTGAACCCAGGTGTGTTCACCATACAATGCCCCCACCCTGAGTCATTGGGTTGATCCAAGAGAGACTCTGCATAATTCATTCTATTCCTTTCACCAGAAGTTATCTTTGCTTCTATCATTTGCGTCTGGATAGACATTTTTTCATGTCTCTCTGGCACTGAGACAAGTAATGTTGCATCTCTAACAACAGGAGATGAGGGAATAAACAAAGCAAAACAAAAATACAAATGTAATGTTAAAAGTGCCTCACCAGTGGCAGTGGACTTGGTGAGTTGTCCCTCTAAATATGTGCCCATCAAAGATATCTGTCTAATAGCCTGTATCGTAGCAAAGCATTGTCTAATCTCTAGGTGCAGAGATTTCATTTTACATCATCCTAAACAAATGACACATATGCTAGTTATAAGGGTAAGAACAGGCATTTCAACGAAACCTAAGGGACTTGAATTTCAATGGAATATGAGTGTCTAACTTCCTTAAACTCCTTTGAAAATCCCAAGCTAAATATTCAAGTAGGAACTTGGTTGAAGAAAGCAGTTGTGTTCATTGAGAGGCTGTGGGGTCTAGTGATTACAGCAAGGAACAGAAGTTAATATTGGATTCTATTCCTGGCTCTATGCCTTAATCACAGTGTGACCCTATGCTTCAGGTTAGCCATATATAAACCAGATGAATAATCCTTATTGCACAGAGGTATGCTGAAGCTTATTTTAACTTCAGTTTGTAAAGCATTGGGAAGCCCCTAGATGAAAAGCACTACAAACCCAAATTACTGGTGACTGTGGGTCTGTATCTCTCTGTCCCCTACTCCATAATATGTACAAGATTTTCATTTCCTCACCTCCCTCCCCTCACACCAGCTTCCCATTAAAATGCCCTTTCTTTGGCGATTTACTGTTCTTCCACTTGTTTGAGCTCTTGGATATTTCACTGAGACTTCACTCAATGATCCCACCCTTCTGACCTAAGCAGAACTTTAATGTAATCTTGAATCCAATGGGAGACGATATAGTCACATAAGAAAAAAATAAATAAATAGGCTACTACAGATTCAGTTCCCCATTGCTTCACACAGTTTGGTAACTTCATCCAAATAGAAATTACAGGGGGGCATGCTGTTGTTGCTACAACTCCTTCTGCTGTTATGACTAGAGACACTGGAGTTCTGTACAGAAAAAACAACTCTTTAAAAACAACAGGGTTTCATGCTGGTTGTTATAATAAGAGTATGGCACATAGACACACTGGTAAGAGAGAGACTGGTATTTATTTCCTGGCCTCAGTCATCTGACATGGATCAGGGTTGCAATACGTATGACAGGGACAGTTTCCATCAACACTACTGGCCCTGAGTAGGAAAACATTTTTATCCGGGAAGGGCACTGGTACATGCTTAACTTTAAGCACATGCTTAAATCCTGCTGAAGTTAAGGAAATATAGTAGCACCAGGAACATGGGACACCACTTGAGTTTGCATTTTGCCCATTACAGCTTATACATTTCAGATTGTATTCTTCTTCACTCTCAACTACATCTTCCTGGACCTTCCCTTCAAACCTTCAATCTCCCCCTTCTCTCCTCCTGATCTCTCAGGAATGTTCATGCAATCTAAGAAAGATCACAGCCATCCATGATCTCAATTTCCTGTATCAGAGAGGTAGCCATGTTAGTCTGGATCCGTAAAAAGCAACGGAGAGTCCTGTGGCACCTTTAAGACTAACCGATGTATTGGAGCATAAGCTTTCGTGGGTGAATACCCACTTTGTCAGACACATGCATCTGACGAAGTGGGTATTCACCCACGAAAGCTTATGCTCCAATACATCTGTTAATCTTAAAGGTGCCACGGGACTCTCTATCTCAATTTCCTGCTCCTTCTATCTTGTTCTCAAGGAAACCAAGGTTTCCCCTTCTGACACTGCCTTTGCATTGTCTCTCTCCTACAGCAGCTTCCCATTTCTCTTACATTCTTTCTCTCTGAATTACACTAAAAAGACCATGATGGGGGCATTGGAGATCTTGTTTCCTGATCCTAATGCTTTCAGTCCCATGTGACAACTCTCCCCTCCCCATCCATATAGGTATCATCCATCATCCTCTTGATTTCATCCCATCCACCTTCATCTCAGACTTTGACACATGGTTCTTCCCCTGCCACCTTTATTCTTGGTATTTGAATTTCCATGTTGATATCTGCCCACTTGCTCACTTCTTGACACTTCAACCTCATCTCCTCTTTTAACCTTGAGTTCTGGATCCGACTCATCAAAAATGCTAGTCACCCAGTCTGCGCTAAGCTAAGCACTGCTCCCTCTCTGATCTCTCAGTCATTGGTCCTATTCTATTGAGGGAAGGATTGCTCAGTGGTTTGAGCATTAGCCTGCTAAACCCAGAGTTATGAGTTCAATCCTTGAGGTGGCCATTTAGGGATCTAGGGCAAAAATCTGTCTGGGAATTGGTCTCCCTTTGAGCAGGGGGTTGGACTAGATGACCTCCTGCAGTCCCTTCCAAACCTGGTATTCTGTGATTGATTATCTCCACCCTCTCCTTTTCCCATTAAATTCAAGCTTCTTGTCCTCACCTTTAAGCCCTTTCATAACCTGCCTGCCATCCCATCCCTTCCAGCTCGCCAATATTGCCCGCTTCACCATCTGTCCTTCCTACCACAATCAACCTTTTGTATCAAATACCCTCCTCAAACTAATCCATAAGGCCACTTCCATCTCCTCCTTCAAATCCCTCAACAAGAGAGTTACTTCTACCAGATAGCTGGCAGGAAATTGCCAAATGACAATGGCTAGGTGGATGGTCAGTGAGGATTGCTGATACCTCTAATTTACAACACAACAGCTTTAAGAGACTTAGAACCATCAAGCTGGATATATTGCTGTTACCCTAATATTCCTGCTACACTAAACATTGTTTATTCCACCCACTTGTAAAATCCTATCTTAAACTGGGCGGTAGGTTACATTTTCTAAAGCACTTTAGTAACTTAAAAGCCTAAGTCTCATTTTCAAAAATGATTTGAAAGTCAATGGAACTCCTAAGTGCCTATGTCACTGTTGAAAAGGGATTTAGGCATTTTTGAAAATTTGATCCGGTAAGTTCTTCAAGACAGGGGCTATCTACTTCTATGTGCTTGTACAGCACCAAGCACAATGGGACCCTGATTCTGACTGGGGCTTTGAGCACTACTGCAAAACACGTAACAACACGAGCACTCAACATCACTTTCTATCACTGTGCAAAACCTAGAAGTGCAGAGCTCAAACACCTGCATGCTATGTGCTGCCCTAAACTGAGCTCTCAGCAATGCCACTGCAACCCTGCTGATGGCCAAGCATCTCTAGCGGTGTAGCAGAGTGCGGTTTGGTTCACTGCATATGCATCTCTTACATATCACTGCTCAGCAGTTTTGTCTGTTGAATATGAGGAATACCTGTTACTTTATTTAAAGTGGACTAGGAGGGGATTAAAAAATTGACTTGATCCAAACTCACTGGGCCATTTTCTGGTAACTAAAATGGGTTCAGTGGGTGCTCAAGTGCTTTGCACCTATCAGGATCAGGCCCTAATGCAGGTTCAAAACAGGCATCTTGATTATTTTTGGTAAATTGATGAAAATGGGGCTTTCTGCCTAGAGAAAACAACTAAAGAGCTGGGGGGATGAGACCTCTGAGTATGACTGCAACAAATGTAACAAAACTCACCTACTGATCAGATCAGGTTCAAAAAGCAAAATGAATCTACTGAAGTCAATTAAGTTAGAGTACAAATCATTTGAGCTGGTTGAAACTCCAGATTTCTGGCTTGCAAGAAATGTTGATATTTCAGAATTTGGGCTAATTCTGAATCTGACCAAAACCAAACTTTTCAAAATTTCTTCTGAGCCAGAAATCCACCTCAAATTTCATTTTGAAAATTCTGCTGCAGGGGAACCCTGTGGACCTCAGGAGTTATAGATCTCTGGGCCAACTGGCTCCCTGGGCTGCCCAACTCCTGAGCAGACAGCAGGGGGACCCGGTTGGCTTGGAGTCTGGAAGCCCAGGGATCCACAGCCTAGGGCAGTTCACTTTGTAGGGCTGCCCTAGAGCTACAGACCCAGCACTAGGGCAATCCACATGGCAGGGCTGCGGACCTTGGAAACCCAGGATTCCTGGTTTCAAAGCAGTCCACATGGCAGGGCAGTCCTGTCCTCTTGAAGCTTGGGGTGCCCAGCAGCCCACCAGGCAAGTTGGCAGGGAACCAAGCAAGTTTCCAGTGGAAACATACCCTGGCAGGCAGAGCTCTGCTGGAATCCTGCCTGCGAGTCAGCAAAAGTTTGCTGAGCAGGAGTTTTAAGGTCAGGTTTGACAAAGCCCTGGCTGGGATGATTTAATTGGGGATTGGTCCTGCTTTGAGCAGAGGGTTGGACTAGATGACCTCCTGAGGTCCCTTCCAACTCTGATATTCCATGATTCTATTACTATTTCATAAATTCAGAAATTTCAAGTTTGCCAACTAGCTTTTGCAAATGGAACTCTTATGCTGGCAAATTAAGACCAGTTCTAAAAAGGGTCTCAGTTGGCTAAACACCAAGTAGCAGAAGGAGTGTCTGAATATAAAAGTGAAGCATAAAAGTACTAGAAGAGACAAATTAGTTAAGCTCCATATAAAAGAAGGGATGATGCCATGCAGTAACTGTACAGTTATGATAAATGCATGATATTGTTTGAACTCCTGGATTTTTAAAGACCATTGGGTCAAACCCTGGCTCTGTTCAAGTTAGTGGCAAAATTTCAGCTGACGTGAATGGAGCCAGGATTTCATCCATTAAGAACAGCCATACTGGGTCACACCAAAGGCCCATCTAGCCCAGTATCCTGTCTTGTGACAATGGCCAGTGCCAGGTGCCCCAGAGGGAATCAACAGAACAGGTAATCACCCAGTGATCCATCCACTCTCACCCACTCCCAGCTTCTGACAAACAGAGGCTAGGGACACCATCCTTGCCCATTACACTTCTCTCTTCTGCCCATGATGTCACTACAGACTTAAGGCTTTTATGGGTGACTTAAGTGTGCATTTCTCTAGCTTTATATGTTTAGATTTCTTCAATGTTTAACCCTAATTCTGAACTTCCTGGGTTTATACGACTTGTTTGGGGGATAATTACAACACTGTTATAATGGTTTTTTTTACCCTAAATTACTGACACATACTCTCAATCCCAAACTCCATTAGAACATTGTTTTTCATATGCAAATAGTTATAGAACCAACAATAGCTAGGAGCCAAAATCCAGGTTCAAGTCTTATGGAAATCTGTGGGTTCAAATCTTGCCCCTGTAGGAAGGCAAGCACCCATAAGTCCCATTGGAATTAAGCCTGTTTAATTGACCATGTTATGACTGGCTCTCCTGTGACTTGCAACATTATGTTCTCATTCAAAGTCTCTGAGAAACATGTGAGGGGCATTTGTGGTGATAGGTCAGCTCACACTTGACTGTGTGAAGAATTGTATAGAACAGCTTAGTGTACTTGCGTCGAGTGGGTTATTTACTGCCCCGAAGAAAAAAATTAAAAAAATACAAACAGACAACAACTCCTTTTGTTACTGTTCTTCTTTTCAAGTCTCAGATGTGTCACAAGACACTTCAAGTTAAAAACATGAACAATAAAAGCAGACCAATGCCAGCAATCCAGTCATATGCTTCTTGAATTTACATAATCGGATCATGTGTTGTCTCCTACAATTAGACAGGATAGAGATTTGTAGGTTCTTCAGAGCTTTCTGGGATACTCTGTTTGTGGCTAGTACAACTTTTGTGCCTCAAGAGTTGTGATCATTATCAGGACACATGTTGGTATTGTTGCTATCTCTGCTCAAATTGGAAAATTCCCAAGGCATTTTTCTATGGCCATGTGGATTTTCAGTTCTACTTTCACTTTGAATGAAGATTAATCTGGATGAAGATCAATCAGTGGGGTAAATTCTACTCTTATTTACACCAGTTTAATTCCATTGACTTCAGGAAGGCCGAAGGAAGTAGATTGTGACTCAGTCAGTTTATCCAATACATACAGTATCAAAAGTGTTGTTTTCAGAAAGTGAGCTCACTAAAATTAAGCTTTATAAGAAAGCGATCTAGTTGAACATTCTGATGTAGATTGGCAGGTCTGCCTGGATTTCTGGAATCAAGACAGTTTTGAACTGAGGCGCGTTTCCCAAATTAAGGGCCTGATCCTGAAAACACCTATTATTAGATGAAATGGTTACTTCCACAAATAGCTTCACTAAGTCAATGAGCTTATGTCTACACTGCTATTGAAGGTGTGATTTGCAGTATGTGTAGGCACCCTGGTGAGCTCTAATCTATTTAGCTCGATAAAAATATCCATGAAGATGTGGCAGCCCTAGTGTCAGTGCAGGCTAGGAACACTAGTACATACCCAGCGGGACCAGGTGAGCTTGTACAGACAGTGCTGCCACAATTTCACTGCTATTTTTAATGAGCTAGCTAGATTAAAATTAGTACAGGTATGTCTACCTGAGCTTCAAATCACACCTTACACTGCAGTTTAGATGTATCCTGAAGCTACTCAGGGTAGTAAGCAGTACACTAAACTGGTAATAAGTGCTTGCAAGATTAAGGTTCAAAAAGAGAAACACCAACACAGAGAGAGAGAGAGAGAGTGTGTGTGTGTGTGTAAGTAAAATCAGTCTTGATCCATTACTACATTAGATTTCTTCCCTTCCCATCAAAAATATGTCTGTGTGTCAAGATATTTTTCTTCCATGGATACAATTGTCCCTTGACTTAATGTCTTCAAAATCCCTAACTTAGTCTTGTTGTATCCAAGCTCCTCAAACTGATGGAGCGTCAGATAAATGGGTCTGGTTTTGCACCCTCTCTTTCAAACAGAGAGGCAGCAAAACCCAAGGTGGTTTTTGTATGCTAAAATATCACTTTGTCTGTGTGTTGTAGGAAGGAAGGCATTTTGGAATAATCCCACCAGTGATAGCTCAGATCAAAGTCCTAATTTATTCTAACCTCCAAAGATATCTCAGCTGAATGATTCAGTTGGGGGCTCCTAATTTTACTTACTTACACACACACAGACTCATCCACATGACAGAGTGAAGCCACCCTGTTGCAGTCAGCTACAGCATCCCACTTGCTTTCTGCCTTCCCACAGACCCAAACAATTTTTTTCTTTAAAAACACATTGAAGTTGCCTTTTCAGATGGGCAACAGCGCCGCCTTTCCCCAGCCCTTTGTGTACATACCACAAGAGCAGTCACCCCCGCCGCTAGTGCAGAGACCTCCTCCCCTCGGACTGACAACCTGTCTCAGTGTTGAAAAACAGTTCAAGGTAGCACTCGAGACCAAACGTGCCATTTTCCTTGTCAAAATGAAAGCTGTAAATTTGAAGCCTAATGCTTAATGTATCCAGATATTGAACACAGGGACTTTTATCCTCAGTTTAATGGTCTGCCTAAAATCATCAAAAAAGATTACTTAAAAAATTCTAGGTCCTCAGAGGTCCTATAAAAATTGTGTGGAGCACTAGTTTTGGGTTGTTTGGGGTATTTGGGGACAGGGGGTGAAGCAAAAAAAATAATGTACTGGAAAATATTTGTGGAGAAAGAATATAATCTCCTTCGTCTTGAACCCATGGGACCCGCAGATAAATCTTTCTAAATTCAGGAAGCCAGATCCTCAGCTCGTGTAAATCATCATAGCTCCATTCACTTTAAAGATGATTTGATTATTTACACCAGAAGGGTTTCTTTCCTGGGGGTTTCTTTTAAAAAGCTGCACAGTGACTTGAGATCTTGAATCTTGTCATCCTTCAAAGCTTCACTGGTTTACTTTAGCAGCAAAAATGATAATAATAATAATAATAATCTTAACTTGCGTTAAGTGTCTGTCTAAGGATTTGGAGGGTCTGTTAGTTTAGCTTTCCAATGTTTCATTGGGAAAAGCAGCTATACTTTCTGGACATGACTGTCAAAAATGCTTACAAAAATCCTATCCTGTTCACCCCCTCCCCCCGTGTTGAGATCCTGAGGTACAGAAGAACCAACTAGCTGGGCTTTCACAGTGGATTTTAACAAACTTTCTCCCTTCTCTCAAATAATGAAATCCCTCTTCCCACAAGTAATATACATCTTCAAAGTGCATTACTTCAATGAGCTAGATTCAATAGTACTGGAGCAGGGATTGCATCTTGTGCCAATGAGCCCTTTTGTGCCCAAGGTAAGAGCCATCTCAAGGAAGGGCAAGCATCATTACTAGTACCTGCCCTCAGAAAATGTAGGATTTAATACATAGTTACTATTCCTCACATACACTGAAAATCTGCATAAGTTTAAACTGACAAATATTGCTCAATGCTCATTTATTTCCACTAAACCCCCTCACCCCCAATACATACCCTTCTCCCATCTAATTTAGTTTAGCATAGCTTAAATACTTGTGATTTTGGACTTGTATGTCTAAAAGCTTTTGAAGTGTGCTGGCATTCACTTATACCTGTGAACTACATTGTGTTGCATGCATTCAAATGTCTGTCTGTAGCCTGCAATAAAAAGAACTATTACAAAAAAAAAATGTGCATGAATTATAGACTTCATTTTGAACTGTTGGTAAATACAGTGTTTATATCTAAGGCCATAAGCTGCCATTTGGAATCATCTTTAGGAAAATTTCCTACGTGATTGTTTGTTTCTCTGTTGTTATTTTCCCCTCTTTTGGTTAAGTTTCTCTTTAAAAACTACAAAAAAAAACAAAAACTTTTTATTAGTCAAACTGCGATATATTATCAGCCAAAATAAATTCAAATTTAAACCTGTTGTATGTTCATAATCAGCCCTTCTGAGAAGCAGTCATTCCAGGACAAGAGTGCGATATTCTGGAACCTCTGGGCTACCAATATCAAGATGCCAATAAGATAAGGTAAGAATGGACTGGCAATATTGTTTCTTTTGATACTGGTATTAAAATCTTTACATTATTTAAAAAGTGTCACTAAACAAGTCTTAAAAACTTCCATGTCTCATGCGATATAAGCATCCCAAGACGTGGATGCTTATCTGAAGCGTAGCTAATGAAACATTCTGAGGGTCTTGACTTCAGTGGCTGTAAATCAGAAAAACATCTTCAAAATCTGAGCTACACCAGATTATACCAGCTGTGGATCTATCCCTGTACCTGGAAAACCTTACAAAGTTTTCTTGCAAAATTTCTGGCACCCACACTTTCAATCCTGGCTAAGAATATCAGAGGAGCAACCTTTTTTTATTAGTAGTATTTCAACCTTTCCATTCCCTGCAGGAACTCAGAATCATGGTGATGTGCCAAAATGGACAAACTAACCTAACTTTTTAAGAACCTTAGAAAAGATTTGGTCATAGCTCAAGTCTAGACATGGGCAAAGGTTTGGGGGCTGTTATTTTTTTCAAAACCCAGCCTGGTCATTCCTACATAAAGGTAGTTCTGTTTGGTTTAATGTTGGATGTTACATATAAACAGACTCAAGTATTTCTTCCATATCTTATCTCCACAAGTAACACTGTCCCAAACATATAAATCCTAGCTTAATGGATGTACTGTTTGCACCTGATTTTATGTAAGCTTTCATTTAAAGCAGGTAGTTTGTACCTGATATTTAAAAAGGACAATAAGCTTATTCTTACAATAACTGTCTGGACTATACTTTTTAAAGGCAAATTTTGTATACCGGGAAACAAAACAAATGCAAGGTGGTTTGATGTACCCCAGCAAATCCTATAACAATTCTAATCAGTTGTCAGTTAAGAAGTGTCTTGTAAAGAACTGTGGAATTGCTACTGTCTATTATCTGTGTCTATTCCTCTCGGCTCAGTTGAGCATTTAAAAAAAACTATAATAAATGCATTTAATAATTGTTTGAATTGATGCTGTGCATTCTGTCATAAATGGTTTATGGATAACCATCAATTCGTTCTGCTCATCACTCTAACAAGTTCAATGTACTACTCAGAGCAAAGGATGACTATTTATTTAACAGCTCTTGGCAGGAAAATTTGTTGCGTGCCACAACTTTACAAAGAACATTAAAATCAATGACAATTTATAAACCAAAGGCTGGGAATTATGCTTTGGATTCCCATAATTCATCAGAATAAAGCTGTCAGATACCTTTTATTATAAATTAATAGCATGTTGTCTAAAAGCTTGGTGGTGATAGTGTTTTGTCAGTTTAGTAGTGACATCTAGTGGGCATATGTACTTACAACTAGTAGTTTTATTTTATTTCCTAGAAAGATACCCACTCCTGCATTAGCTCTCAGTGGTATGGAAAATGTATGAAGAAAAGTGTGTTTGATCATGCAATCATAATTTTAATTATAAAGAAATCATACTGAGCCTAAGTAGTACATTTCTATTAGTGTATAGTTTATGTCTGGATTACTAGCAATGGGATCATCTTTACTTACCTTGCTTGTCTTTCGCATGTGATTTTTGTTTCTGTTATTTTTACTCTTGTACTCATACCTAATTGTGAATTTACTGGATTTCAGAATGATCACTTAAACAATCTTTATGATTCCCAATTAAATGGTGGGAATATATGGGTTTCGATCACATATGCTCTTTTAAAACCCCCATTGTTTTAAATCATCTAAGAATCAAGCATTTCAGATTCTGTTTTGTATTTGGTCAGAATTCTTTTAATCTTTCACAAATCTTAAAAAAATGGACCTCTTGAATTTTGTTTTCCAATGTTAATTTAAATTAGATACAGAGAAATAAAAGACTACTGGGTGAAGCAATGGGGTGGGAAGAGTCCAATTTCTCTCACATCCTGCAGAGCAGTTACTTTTGCTTTAATGTTAATAAAGTAGAAGAGCAGTCTTCAATACTGTATTGTTTTCCACATTTAGTTTTGTCTCCATTTCCTGTGACTATAGAATAATACCTAAATCTTGTAAAGAAACAGTGTCTGTTTCCAACAGCTTTGTTGGCTTACAAAGGTCCTGATGATAACAAGAAAACATGAAAAGATAATTTGTGAAAATGTTCTTTTTACTGTATAATGTTAGCAGATATGGAGCTGATAAGCTCCTAAAATAAGGGTTAATAGATGCAGCTGCATTTACAGTAATAATCTTTACACACACTTATTTTTCAATATACTTGGATTATATTATATTCTTAAATAGAAAATATCTTGTTTATTTCTACACTGAGGAAATAATGGCTAATGTTGCAATTCCCAAACTGTGGTCGTCCCTGGAGCACATACTACTGGCAACTGGTCCCGTAGTGACATGATTGCCTCCATGCTTCCAGTTGCTACTTTCTATTAGAAGCAGCTAATTATGTACATTTTCCTAATTGTGCATCTAAGCAGTTGCTGTAGTTGCCACAAGGATGTTCTGTCAATGGGAGGGGAGGTATTTGTGAGACCTTCTCTCTATAAGCATGTGGTCCACACTATGAAAAAATTTCAGATGACCTGGCTAGTATTTTGTTTCTAGTTCTTCTGTCACCTTACTTTTTCACAATATGCACCTTTGCTCCTTCTCATTTAGCCCTTAGAAAGTAGTATCTGTACACCTCACAATCTTTAATGCACTTATCCTCACAATACTTTTGTAAGGTAGGGAAACAATATTATCTCTATTTTACAGCTGGGGAACAGAGTTGCTGAGTGATCTGTCCAAGGTCACACAGAAAGTCTGTGGCAGAGCAGGGAATTGAACCACCATCTCTCAAAGCCTATGTGCCTGCCCTAACCACTGGACCACCTTTCCACTCCAGTACAACAACCCTTTCACCCTATTCTCTTATGTGGCTTGATTTTCCATGCCTGTCACCTTGCTCTGAAATATTTCATGTTCTATTCCAATTCTACGGCTCCTTGGCTTGTCAGTGTAACCATTTCCCTCCTTTAGCAGCTCATGGCCTGAGGGTTAGGTTCAAGAACCAGTTTTGTAGACAGTGGGTCACCTCAATAGCAAAGGCACTGGAAGTGACAGGGTTTTCAGCAACAAGAAAGCAAAACCTTAGTAAACTATCAACTTGTAGCAGTCAAAAGCATACCATTGAAACCTAAAGCGTAACATTTGCTCCAGTATAGAAGGCTTCAGATAAAGTCTTCTGCGTCAATTAAAACCTACTTACGCCTAAGTCACTTAGGTGCTTTTGAAAAAATTTACCCAGTGTCTCTTTAAAAACAACCACAATGTCTGATCACACCAACTAATGCTGCATTCCTCTTTCACCCAGAACTCCCACCAAACCTCAAACCCCCAAGGACTCCACTGGGATTGTTACCTGTGTAAGTACAGAAGGACCTGACCTCTCATCTGCAAAACTGAACCATACATTCTGTAGAAGAGGTCTAACTACTCAGGACAGGAAACAGATTGATAATTCAATTTCCTTTCTGGTTTTGTTTTGTTATCAGCATGTAGGTATATGGCTTACCTCTCCATCATCCGGTGCACCCATGTCTCACTTTCTCCACACTGTCACCTCCCTCTACTAGTAGGCAGTTTGTGCCTCACTCTCCAGGTAGACAACCCCCTCTTGGCGATCGGAGGCTTGTCCCTTCAGTCAAATGGTAAAAGTCTGCCCCTTCCAGGGTAACACAATGCCCAAATGAAAAGAAAACACAGTCCTTTGCTGAGGGGCTGTCCAGTCTTCCCATGTCAGGCAGGAAAATGAAAGGAGGCTTCCTCCCACCCACTCTGGAAGGCCTGCTCTTGGACTCCTGACTATGAGCAGGTGCATACACCAGGCCTTGAGCCCATACCACTCCTATCCCTGGCTGTTTCTTTACCCTGCTTCCACCACACACCTAAATTTTCATCCCTCAGTGGAGGACTACCACACAGTCTTTTGCTTTACTGAACAATTTACCTCACCTCTCCTACCTCTTCAGGTCTCCTTTTCCCTGATCCTCTCAGGCCAGCTCCCAGATATCTCAACATGGGAAATTACACCTTGCTTCCTGCCTACCCTCTACAGGTCTAACTTCTCTCTCTTATTGTGGTAAAGGCAGCTCTGTATTTACATCCCTGCCCCTTTCCCAGCACACATTACTGATAAGTCTACAACTCCCACTGGTCCCTCCACCAGAATGACCTTATTTGGGGCTGGGTATCTCTTCACTGCAGAAATCATGCAGGTGATAGGCCTCCTGGCTCTGATCACCCAGACTGGCCTAGCCTGCATCTGAGCAGACACACTGCAAAGTCATACTTGATTTACTGTATCCTTACAGGTGCTGCACTCACTTGTGTGTTGTCACTAGGACTTCCAGAGGCATCTCCCCCATGGGTTCTTTATACTGCAGTAACTGAGCCATTCTGTGTTTCTCTGCTAGTGGGTTACGGGACTATTTGTCTGTCATTAGCACATGGGAGGTCTTGTGACAAGCCACTGGAGGACTATCAGCACTTGAGTGATTTAGCCTGTGGTTTCCCTGCAAAGAGGGCAGACAACTTCTTGCCAGCCCAAGTGAAAGTTGTACCTAGATTTTAGCCTACAGCCCCAAATTGAAAGCACCACTTAACTCAGGTGAAAAGGTTTTGTGTTTGGAGTGGAATGGAATTAGGAGCAGCAACACCTGAGTTTACTGAGGTGAGTGAAAACATGTCCTTGAGTGAAAACATGTCCCTAAAGGGACACTCCTGCTAAACAGCACACAGGAATCACATACTATATGATATACATGGAACCTGTGATATAGGATTTACCCTAAACTGTTGAATAATCAAAAATCCACCCCCAAAATGTCAAGACTATAGTATAACAATCACAGAAGGGATAAATGGGCTGCAGTCTAACATGAACATCCTCTTTACAGATACAATGGGCCTGATTGTCTTCACCTCCACACCAGACTAAATCTGAAGTAACTCCATTTAAATAATTCATGTAAGACTGATGTCAGCAAGAGGAGAATCAAGGCTCGTATGTTTGAGAATACCCGTTTCACATTTTCTCAGTTTCAGAAAGTCGTCTTTTTTTTTTAATCTATGGAAAACTTCAAAATTTATACTAGACCTGAGAAGAAATAAACAGCAGCAAAAGACAGCAAAGGGGATGGAGTTCATGCCTATTAGTCTCTTGAAACATCTTTCAAACAAATACTCTTAGAAATTAAAATTGTTTTTTTTTAAAGGCTTGAATACTATAACAGAAAAAGCTCAAAAAATAAACATTAGATAAAAGCATAGATGATATGCAAGATGCACATAAGTGAAGTGCCCAGATATTACAGTACTTTGCACTGTGTGTATATATATATGATTAATACATTTTAAAAGTCATGTTGATAAATATTTATACCATATTCCCAACAATCTATGGTAACTGAGTCTCAGGATTTCCTTCCTTCCCTGCTATCATCCAGAAAAGCTAAACAAACGTACATACCAAAAGGAAAAGAATCCTGCAGCAAGGAAAAGCAGCTCATATTTGCTGAGGACTATCTGTCCAGAAGGCCTCACCGGAATGAGACCATACGTATCAAATTACATTGTTGGTTGTGATAACTCTCAAGAAGCATAGCAAGGATTAAACTTGATCTGTGTCCTTTTGGATGTCCAGTCTAGCCATCGCCTCTACCAGAACAATTTATCACAGCTAAGTGCCATCTCTTTGGCCAAGCATTCACTCTGTCAGCAGAGCAACTCAGCTATGAATACCATTTTCCCCCTCCACCACCTAGTTATGAACTGAAGGCAAATGAAGAATACATTTTTCAAGGACAGTACAGCTTTCATTTCCACAGTCAGATTCAATCCAGATTAGATAAAACAAAAGAGGAACAGTATTTATTTTAAGATACAGTAGAGAAAATAGAATAGGTTAAACCTTTAAATATGTCACTTATTCCTGCAAAAATGTCTGTGTACTAGTTCCTTCTTACATTACAGAAAGGAAATATAATTTAAGACATTCAGAAATCTTAAGACTATAATAAAGATTATAATAACTTCTCACCTATTACCCATCTGATCATTGTCATTCTCCTCTCAAGATGGAGTCTGTCCCCTGTAACTTCCAAGAGCTGTTTACATCCCATGCTTGTGAAATTCACTCCTAGAAAAAGTAACCCATCTTCTTCTTTCAAGCGCACTTATGATTAATTTGTGGAATGATATTAAGCCAAGATGTTAGCCAATGCCTTTCCTGAAAAGTTTTAGGAAATTTCTTGACTCGCGTTAACTTTTAATGGTTATATTTATCCTGCTTGCCAAGTCATTAGGACATCCCATATGTTTCCCTAGCAATCCCTCTGACTAGTCAAGCAGAGATGTCATTAATATTCAGATAGCCTTGTGGCACTTACAGTTCTATAGGTGCTTGAGTCTTCCCAAAAGAAGGCATGAGTTGAATGTGGGCATCCTCAGTTTTATGCATGGCATGTTCACAATCCTAATATTATAAAATTAAAAATCATAAGCACCAATACTGGAAAGATTAAAATTGGATAGAATGGCTATAATCTGTCACAGAGAGCAAAGCCACTCATGAGACTAGCATACATCTTCTTCAGGCTGCATACATTTCTGAGCAGGGCTGTGACAGCATGTCACAGCAAGAGGGTTTAGAAGATGTGGTGAAAAGCACTTAAAAATAGCACCCACAAGTTATTACTCCGATGTGCTATGTGTCATGTGGTGGGTGGTTTCCACAATGAGAGAATTATCCTCTGAGTAGCAATCATTGCTCTTGAAAATCAAAGCTCCTCAGAAGGATTCAGAGGGCCAAATTCAGAGATGATGTGTAAGGTGGTGTATGTTAGATTCCTTTTGAACTACTTACATCCAGTTACTGAAATATAAGTTACTGTAGTAGAGTCTACAGAAGTGTAATAGCTCTACCGGGGAGCTGGAAGAAGGTATTAAGGACAACCTACATTCAATTAACACATTCCTACACTCTCTCTGTTAATTTTTTTGTTTGTTTGTTTTTTTGCTATAGTCCTATCATCTGGCCCCCTTACCATATGAACTACATTAACTGAGATTTTCTTACCATCAGAATCAGTATGCCCAATTCATCTGGTCACTCAGGCTCAGTAGGCAAAATTTATAATTAAGCTGTAAAATACCAGGAATGGGCTAACCTCAAATCAATTAGAGAACAGCTGTGGAAATTAGTGTGGGTTTGGTTCAGTGTGGTTCATGCAAGCCATTTTTCTCCTTCCAGTTTTAATCCACAGGGATTTGCATCCCTTGAATTTTCATTTCAGTCTGGGGTTCATGATAATCCGAAAATCTTCATTCTAAAATGCCAGACCATCTGAGTTGCATCTCGTTTTCACAGACTGGCTTGGTATCCTTGAAACTTAGCTCAGGTTAGCCAAGCTTTAGGAACCTTTCAGCTAATTTGGCTAGTGATTCAGATTTCTGGTGAAAAAGTTTCACACAACTTTATACTGAATGTTAAGTTTAGTTTGGCTAAGCATCCAAATATTCAAACTAATACAAGGAAATAATTTATTTACTTATTTGTTCTGTGAAACTCATTGTTACAAGGTAGTACTGAGGACAAGATTCAAAAAAAGGATTACAGTATGTATTTCTATAGGTAATGAGAACCTCTCTAGTTATATTAGTAACATATTTATATGGGATATAAACCCTCGTACTCTAGGCTATACGCCAATCACTAAGAAAATAAGGGTTTAGAGGAAATTTCCTCTATGGGCAGGTTATTCAACAGTTTTCTCTGATGGGTTTCTGGCAACATTAATCTGAAACCTCAGGTGCTTGCTATTGTCAGATGACACTGTACTAGGTGGATATGGTGTAGAAATTCCTATGTTCCTAAATGTGTATCTAACAGCTTACCAGATCATATACCAACCCCCACACTCTAGTAATCAAGATGGAAAGGTTGCATGATCAGGCTTTCTTATGACTCTGAGATTTTCAGTATTTTCTGGTGCTGATTGGGTTGGAAATACTGTACTGCAAAAAATGGTCTTACAAGGAGATAGCAGACAGGACACTGGACTGAAAACAGGGGCTCTGTTGCCAGCTTTACCACTGATTTAGGACCACCTTTTCAAAAGTGACCTCCAACTCTGAGCACCCCAGTTTTTGAGTGCCCAATTTCAGACACCTGAATGGGATCACCTGCATTGCTGAGCACCCAGAACTTCAGCTCCAGTCAGTTGGAGCTGTGAGAGCTCAGCAACACCGAGAATTAGGTCACTTATTTAGTTGCTTAATTTTAGGCAACTGTGTTTTTTGGCCTTTGTGTTTAAAGTGAGGCACACACAGCTGGAAGCTGCTTTTGCAAATTTAGCCCTAGAAAACTGACATATACCTCTTGTCTACTCAGGTCTCGGTCAATCTATAAAGCAGGTCATGAACATATACCATTTTTGCAAAATATTTTGACGTCTGCATATAAATAAGAAAATTAAGACAAATGATTATTAACTTCTTATAAATAGCCTCAAAATACTTTTTGGTTTAAGCCTGGTTTGAGTTTTGGGCAATGTTCTGCTGCCTGGTTTATTCAGTGCCTTCACCTCTGCTCCTTATAGTGGCTTTTCTTCTCAGTCCTTAGTGGATGGGGAAATGCAATTGTAGATGAGAATAAAACTAGTCAACTTGGCTCTCACTATTATGTTAAATAGCTTGCCAGCAGAATTAAATCAACTTCTGTGCCACACAACAATAGCTATGACATCCCCCCAGAGTCAGGGAGAGCTGAGGGTTCACAGCACCTTGCAGAATTGAGCCCCCCTTGAACAGTAACTTGAAGTAATTATAGGTCAAATCCTGAGCTCCAAATGAAGCGAGTAGTCTTATCTATACTAACCTCCTTCCCCCACCTCCTTCACTAATGGTGAGACTCAACTGATGGTTGAAACAGCAGTAGCTGTTTGCAGACAAGGCACAGGAGCTCCAAGTACAGTCATCTGCCCATGCCCTGGGCAGAGCTGGATAATTTATGGATATGAATGCTGGTGACTGTGGGAGCCTTACTATATCTCAGGAATCAGAGCCCAACAATACTTTGCACTTCCTAATATCTTTTAACTGAAGCTCTCAAAAGTGCTAAACACTAAGAAAGCTTCAACAGTACCCCCTAGTGAGGCAGTTAAAGATACTAAGGAATGCTTCACTCACAAATGGGTGGAACATTGCAACTGTTTAATCTGGCCAAATATGGTATAAAATGTACGTTTTATGGAAAGATTTTATAAAACTCAAGGCTTAGAAAGGGGCCAAATTCTGCCATCTTTCCTCGCACTGAACAGTGCTGTACTTTGCAAACTGTTTAATCCACATGGAAAAAATACCGACTGGGTAATTTCAAATAATGAATACATTTAAGGAAGTTGCAAACTGTTTGTCGACTTGAGAGCTTGATTTTCTACTCCATCTAACACACACACACAGAGTGAAGTTGCGGGTGGACAGGGAGCCCACTGCCTAGTCCCAATGTACATTAGGGTTGCACAGGGAGTGCAAATTATTTCCTGCATATTATTCACTGATCTCTATTCAGTACTAACTTGAGGCCAGGTTCTGCCACTCTTACTTTTTGAGTATGACTGCACTGTAGCATGGTACTATTCTAGATGAGTAAGGATGACAGAATTGAGCCCATAGACAGAATGGTGACATCACTATCCATTAAAAAAGCTTCACTAATCAAGATCTAATGCAACTCTTGCTCATTTGGTAAGTATTTATTCACATGACTAGTCTCACTGATGTCAATGAGAAGTTCTAGTCCTAAAGTCTATTTCACCTGCAATTCACAGTACAAGAGAGCCTGAGAACTACTTTCCCACAGCAGAAGAAAGGGTGGGGTGTGATCCTATAAACAGCTGCCACAATAATAAAAATAATTCTTTAACTGCTCATCCAAACTAGAGAGAACAGAAGACTTGATTTCACAATGGTGGGGATGAAAGTCAATACATCAGTTTTACCAGAGGGTAAAGAAAATATAAGAAATCGGGAGCTAGCCTAATTATCGAAGTTCAGAGGTTCAGTGAGGAAAGGCCAAAAAGTTCAGATGCTTAGCATAAACTATCTTCAAATTTCAAATCTGCTAGTATAGGGCCAAATTCTACCCTATATTCAGGTAAAAACCCAACTGAATTCAATAGGAACTTTGCCTGAGTAAGCAGAGTAAAATCTGAGTGAGGACTTCAAGAAATCTGTTGGAGGAAAGAAAAGTCCACAAATATCTTTTTTCTTGGTATTTAGAACCTTTCTGTTACCAGCTGGAGACAGGAAGTACAGCATTATGCAAAAGTAAAAATTAATTAAGAAAACTAAAAACAGCAGCTAAATTAAATATGAACTCTAAAAAGGGCTTGGTTTAAGCTTGTGTGTAAAGGTTCAGGGTCAGCTTGGTTCTTATTTTATCCAAACCAGTTTGCTCCTCTCTAATTAAAATAATCTATATTTAAAAGAGATTTACCAGAGCATAAGGAAGATGATTTAAATCACATCAACAATGGAATTCAGTAACAATTATACCATATGCAGCATACAGTTTTCAATGCTTCAGAATAGCACATCAGAAAAGGAAACTTTGATTTAGCACACACTTAATCCTTAGCATGTATATCTATACATATTGAACACATCATATGAACATTAATCAATCTTTAAAACAACGCTGTGTGGTAAGGAAGTATTAATCCCATTTTAGAAATGGGGACATTGTGACAGAGCCATTAAGTGACTTGCCTAAGGTTATACAGCAAGTCAGTTGCAGAACTGGGACTTGAACTTGAATTCCTAACTTCCAGACCTGGGCTCACTCTTCTACATTACACTGCTTTTCAGGAATATATAAAAGGATTAAAAAATTGCCAGTACAGAATGCACTTAAACATAGTTTGAGAGAAGAAAAATTGGGGGGAAGGCTTTATCTTGCATAATAAAATAGGAAAAGTCAGTAACTAGCACCTCCACATTACCGCACTTATTCAAATGATATTTGTTGGAAAGAAACCAAAGAATTTGATCCCATAAATGGTAGCAATATGATAATAACAAAAAAGTCCAACAAATGCAACAACTAATATGAATAGACACTGATGGTGAGAAAAACAACTTAAACTAAGAGCAAGACATTATTTACCTAAGGGAAAGCCTTCCCATCAGATCATGGACTGAACTGAGAATCGGAAACAATACCTTATCTCAGTATCAAACACAGATGGTATATAACTGCCTTGTGGGTTGGGGTTTTCAGATGCCTTTTTTTTTTGGGGGGGGGGGTGGAAAACAGCACTTTCTGTAAAAAATATTATCTAACTGAAAATCCAATTTTCAATTGAAAACGGTTTTGCTGGAAAATTTTTTAGCTATGCACAAATTAAGCTGCACTCACGGCTCTCCACATGCATAGGGCACAAAGTAGGATTTGGGGCTTTTTGAAAGAATTGCTCCCTTCTGTCAGACACACATGGTGTACCATGCACAGGAGAGCAAAATAGGAGTCCAGTGATTTTTGTATTACTAAACAACAGGCTAGTGTCTCATATAAAATGCACATATACCATTCAAGTCTAACTCCACTAAGCAGCCTTGTTGTATTCATAAAAACCTGGCAACACCTTCTTGGGTTATAAAGTGTTCAGGTGTTACTGAGAGAGGCAATGAAGTTGTGATCCTTTTCAGGAAAATGTGAAAAAGATGTTTGATCATCTGTATAAATCTGGCACAACTTTCTTGAGCTATGAAAGAGAACAATCTTTCTTCAGCTTCATTCTTGAGCCTTATTTTCTTACAGGAGGCACTTCCAAAAGATTTTTGTAGGTCCCTTCAGTGATTTCCGTACACCCCCACCCCCAGTTTTGTGAGCTAGTTACATACCAATTTAGTGACTGTTTGGGAATCTGAGTTTAAACTGAAATATTAATACACACTTTAAAAGCTTATAGAGTGTATGATAAAATATGTGTATGATAAAATATGTGTATCTGAAAAAGTATAATAGATTTGAAAAGTATGAACATAGACTAGCTTCCTTGCTTCCTTATACAGCTGTTGATTTTTATGATGTCAGTGCAGTCATTTCGGTGATGTTGGCCAATCTAATAATTTCAAATGATGATTTGTAAGCAAAGTCTAAATGAGCTCTCCCTCACAGCTAGTGATGAGCTGGGGCTGTGGGGAAAGGCTTCAGGGCCAGATTATATTTACATTCACACCTAATCTACCTAGGTATCCAGCAAACAGATCTGTGTTGTCCAAGTGATAGATTTTGGCTGGGGTTGGATTACAAACCACTTGGATGTGGGGGGAATGGGGGATGAAATGTTGTTCTTATTGTATGAGTAAAGGGCAGTAGAACTGTAGCCTGTGATGATTTGAAGGCATCAAGAGAGAGGGTGGGGACCTGCCCCTCTCCACTGTTTAAAGACAGAGCTGATTAGGCTCTATAGAGAGTCTTTTGTTCTGTTCACTGACCACTGCAGCTGAAATCACTGACAATCAGGTCTAAGTGCTTAGTCCTGTTGTGGAGACAGTGTTCCTGTGGGGACGATGTTTTTGTGTAAGAGACAGGCCAGACTGCACTAGCAGCGAGCGAGGTTCCCATATTGAGAGCTCAGCTGAAATCACTGAGAGCTGGTGGAACCTCAAGAGACCAACTTGCAGAGGTCACAGTGGCAGCAGAAGGTGACTGTGCAGGGCCATTGGCAACAGAGCGGTGGAGTGAACGGTGGCACAATGAACAGATGTGGCCAGAGCAAACAGTGAGCAGCTGGAGGAACAAGCAAGGTGCCTTCTTGTCTCCCACCTGGCAGGTGTACTCATGTTAAAGCACCTCTGAACTCTGAGTCTTCACTGACCAAGGACAACACCGGTGAGTGGAGTGAAAAGTGAGGGGCATGTTAAATAAACATTTATCTGTTGGATTATATTTTAGTCACTTTGCTCCAGAATGCTAGATTTGTGACTGTGAATGGAAATTTATACAAATATGTTTCCTAGTAGGCCAAGATTTATAAAATGCATTATTTGCCAAGGTTATCTCACATTGTTGCTATCTTGGGAGGTAAATATGTTGGGGAGTTTCTGTACTAAACATTTTTATTATTATAATTTTTACATAAGAATGGTCATACTGGGTCAGACCAATGGTCCATATAGCCCAGTACCCGGTCTTATAACAGTGGTCAATGCCAAGTGCTTCAGAGGGAATGAACAGAACAGGGAATCATCAAGTAACCATTTCCTGTTGCTCATTCTCAGCTTCTGGCAAACAGGCTAGGGACACTTAGAGTATGGTGTTGCATCCCTCCCCATTCTGGCTAATAGCCACAGATGGACCTGTTCTCCAGGAATTTATCTAGTTCTTTTTATAATCCTGTTATAGTTTTGGTCTTCACAGCATCTCCTGACAAAGCGTTCCCTGGGTTGACTTTATATTGTGTGAAGAAGTACTTCCTTTTGTTTTTTTAAAACCTGCTCCCTATTAATTTCATTGGGTGACTGCTAGTTCTTGTGTTATGTGAAGGATTAAATAAAATGTCCTTATTCACTTTCTTCGCACCAGTCAAGATTTTGTAGACCTCTATCATATGCCCATTAGTCATCTCTTTTCTAAGCTGAAAATTCCCAGTCATTTTAATCTCTCCTCCTGTTTCATACCCCTGATTATTTTAGTTGCCCATCTCTGTACCTTTTCCAATTCCAATATATATATTTTTAGGATGGGTGACCAGATCTGCACACACTATTCAAGGTGTGCACGTACCATGGATTTATATAGAGGCAATATGATATTTTCTGTTTTATCATCTATCCCTTTCTTAATGATTCCCAACATTGTTTGCTTTTGTGACTGCTGCAGCACATTGAATGGATGTTTTCAGAGAACTATCCACAATGACTCCAAGATCTTTCTTGAGTGTTAACAGCTAATTCAGACTCCTTCATTTTGTATGTATAGTTGAGATTGTTTTCCAATGTGCATTACTTTGCATTTATCAACATTAAATTTCATCTGCCATTTTTGTTGCCCAGTCACCCAGTTTTGTGAGATCCCTTTGTAGCTCTTCACAGTCTGCCTGGGACTTAACTATCTTGAATAGTTTTGTATCATCTGCAAATTTTGCCACCTCATTGTTTACCCATTTTTCCAGATCATTTATGAATATGTTGAACAGTAATAGTCTCAGAACCAACCCCTCAGGGATACCACTATTTATCTCTCTCCATTCTGAAAACTGATAGTTTATTCCTACCCTTTGTTTCCCATCTTTTAACCAGTTACTAATCCATGAGAGGACTTTCCTCTTACCTCATGATGGCTTACTTTTCAAAAGTCAATTTAAATTAAATCCTTTTTTAAAAATGTATATTTTTTTAGAAATCTAGACCTGTTATGTGTTTTGGTGTAACTTGCATTATTCTTATGTTAAATTTGCATAATCCTAACAAAACATTTCCTTTATTCATATCTTTTATTTATCTCATTGGTCCTGACATTCCCCCTGTAAATTCGAACACCCCCCCAATTTCAATTCCTGGGGAAAGCATTGGGTCCCTTCCTCTCATTTTGTAAAAAGAATGAGTAGTCTTGGGCTATCAGACTGCTGCTGTTGGAACACATGCACTATAAAGGCTCTAAGTTTTCAGTCAGTTGTTTTTCAAGTGCAATTCTCAAACCACAGGATATCAGAACTTAAAAATTAGAGTGGATTTGATCCTTTGGGCCATGATCCAACCAAGCACTTAAGCATGTCCTTAACTTTAAGGGGATTACTCACATGTTGAAAGTTGAGAGAACGCTGTCTCATCTACTTCATTTGTCTCAACTGTATTTTTTCACTTGCAAATTCTGCTACTTATATAGGGCCAAATTTTTCTTGATCAAATTGAAAGAAACAGCTTCTAGCCCATAAAAGGATAATAAAAATGATTAGCTGTTCAGTTTAAGTTTGCAGAAGAGAAGATGGTCTGATGCACATGGAGGCGTGTGAGTTCTTGTGGAGCAGCAGCAGTATCAGAAGTGCATATCCCACAGAATTGATTTCTTGAGATTGCAGATGTAACCCTTCTGCCCCTCTGAGGTGGCAGCAACAAGGGCCGGGTTCAGTATCCAGGGGTTCCGTTTCAATAACACAATGCAAAACCAGCTTGAGCCCCTACCCAGTGACCTGGGACAATTACATACCACCCCCCTGGGCGCCTCTAGGAGGCAATACTTCCCCTCTCGCAAGCCAAGAGTCTGACTGTAGCAAAATCCTTTTTAATAAAGGAGGGAAACAATGTGGCATCATATTGGGGAAACACCACAAACACGATTCATAATGTAAACCATGAGCAAAAGACCTACCAAGTAAGTTTTGGCAATGTCCTTTTCCCCTTAGGGTCTTAAGTCCAATTACCTCAAAGTCCAACAACCCAAAAGTCTCTGTCTCTGGTCAATGCCACCCCAGAGTTCAAAAGTTTATTTGCAGAGTTCCCCACCCCCTGCCTGGATGGAAATGGGTGGGGGGCACACACAGGGTGTTAAGGGGCACCTTACGTGAGCCAGGGCTGACTGCTCCACCTCTCCGTGGAGTTCTGCTGCAGCCTTCACCACAACCAGCTCCACTCTACCAGCTGTGCCTCTCCTCCAGCCGAGCCGTGAGCAGCTCCAGCAGCCTCCGCAAACTGCTCCACGGACTGCTCCAACATGCTGCAAACTGCTCCGCTCCACTCTACTCTGCCAGCCGCTTAGCAATAGATCTTCAGGCTCCCCCACTAGTTAACACAGCACTCAGTAATCTCAGCTCAGTAAACTCAGCTCTTTTAGTGATTTCAGTAGGGAAGCCCTAGTGCTGGCACACCACTGGCCCAAATTGAATTCAGCTCAGCAGCCTCTAGGTGGACTCCTAATAGAATCAAAATTAGGTATATTCTTCAACAGGGGAGAGAGGAGGCTGTGCAGTTAGTGTTCCAGGCCCTCAAAAGAGGCCCATACCATCAGGTACACACACCAGTCCCCAACCTCTCACAATTCACTGGCTTTTGGCACCCATGTCCCTTGTCTGGCGAGTGCTACTTAACTGAAGGTGAGATTCTCCATCATAAAGCAGTCTCATAGTTCCTCATTCACACAATCAGGGTGACAACACTTTATTCCTCCTGCCCCAATAACAAAGAAATTGGGGATCCCAGACTGTCAAAATAACCATCCCAGGCTGCTGTGGGCTATGCTAGGTGGGGTGGATGTGCCAATGCAAATACCTGAAATTCCTTTCCACACTCCACATAATTCACCACCAGATGTCAGGGTAGAGCTCATCCTGACTCTGCTTACACAGAGATTAAGCATTGTGAACCTCAGTCCTTCCATACACCTATTTCTCTGAGTTGAGATTTGAACATTAGCTCTACAATCCTAGCTTGTGAAGGAAAGTATCTGAAATGGATCTTCCAAAGGACTCCACTTTAGATAGGAGGCCACTTTGTATTGTTTTTATTTTCTTCATTCATTCCATAAATTCAAACTGACATTTGTTGACGTAATCCCAGAAATCTTGAAAGCAATTTGGTGAACAATAACTTTGAGAACAGGTCATGGGGGTTTCCTGGAGCACAGACTCTGAGAGTGCCGGCTGTTCTATATGCATCTACATTTAGTCTTTTGGCTTGACTTGTGACCTCAGATTCTGGAAGCTGATGCACAATAAACCAAAGCAGCTGGAGATAGCTCTTCCTGGATTATACCCAAGTGGAGCAGTTGCATGTAGGATTTCAGCAGCTTCCAAGGAAGAAGTTCAAAGACATCAAGATGTGTAACAACTCCGGCAAGTTGCTGAAGTCTCGTTAATGGAAAATTATTCTGCATTAATATTATTATCATTATTCTGAACTGTAGGAAGTAGCAGGACACACACACAACACAGTTTACTCCAATGGGCTCTTCACATGATCACACCTTCAATAAATAAATGAATGAATGAATGATTTTTCTTTTTTTTTAAAAAAAAAATATCCCCCTGCTTCTTAGCTTATTCTGTTCTTAGTTATAAAGCCTCATCACAAAGACTTTAAAAATAATTCCAAAAGTCAATAAGCCAGATCTTCAGCTGGTATAAATTGGCATAGCTTCACTGTAGTCAATGGAGCTATGCCAACTGACACCAACTGAGACTCTGGCCCCATGACTATTAAACAAGAGTGCTCTTCCCAGAAAATGACATTGGAAATTGTATAGACACTGGGTCAAATTCTGCTTTGAGTTACACCGCTTAAAATCCAAATAAATTTCACGGAAGTCAATGGATTTACTGTGATTTACACCAAGGTAACAGGGCAGCATTTGTCCCATATTCCCTTTTCTTACAGATACTCATCATTAAGAAAATGTACCTTATGGCTGCATATGCCACAGGTCAGATAGCTAATAAATCATGCTGAAATAGAAACAATAAAATGGATTCTTGCAGCACTAATGAATTCAAGGGGCAAGATCCCTAGATGGTGTAAATCAGTGTAGCAGCATGGAAGTTGATGGAGCTTGTGCCAATTTACTTCCACTGAAAATCTGGCTCTCATTCAAAGTAAGGTTAAAATTAAAAGACAAAAAGAGTCCAATGATCTCTGTGGTGAAAATAACAATGCAGCTAGCAATTCCATAGCCCTTTTCACCTTCAAAGAGTTTCATGAACATTAATTATTCTTCTCAGCATCCCTGAGGTAGCCAAATGCTCAGTCACAATTGTAATGACATCTTAACATTTATTGTAGGAGAAAGACTATATCAGGTCTAAACCTCAAAAGGCATTTGTTTGTTTTGTCTCTAAATGTCAATTATTACCTTTTTTTCTCTTTTAACTTACACCTTCATGCCTTGTGACTCAAACAAACTGCCCTAGAGGTGTAACCACTAGGGCCAGGGGGGTTAATGCTTCTTTTGTGGGTCTGTGTGGGAAAGCTTGCGCTCCCACTGTCTGTACTCTGTCTGAGCTGAGGATAACAAGAGGACTATATTATCCCATGGGTCAGATTGTGTCTCTAGGACACAGAATATGGTTAGGGCCATACACTGCTGAGTTATCACAGTAGCATCCCAGGGAAAGAATACCCTTCTCTTTCCTCGCTCCAGGTTTTTTAAAGGGACCGCTCAGTGTAACAAAAATAAGTGTACTTACAGGACAGCAGTCTGGGAACTTGCTGCTTTATTTAACTTCATCATGAAAGAGCGGTGGAGGTGGGGAACTCCCACTGACCAAACAGGAAGTAAAGGAGGAGTAGAGCATGGCTCCATCCCATAATGCTTTCCATAATTCCATGATGACCACTTTACTACCATAGAGGCTGGAAATAATTTGTGAATGGCCTCTTGCAGCAGCAAATTACTATACCCTCCATCCCATCTCAGCTCTGCTGTTCCGTGCACTATGAAGGACAGTAAGATGGTTAACCTTTCCTCAGCACTAAATTTACAAGAGAAAGAAAAATTCAGCTCTTACTGTTATTCTCTTTGGATGTGATTCCCCAGTGCAGAGGGTCTGGGCAAGGCCTGTGCAAATCTTAATTCCCCCTTAAATTCCCAAAATGGTGCTAAAGTGGTACTTATCTGTTGTATAGGCTAACTCTACAGGGTGAATTACACTTGTTAGAAATCTCTGTCCCATTTAATTCTGTAATGTTACAAGAATTTTCTTTCTCTTTTTATAACAGCTAAGCTGTAATAACTAGAGTTAAGGAAGATCGGGTAGGTTTCTTTAAATGAAATGTCAGATGCTTGCAAGACATCATATTCATATGGAAAACAGTATGTAGGACAGGAAGACCACTGGAATAAAACAACATGAATAAGCTGTTAAAAGGCAAATCCAGAATTTGCTTTCATACAACTTTCATACGAAACAAAATCATAATTATAATTTCAATTGGCCATAACCAAAAAACACATGTACCATACAATTTTATTGTGCACTACTAGATTAATGAATCAATCATTAGAGAATGCATTGATGGAATTGAATTTATTCATAAAGAGCAGTTAGCAGATTCATCATTTAATAAAAATAATTAACCTTATATTTTCCAGTTTTCATTCATTTAGGAAAATGTTTTACTGGCTCAGGATTAAAAATATAAATATTCAGCCTGTATGGTTATGTTGCCATTCTACAAACACTAAGCATTATTAATAATAATTTTCATTCCTAAGCTTCACTGTAGCATTCTAGGAGCCTCAGAATAAAAACACTATCATAATAGAAAAGTACCAATAACAAACTACAGCACAAAATAACTAAAGCTAAAATCAGAAAGTGCCATGCCAAATATTATTTTCTATAAAAAATATTTATACCTCTTAAATAATAATAAAATAATAATAATAATTAATAGCACCTCGCTCTTTTATTGTGCTTTTCATCCATAGATCTCAAAATACTTTACAAGAAAGTAAACATCAATTTCCTCAATTTACTGAATAGGAAACTAAGGCACAGGTAGGTCCAAGGTCACCCAGAAATCCAGTGGTATAGTCAGGAACCGAACCTGGTCCAGTTCTCTATGCACTAAGCAATGCTGCCTCCTCAGTCCAAAAATATTCCAAATCTATCAGCTCTTCTCGATTTCCAGGGCTGGAGAACCAAAGCTACAAGGTTGTGTTTGTTCAAACCTCAGAAGCTCTGGTGACCATAAACCCTAATCTATCTGACCTCAGCTGGTGAAATGAAACTAAGGGTGTGTGATAGGGTATACAAACCCCACACTAGGCAACAGGGGGTTAAAGGATAATTTTGGGCTCAGCCCTCCTACACCTGCAGCAAATGCTCCATCTGCTGGAGAAATTAAAAGGCAGGGATTTAGCTCATGTGGGTGGTAGAGCTAGAGGTCAGCAGATGTGCAGCCTACAGCTCCAGTAGCACAATGGGAAGCCCCAGAACTGACAGAGTGGCCCAGAGGGGCCTTCCCTGAGGGAAGGGAGGATCCACTCCAGAGACAACCAAAGAGGGATGTATCCTGTGGCCTTTGGACATTGCTAACATCCTCTTACTTATTCTGGTTTGGTTTTCCCCACCAAGGGAAAGCCTTGGACTAAGCTGACCCTCCGGGGAAGGGAGTGGAAATGAGAGAAAGAGGCCTAGGGAGGGCAGCCTTGGTTGTCAGACTACTGTAGCCCAAAGGGCCCTGGGTCAGAGCCCAGTGGAGTGGGAGGGCCTTGGCTCTCCTCCCCACAACCTCCTTGGCATTCTGGAGTTGCAGCTCTGACCACTAGGCCATGCTCCCCAATTATACCCTAAGTGAGGACTGTTACAGGTTTCCTGAAATTTAAAAAGATGCTTGGGACAATAATACATTTGTTGTCTGATGTAATTTATGATGCTTCTCTTTGAGATGTGACTTTTGTTTTCAGACTCTGGTTTATCCTTGTTACCAATGTAATATTTAATTGTATGTGATTTATGTTTTGTTCAAAGTATATTGGGAATTTGTGTTAAGTAATGTTTGTGAATGGTTGAGAAACCTTAACACAGTTTGCCCATTGGTAGCTGATTTTAAGCATAACCAGACAATCTCCCTGTCTGAGACCATGTGCTCTGGGGGCGGGGGTTAATCTTGGTGGGCACAAAGTTATTGTTTCAGATGGAGTGCTTTAGGATTAGCAAAGTGTTTATTTTGTACAAGAGTAACTATTTATTTATACTTTTTATTATTAAAGGGGCATTGAGGAATTAAATTTGACCCCAAATTTAGGTTTTGTCAAAATAAGCTTTTACAATACACAATTGTTTCAATTTCTTTGGAAATATTTTTTTAAACAAATAAGTCCCACCACTGTGTATGCAAATGAAACAATGAGTGGATGAGAATCTGAAAACAAAGTTGAACAGAAACCCTCTATAAACAAAAGTGAAGGCAACTACTCTCTCTTCATTGTTCAGCATGAGAAAACTGCAAATATTAAGTCATCGGCATACTGCCAAAAGCAAGTTAGATTTTTTTCATTAAGAAATAGCTTTTTTAAAATATATGATATTTAAAATGAACACTTCCTTTTCAATTTGCTTCTCATAAAGCTGTTTCTTTTTCCTACAAGCTGATTGCATCATAGAAGATTAGGGTTGGAAGAGACCCCAGGAAGTCCTCTAGTCCAACCCCCTGCTCAAAGCAGGACCAACCCCCACTAAATCATCCCAGCTAGGCCTTAAAAACGTCCCCAGGTAACCCATTCCAGTGCCTCACCACCCTCCTAGTGAAATATGTGATTAGCCTTCTTGGCAACAAGGGCATGCTGTTGACTCATATCCAGTTTCTTGTCCACTGTAATCCCCAGATCCTTTTCTGCAGAACTGCTGCTTAGCCAGTTGGTCCCCAGCCTGTAGCAGGGCATGGGATTCTTCCATTGTAAGTGCAGGACTCTGCACTTGTCCTTGTTGAACCTCATCAGATTTCTTTTGGCCCAATCCTCCAATTTGTCTAGGTCACTCTGGACCCTATCCCTGCCCTCCGGCATACCTACTTCTCCCCTACCTTAGTGTTATCCACAAACTTGCTGAGGGTGCAATCAATCCCATCATCCAGATCATTAATGAAGATGTTGAACAAAACCAACCACAGGACTGACTCCTGGGGCACTCTGCTTGATACCAGCTGCCAACTAGACATTGAGCCATTGATCACTACCCATTGAGCCTGACAATCTAGTCAGACTTCTTTCCCCCTGGATGCCTGCAGCATCCAATCCATACTTTAACTTGCTGGCAAGAAGACTGTGGGAGACCATATCAAAAACTTTTGATAAAGTCAAGATATATCACGTCCACCACTTTCCCCATATCCAAAAAGCCAGCTATCTTTTCATAGAAGGCAATCAGATTGGTCAGGCATGACTTGCCCCTGGTGAATCCATGTTGACTGTTCCTGATCACATTCTTCTCCTCCAAGTGCTTCAAAATGGATTCCCTGAGGACCTGCTCCATGATTTTTCTGGGGACTGAGGTGAGGCTAACTGGTTTGTTGTTCCCTGAATTATTATTCTTCCCTTTTTTAAAGATAGGCATTATATTTGCCTTTTTCCAGTCACCCAGGCCCTCCCCCAATAGCCACAAGTTTTCAAAGACAATGGCTCTGCAATCACATCAGCCAGCTCCCTCAGCATCCTGAGATGTATTAGATCCGGACCCATGGACTTGTGCATGTCCAGCTTTTCTAAATAGTCCTTCACTTGTTCTTTCACCACTGAGGGCTGCTCACCTCCTTCCCATTCTGTGCTGTCCAGTGCAGCAGTATGGGAGTTGACCTTGTCTGTGAAGACTGAGGCAAAAAAAGCACTGGGTACTTCAGCTTTTTCCACATCATCTGTCACTAGGTTGCCTCCCCTATTCAATAATGGGCCCACACTTTCCCTGACCACCTTCTTGTTGCTAACATACCTGTAGAAACCCTTCTTGTTACCCTTCACATTCCTTGCTGGCTGCAACTCCAATTTTGCTTTGGCCTTCCTGACACATCCCTGCATGCTTGAGCAATATTTTTATACTCCTCCCTAATCATCTTTCCAAGTTTCCACTTCATCTGCATCATTATTCAATGTGTGTCTTTGAGCAATGAAACTTCCAAATGGGAATTTTACTAAGCCAAACATGCTCTGATTGACCACTCTTGTCAGCTGTATACCTGCCACATCCCATAGATTTATTAGTAATATTCCTCAGGGAATTCTTCACCACTTCACAATACAGAATTTTGCAAAAATTAATGTTGTGTATGCAGAATTTCCACCCCCCAACCCCCAAAATGGGCTGCAGTACTGCTGGCCGCCACTAGGGGCAAATGGACTCTGCAGAGCCCAGCTTGTACACAGATGCTGCCAGGGGGAGGAAGAGGGTTCCCGATCGATGCAGTTCCCAGTACACCTGTCTGAAGGAGATGGTGGAGCGCAGGAAATGCCACACAAGCCTGGATCCAGCATCAAGCTTTCTCCCTCTGGATTCCTGGGCTCTCAGGGGTGGGAGAGCCACAGCTGGGCTCTTGGGGTGGGCGGGGGGGCCAGGTGTCTGGGCTAGGAGGAACCTGTGGCTGGGCTCTGGGGAGGAGAGGGGGCAGAGAAACAGGAGCTGGATTGTGATAGGGGTTTCTTTAACTCTCTATTCCTGGGGGAAATTTTGTGTCTGTATAGTTACAGATATACTTGCTGAAATGTATTTTGAAAGAAATTGCCAAAATAATTGAAACTGGTGTGATTATGTAATGTTGTTTTGACAAATAAATTTTAAAAATTTTTAAAATTGTGCACAGAATTTTAAATTTTTTGGCACAGAATTCCCCCAGAAGTATATTGTGCAGCAAACAGATGCTCTGTATGCAAAGTGTTTTTTTCCCCATAGTTTTGGTAAGGAATGTTTAAGAAAGCCCTGGGAATGTCCTGCACTAGTTTTTCTTTTGGCCATCCTGCTTATGCTGTATTGGGGCTGGAGAAGAAACTATAGAGTACTTTAAAAAGGCAACTAAAACCTGTGATGTGCTATGATCACAGCTTTCTACACTAATCATAATCATCTCTGTTTCCTCTGGTTCTTCTATGCACCCGTTGTCTCTAATACTTTGCCTGTAAGCTCAAAATGTGACCAGAATTTCATTATATATGTGTACAGTGCCTATCACAATGGGGCCTGGGCAGATATCCTATAATGTGGAATAGTAATTAAACAGCAGAATCCTATAGTGCTTATAGAAGTAGCAGGAAAAAAATGTAAGACCCTTCACATTCTTATTGATGCAGAGAACCCCAAGAAAAGTGCAAAACTTCAGGTCCGTCGATGGCAGCATCATCAGGTTCACCTATCTTGTATCTCCCACAAGAAGATCTCTGCCACCCACAGCCGCCTTGTGGTATAAGAAATATCCAAGGGGAGACATACTGTTGTGGAAAATATATAGTTCAGGGGGCCAATCTTTCAAACTTCACCATCCTGTGACTTAAGACACTTCAGATACAGCAAGCTTGCATGCTGGCCCTGGGCTTATGGTGACGGATTTCCCTTCCACAGCTGCACACTACCTACCTACAGCCCTAATACTCCATCTTTGCCTGGGTGAACTGGATTTCACCTAGTCTGTGTGGAAAAGGGCCTTTTGCTTTCGTAAGAAACTAAAGGAGTCAGAAGTGAAAAATGTTTTTTTCTTTTGTTCCTAAATACCCAATGCACACCTGAAAATCTCTCCCTATTCTCACCTACATTCGATATTGGAGATGTAGACATAGATACTTTCTTAAAACACACATATGTACAGAGCACCAGAAACCTTGGCACTTTCACAGTGCATTTTAAAAGAAACCGAAGGTCACTGGGATCTAATTGCTCTCCTGTTTCTTTAACAGTTCTGACTAAACTTGGCAAATATTGTGACTGGTTTCTGTTTGACTTGTTTCAAATGAAGGTAGAAATAAAACAAGAATAAAAGGATCAAGTAGTTTAATCTTTACGTGCTAAGTGCCTTGGACTCAGTTGTGAAGGAAAGAAATATCACTGAAGCAATGAAGTTTAATTATCAAAATTCACCATAGGTTCTGACAAGTTGCTGCTTCTCCCTTTAAAATGAACTCAACTATTTAAACGTACAGCAATGTTGATATGATATGACAATGTTACCAATATTTTTTAGCTAACAATCATTTGAAAAGAAGTAACAAAACCAAGAAAAAAGTTGATGTAAGGGGGAAAAGAGCTGTGAGAATACTGGATATGACTTACTGAGCACTACACTGAGCCTTTAGGCTCAGCCTTGTGTAGAGAGGAGCCCAGGGAAGGAATTGTTGAATCAGAAAGGGGCCAGTCTTCATTGATCCCTTCTTTTCTCCTGGGAGGAAGTAATTTACAGCACCTATTTATATGCTGCAGCTCTCTTCTGTCACTGGTCTGGCGCCACTAGCCAGCGTATTAGTGGGAAGAGCTTCTGCTCACTCCTCAACTTTTCCTCCCACCTATGCAATGGGAAGAGGTGAAGAGTACCAAGCACATTAGACCCTGTTCTCTTCCCCTCATCCAAGCCATGATATAAGGAGAGCTAATGCAGCAGCAGCACAAGGTGCTGCGAGGATGTATCTTATTCCCTTGCATGGCTGCATTAGGCAGGGCCATGCTGTGGCCACATCTTCATAGAACATGAATACAGTGAGGGAGTGGGGCCCATTGAGTTTTGTCAGAGTAATAACAGCAAGCTATGGATCATTGCCAGAACTCCTTGGCATTCTATTTCTGCCATTGATTGTATGGCCTGTGTCTCAGTTTACTCATCTATACAATGGGTATAATAAAATTTAAACTCAGCAGTTGTCAATCAATATCGCTCCAAAGGCTTTAGTACTTATCTTCTACACTTATCTACTGCTTGATGGCATTATGAGAACTAATATCTACAAAGCAATGTGAGATCTCAGAAGACAGCTACAATAGAAGTGGACATTTTTCCTGTTATAAATATCTGAATGCTTGATTAAAGAACTGAAATGTGTACATTTTCTGATAGCACAAGGAACAAAAGTAGTATTCAGAATGACTTTGACTTATGCAAACTGAAAGCTTGTTTGGACAAAAATTTAATGGCATATGTCTTGTCATCGTGAGAAATTATACAGCCACAAGCGGTTTTTGTGATGGTTCATCCATTAAGGTAAAACTGTATGTCAGTTTAATTCCCCAAGTTAAAGGGGAAAAAATGTAAATGCTGCTGCAAAGGTAACAGGGCTACCAAGAAGCAGATGGTTTTAATTACCTACCTATGAGATTGTTTATATTGGGAATTTGAAAAAGAAACTGAGCTTAGAAACAATATTCATTGTGAAAATACTGTATATTTCAATTAAGCCAGACTTTAAATAGGAATAAGAAGTGATTATTGACTATTATCTGAAGTCAAATTGATACTAAGGGCTACATTTGCAAAATGCGTGTGCCTAAAAACCAAAGGCTTAGACATGCAAAGTGTATGGAAAGAAGTTACAAATGTATACATATGGGACCTGATTCTTAGTTACACTCAGGCTGCTTCACATCACCTTGGCAGTGCAAAGGGGCCTTAAAGTGAATGTAGATCAGCTTTACTTCCAGAGTGGTGGGAAGCAGCCTTAGTGTATATGAGAATCAAAATTATTAGGTTAAATTCATGTCTGGTGTCAACCCTATTCATTTCAGTAAAGTTACATCAGATTGTCAGAGGTGGATTTGATCCATGGTATTCTGATTTAGCAGTCTGGGCCTGATTCTCCTTTATATTAAGGACCCAGAGTGGTATAAAGGGGCCTCAGTGTAAATAAGCATCAGACCCAAATAAATACACAGAATTAATGAAACACTACAGCCTGCCTCTAGCTGAGACAGCTGAACTCATCCCTGCAGACCTCAGCATTGAATCCACTATATACAGGAATTTAACCCTTAATCAATTTCAGCTACATAGTCAGAAGTCATTTTGTTACATTGGACAAACATTTGCACTGAGTTACATCCCTGTAACTCTGGTTTGAGTCAAATGAAGTTTGCCCAGTGTGTGTGAGGGCAGAACTAGGCCCAGACTTGGGTGCCTGAGTCCCAGTTTCAAGCAACCTTCTGACCCACAGTTCACTTGGTTGCTGTCTAACTCTGTAGGTACCTAAGTTTCTGCCTCTGAGCATGCACACTGGTGCCCCATGCTAGGTGCCTGGGTGTCTATCTCCTGTTGAAGCTCCAGAGCAACCCATGAACTGGGAAACATACACATTTGTCTGCCTGACTCACATGTGGGACCCAATCCAATAGGCATCCTTAGAGGCAGCCTACCAGATAGAACTCCATTCAGAAACTGGCTGGAGGAGGCAGTGGTGATGGTGATAGTGCCGGTGCTTACGTTGTAGCTTTTATCTCAGTGGTTAGAGTGATAACTTAAGATGTGGGATACCCAGGTTCAGTTTCCCCCATCTGCCTGATAGGGAAGGAAAAAGATTTGAAGTGGGGTCTTTCACCTGTCAGGTGAACATATCTGTATCTAACAATGAGATTTAGGATCTTCTGATGCGAGCTTCCCTATTGAAGCTGTTCCACTTTGGCTAAACAATTAGTCATAGGAGCAGGGGATTGACTCCTAGGTCTGCCACCTCCCAGGTGTGTGCCTAACCATTGGGTTAGAGCCATAGAAATGTAAGGCTGGAAGGGATGTGGAGAAGTCATCTAGTCCAGCCCCCTGAGCTGAGGTAGGACCAAGTAAACCTAGACCACCCCGACAAGTGTTTGTCCAACCTCTTCCTAAAAGTGTCAGTGATGGGGATTCACAGCTTCCCTTGGAAGCCTATTCCAGAACTTAACTACCCTCATAATTATGTGAGAGATTTTTCCTAAAATCTAATGTAAATCTCCTTTGCTGCAGATTAAGCCCATAACTACTTGTCCTACCTTCAGTGGACAAGAAGAACAATTGATCACAGTCCTCTCTATAACAGTTCTTAACAGATCCCTGGTCAGTATTCTTTTCTCAAGACTAAACAAACCCAGCTTTTTCAACCTTTCCTCATAGGTCAGGTTTTCTAAACCTTTAATCATTTGTTGCTCTCCTCTGGACTCTCTGCAATTTATCCACATCTTTCCTAAAGTGTGGCTCCCAGAACTGGACACAGTACTCCAGCTGAAGCCTCACCAGAGCCAAGTAGAATGGAACAATTACCTCCTGTGTCTTACATATGGCATTCCTGTTAATACAGCCTCACCCCCATGAGGGGGACAGTGGATACAGCAGGGCAGGGACCTCACCCTGCAAAGGCCACAAGATCTCACCACATCATGAGTTCAAGGCACATCACCAAAATCCCAGGTCTTTAACCTCTGGGAACTGTTCATTTTATTCTCTTCACTGCACTGGAAACCAGCCACAGGAGGCACCTGCGACTAGCTTGGTCATTCCTTACCGCCTGGTACCACAAGAACTATCCAATCCATGCCTGCACATGCTATAGCTGTAAGTCGGCACCTCCATCTGACAGACGTGTGCCATCATCCCTGAAAATTTCTGGCTAATTGTGATGGTTGTCCTTATGCTCAGCAGATCTGCTCCTTGTGTGCTGACACCACTGTCTATTATGTTGATCATTACTATCTCATTGTTTCCTTTCGCTTCCTCATCTATCTGTCCATATCTACCTTTTGTCTTATACTTAGATATTACCTATCTTGTCTCTGTACTGTCCTTTTAATAGACCAACATCAGTTGGTGAAAAAGAAATTTTCAAGCTTACACAGAGCTCTTCTGCAGGTCTGGGAAAAGTATTTAGCTGTTCCACTCTGAGTACAAGGTGGATGTGGGCAGCTGGCAATGGAGGCTGGGGGAGGCTAAGCCTCGCCAAACTGCTGCTAATGCTCCCCACTGCAGCCCTGGGGCTGGGCCACAGCAGGGCTCAGAGTTCCTCTGGACAGCCCATGCTCAGGGCTCAGCCCCGGCCAGCCAGCAGGGTCTCAGGGTTCCTCTGGACTGCTCTGAGTGCTGGTGGGCTGGCTGGTGTTCAAGGCTGCTCCAGGGACCAGCAGGCCAGCCAGGGTCCAGGGCTGTGCTGGTGGGCTGGCTGGCGAGAGTGGGGGCAGGATCTCAGGTGTAAGGGGTATGGTGGGGACTCAGCAGAAGAGGTGGGGTAGGAAGTTACCTTCCCTGGACAGGGGGTGCATGCACTAACCATGAAGGTGGAACAGATTGTTTCACATAAATAGTTTACACATTTATATTGTAAGACAGTGGTTTTCAAACTTTTTTTTCTGGTGACCCAGCTGAAGAAAATTGTTGATGCCTGTGACCCAGTGGAGCTGAGGATGAGAGGTTTAGGGTGTGGGATGGGGCTCAGGGATGGGGCAGAGGGTTGGGGTGCAGGGGTGAGGGCTGTGGGGTGAGGCCAGGGTGTAGGAGGGAGCTCTGGGCTGGGGCAGGGGGTTTGGAAGTGGGAGTGGATCAGGACTCTGGGTGCAGGCTCTGGGGTGGTGCCAGGGGTGAGGAGTCTGGGGTACAGAAGCAGGCTCCAGGTTTTGTGGGGGCTCAGAGCTGGGAGAGGGAGTTGTGGTGCAGGTTTCCTTTAAATCGTAAGTATTAGAGGATAGGGACCATCTTTTTGTTTTGTGTTTACACAGCACCAATCACAATGGGGTCCTGGTCCATGACTAGGGCTTCTATGCACTATTACAATACAAATCATAAATAATAAAAATATTCAGTCATGTCCTCCTACTTTAGAGACAAATACAATTTTACTCCTATTAATTTTGCAGAGTTAGGTTGACTGTGGGGGAGAGAGGTGGGGGTCTATTCTGGCAGAATTGTTAAATAAGTTCCAACTATAGCATCAAATTCTGCTCTCAGGTACAACTGTGCAAGCCCAATTGAAGATACTGAGTGCTATGTATGGAGTTCTTGGAAAGCTCTGTTTTAACCTCTGCTGTTTCCATCCAGAATTTCAGAGTAGAGGGAAGAGGTTGGGTGGAGGATGTTAACTTGGTTTTCTTTGAATCTGTGTCCACGGCCTCACACAAATAAATGTTTGGTCAACAATCACACTCCCTGTGCATTGGGCTAAAGGATTATTCAAGGTACATGGCCAGGAATTGAGGCCATTCTCTATTGGTGTAAAATATGGTAGCTCCATTGAGATCCGTAAAGCTGTGATAACTTGTTCCAGCTGAGGATCTGCCCTTCTATGACAAACCACAGGCTCTGACTTTCCAAAGTGCTGGGGGTGCTTGACCCCAGGCCCTGCCCCCACACCACCCCTTCCCTCAGGGCCTCACCACCATCCCACCTCTTCCCATCCAGTTCTGCCCCTTCCTCTGAGCATGCCATGTCATCGCTTCTCCCTCTCCCCCAGAGCCTCCTGCATGCCATGAAACAGCTGATCACAGTGGTCAGGAGGCTTGGGAAGGTGCTGATCTGCAGGGCCTGCTGGAGGGCGGGAAGCGGTGGGGGGAGCTTATGGGGGGTTTGCTGGTGGGTGCTGAGCATCCACCATTTTTTTTCCTGTGAGTTCTCCAGCCCCAGAGCACCCAAGGAGTTGGCACCTATGAGGCAAACTCCTGGCTCCATTGAAGTCAATGGCAAAATTCCTGTTGAATTCAGTGGGGCCAGGATTGCACCCTTAGTGGTTAAGAAAGTTCCTGTTGTATTTAGTTTTGGGGATTTGGAATGGGTGTTTTGGTTTTTTGTGTGTGACCTTTCTATAAGCCTGATCTTGCCTTTGGATTCCAGGTACATTTATACATAGGCTGGGATCACTTATTTATTTAGTTATAAACATTGGCTTTCTGTTTAATATTTCTTTCCCAAACAGTTATATTTTACCATCACTGCTGCTGTAATTTTTTGACATGCCAGCTGCAGCCTTCTGGACTGTGCTAATCTTTGGCAAGACAGTGGCTCAAGCCTGACTGAAATTGTCTAGTACAGCCAACACACTGCTTAAAATAGCATCATCTCTCTTTTTTTAATCTCTTTTTATTGGCTAAGACTGGATTTAATTGTTCAGTCATAAGGTCATACCTTACATTTCACTTAAAAATGCATGGGGAAAGTTTTTTTTTTAAATCTGGTTTTATTGTCATCAATTTCGAGCTGGATTAGAGTGCTTCAGACCAACCAGTAAATTAGGAGATTGGGTTGACTATTTGGTCTATAGTACTAACATATGACAGACTTTTTTCAGAAGAATTTAAGTTCTCACGTTGAACATCGTTTGTTTTACTCAAGCTAACGCTCATGATACCTGATCTACAGTTTGTATTTTTCCATGCAGTCACACAGCCTGTGTCCTTGTCATAGGAGAGACTTTTCACTTCTGCTTTATTCTAAGCCACCATGTGCCACATGCCAATTACCCAATTTCCTTTCCATATTTTGACCTCTGATACTGAAATCTCACAGAATTAAGAAAAATGAAGACAGTAATTAGAAATGCTAGCTGAAAAAAAATTAACCAAAAACAAAAATTCAGCAAAACATTAACATTTTCAAAAAATTGCTTTTGTTGTTTTCAGACCAGCTCTAATACTTAGTTTAGCATAACAGAGAATAAAATTTGCAGGACTCTTTCATCTGCAGTTTAATGCATCTTTGCTTGGGAGATAGTGCTATCTAGTGGTTAGAGAAGAGGACTTGGAATCATGACACCCAAATTCTATTCTCCCTTTCTATCACTAACTTTAACTGTGGGTTCGCAGTGACACTATAAAATTTGGCATGAAACTACTAATCTACCATGCAGCGGTAAGGTTGGACATAATTAATTAACGTTGTAAGGCAACGTTGTTGGGGCAGAGACTGTCTTTTTGTCCTGTGTTTGAACAACACATAGCAAATGGGGTCCTGGTCCATGATCCAGACTCTTCGGCACTACAGTAATAAAAATAAAGGAAGGAATGGTTGTAGGTGCTTTACGATGTCTGGATTAAAAATGCCATCAAATTACAAATTACTTTTATTTATCTATTTATTTATTAGTTATATGTTTATGGTGACCAGATACACAACCCAATTAATATTAACAAGGGGGAAGGAGCACAAGCCAAAATAGGGAAAGAACAGGTTAAAGAATATATAGATGTATTCAAGTCAGCAGGGCCTGATGAAATTCATCCTTGAATATTTAAGGAACTAGCTGAAGAAATGTCAGAATCATTAGCAACTATCTTCGAGAAGTCATGGAGGACAGATGAGATCCAGAGGACTGGAGAAGAGCAAACTAAGTATCTAACCTTAAAAAGTGGAATCAAGAGGAGCTGGGGAATTATAGACCAGTCAGCCTGACTTCAAGACCCGGAAAGATGCTGGAACAAATTATTTTATAAGCACCTAGAGGATAATAGGCCTATAAGGAATAGTCAGTGTGGCTTTCTTAAGAAAAATCATTCCAAACCAACCTCATTTCCTTCTTTGACAACATTACTGACCTAGGGGATAGGGGGAAATCAGTAGATGTGATATATCTTGATTTGAGTAAGGCTTGTGACACACTTCTACCTGACATTCTTTTAAGCAAATTATGGAAGTATAGTCTTGATTAAATTACTATAAGGTGGGTGCACAACTGGTTGAAAGACCTTACTCAAAGAGTAATTATCAATGGTTCACTGTCAAACTGGGAGAGTGTATCTAGTGGAATTCCGCAGTAGTCAGTCTTGGGTCCGCTATTATTCTATATTTTCATTAATTACATGGATAATGGAGTGAAGGGTATGCTTATAAATTTGCAGATGAAAGCAAGCTGAGTGGGATTGCAAGCATTTAGGGGGACAGGATTAAAATTCAAAACAACCCTGACAAATTGGAGAATTGGTCTGAAATCAACAAGATTAAATTTAATAAAGATAAGTGCAAAGTACTTCACTTAAGAAGGGGAAAAAGTGTACAACTACAAAATGGGGAATAACTGGCTAGATTCATAGACTTTAAGGTCAGAAGGGACCATTATGATCATCTAGTCTGACCTCCTGCACAATGCAGGCCACAGAATCTCAACTCCCCACTCCTGTAACAAACCTCTAACCTATGTCTGAGTTATTGAAGTCCTCAAATTGTGGTTTGAAGACCTCAAGCTGCAGAGAATCCTCCAGCCAGTGACCTGTGCCCCATGCTGCAGAGGAAAGTGAAAAACCTCCAGGGTCTCTGCCAATCTGCCCTGGAGGAAAATTCCATCCTGACCCCAAATATGGTGATCGGTTAAACCCTGAGCATGTGGGCAAGACTCACCAGCCAGCACCCAGGAAAGAATTATCTGTAGTAACTCAAATCCCACCCTATCTAACATCCCATCACAGACCACTGGGCATACTTGCCTGCTGATAATCAAAGATCAATTGCCAAATTAATTGCCAAAATTAGGCTATCCCATCATACCATCCCCTCTATAAACTTATCAAGCTTAGTCTTGAAGCCAGATATGTCTTTTGCCCTCACTACTCCTCTTGGAAGGCTGTTCCAGAACTTCTCTCCTCTAAGGGTTAGAAACCTTCATCTAATTTCAAGTCTAAACTTCCTGATAGCCAGTTTATATCCATTTGTTCTTGTGTCCACATTGGTACTAAGCTTAAATAATTCCTCTCCCTCCCTAATATTTATCCCTCTGATATATTTGTAAAGAGCAATCATATCCCCCCTCAACCTTCTTTTGGTTAGGCCAGGGGTAGGCAACCTATGGCACACGTGCCAAAGTCGGCACACAAGCTGATTTTCAGTGGCACTCACACTGCCTGGGTCCTGGCCACCGATCCAGGAGGCTCTGCATTTTATTTTAATTTTAAAAGAAGCTTCTTAAACATTTTAAAAACCTTATTTACTTTACATACAACAATAGTTTAGTTATACATTATAGACTTAGAGAAAGAGACCTTCTAAAAACGTTAAAATGTATTACTGGCACGCAAAACCTTAAATTAGAGTGAATAAATGAAGACTCGGCACACCACTTCTGAAAGTTTGCCAACCCCTGGGTTAGGCTAACCAAGCCAAGCTCTTTGAGTCTCCTTTCATAAGACAGATTTTCCATTCCTCAGACCATCCTAGTAGCCCTTCTCTGTACCTGTTCCAGTTTGAATTCATCCTTCTCAAACATGGGAGACCAGAACTGCACACAGTATTCCAGATGAGGTGATAGTACTGATGAAAAGGATCTACTGGTTATAGTGGACCCAAAATTGAATGAGTCTACAATGTGATGCAGTCGTGAAAAAAGGGTAATATGATTCTGGAATGTATTAGCAGCAGTGTTGTAAGTAAGATATAAGGATATAACTGTCCCACTCTACTCAGCAGTAGGGAGCCCTCAGCTGGAGTACTGTATCTAGTTCTGGGCCCCACACAGTAGGAAAGATGTGGATAAATTGGAAAAAGTTCAGAGGAGAGCAACAAAAATGACAAAAGGTTTAGAAAACCTGACCTATGAGGAAAGGTTAAAAAAAACTGGGCATGTTTAGTCTTAGGAAAAGAAGAATGAGGGGGGACTTGATAATGATCTTCAAGTATGTTAAGGCCTGTTATGAAGAGGACTGTGATCAATTGTTCTCCATATCTACTGAAATTAGGAAGGCTTAACCTGCAGCAAGGCAGTTTTAGATTAGATATTAGGAAAAACTTTCTAAATATAAGAGTAGTTAAGCTCTGGAACAAGCTTCAAAGGGAGGTTGTAGACTCCCCATTACAGGTTTTTCTGAAACCTGGTTGGACAAACCTGTCAGGGATGGTCTAGGTTTCTTTTCAGCACTGCATTTCTATGATGACTGACAGAGAAAACTGGCTTTATAATCAATGCCTAGTTTCAATCTAGAAATATCCCATTTGTTTTAATCTACTGGTCTTCGTGAAGTAGCACCTTTAGCTAATTTGGGGGAGTTTTTCACTAGAATTTAGTTATTAAAAGTGGTTTTCACATACATTCTGACTACTCTGTGGAGTCTAACCCTGGATGACCTAAGTGTGGAATTTGTATACCACTGCACTGTAGGTTTTGAATCTGGGGCTATGACTCTCTTAAATATTTGACCAGAAATGAGGTAACATACTCCAATGGTGCCAGGTGACATAGGATCAGGCTTACTTAACAAAAAGAACGGGAGTACTTGTGGCAGCTTAGAGACTAACATTTATTTCAGCATAAGCTTTTGTGGGCTGCAGCTCACTTCTTTGGATGCATCCAAAGAAATGAGCTGTAGCCCACGAAAGCTTATGCTGAAATAAATTTGTTAGTCTCTAAGGTGCCACAAGTACTCCTGTTCATTTTGTGGATACAGACTAACATGGCTGCTACTCTGAAGCTTACTTAACAGACACTTACAGTAGGTACAAAAATGAGAACTTCTATCTTAACTCAGCCCAGCAGATCAGGAGCATGAAGGTATGGTGATGGAGGAAGAGTATCATGGGGGATGCCAAGATGGGAATTGAAGCATTACCTAAATGAGAGCCCTAGTGATTGGATTAACTGTCCCCTCTTGTGCTGCAAAGGTAGGCAGAGAGGGGAATGACAGAGGTGGAAGGGAGTAGGCACTGGCTGAGCAGGGGTAGTGGTGAATAAAGCCTCACATGAGGTGGAGCTATCTGCCCTTCTACAAACATTAACCGCAGCATTCAGAAGAACATGGAAAAGTCTTCCCTGAACCTGTAAATCCATCATTACTGCCATAGTGGGGCTCCATAACTTTCCCATTCTGCCAAACTGGCTCAGCTTCCATTTCCCCAACTATGAGTCTCCAAAAATAGACCTTGGCACTGTATCAGGCATCATGTGATTCAGCCTCTTGCTCCATTGGTACCCTTAGGTCAGGTTACCACTGTGCTTCTCCATATTGATGTTCCCCCATGACTTTTGTAGTAGAAGTCTGGGCTGGGACAAACAGCAAGTGCCAAGGATTTGCTAGAGATCATCATAAAATGGGCAAGTTTTCACCCTCTGCTTGACTAACCGTTGCTGGCTGAAGTCTTGTTATATTGGGTTTCAGTCTCAGGTCACTGCTGGCTCCTCCTGGTGCAGTCCACCTTTGCCAGTCACTAGTGATCATACCCTAATGTATTGCATATGACTGAGTTCAACTGACTCTAGATCACCTCCTCTCCCCAAAAAAGGTAACCAAGCCTGCATATTGGCCTCTCACATATGTTAGATGGTGTTCTCTGAGCGAGGCTGGCATAGAACCTTTTGGGTCACAGAAGTAGATGATGATGTCTGCTGTTAAAATAATGCCCAGCTGAGCTCTATGCTTAGGATAGCACTACCTGTAAGGGTAGACTTCAGGGCAACTTGATTCCTGTGTAATGGAGTGCAGAAAGCAGACCAGACAGATGACCAAAGCAATGACCAGTGCCTGGGAGTGGGAACACTATATACACTGTTGAGGCCACTATAGCAGTGATTTTTCTTCACACCGATGCTCAGGGGTGGAACTTAGTTAGCCTTGCTTGAACCAAGCCTTGCACAAACACCTGTGTGCAATAGGCAGCACTTTGTTGTCTGGACCCAAAGTGTGTCACAGGCATGTCACAAACATGCTATGGGACCACATAGAGGTTAGCACACCACATTTCTCCACGGTACATGCAAAAGAGCCAGTGCCATGGAGATTTCAATTCCCTTTGCCAGGAATACCAAGAAAAGAAACTCTAAGGGGCAGGGCTGGCTCCAGCTTTTTTGCCACCCCAAGCAGCAGACAAAGAAAGAAAAAAGAAAAATCCAAGTGAGCTGCCGCCTATGAGGATGAGACAGAGTGAAGGACTCGCTTGCGAATCGCCACCGAAGACTGAAGCGGAGCTGAGGTGCAGCTGAAGTGCTGCCAAAGACTGAGTTGCTGAAGGACCTGCCGCCAAATTCCTGCCGCAGACCGGACGTGCCACCCCAATAATGGAGGGAGTGCAGCCCCTTTCGATTGGCCACCCCAGGCACCTGCTTCCTTCGCTGGTGCCTGGAGCCGGCCCTGCTAAGAAGGCTTAGTAGGGCATCAAATAATCGGGACATTTTGAATAAGTATAAGAGACAGTCTCCACTTGGATTTAAAGCAGGGTCAATTAGGGGAAATTTCATGTAAGTAATGGCTTTACACTGGTTTAAGCAACAGGCGAACTGGGCACAGGACTTTATGGTTAGAAAACAGGACTGGTGATCATGACCTTCCGGTTCTATTCCCATGGCTGCAGCTGAGTCATTTCTAACTTTGGGCAAGTCACAAAGGCCAAAATATAGGATGCTTCAAGTTTTTGATGCCCTGCTTTAAAACTAGGTATCTTCACTTGGGCATCCAAAAGATGGAAGATATGTCTATGCCCTGTGGAGACTCTACCAGTGCAGCTATGCTAGCATAGCCTCATAGCACAGATGCGGCCTATGGTGACAGAAGGAATTTTTCTGTTGGTGTAGGAACACCACCTCCCCCCACGTTGTTGACAGAAGCCCTCTTCCATCGACACAACTGCTGCTAACACTGGGGATTTTTTTAGCATAGCCACATTGGTCAGCATTGTGGTTTTCTCACACCCTTGGCTGGTGTAGCTATGCTGATATTTTTTCAGTGTAGATCTGGCCTTAGGCCTCCAGAAGGAGAGGACAATTTTGAAAATTTTAGCTTTAACCAACCTGTGCCTCAGTTTGCCCTCTGTAAAGTGGAGATAGTAAAGCCTGTTTCAACCAGATGAAGTGTGGGAGTGGCTTAACTAATTGGTTATATATTATTTGGAGAGCCTCAGCTGAAAGGTGATTTTTATGCACAAAGTATTAAAAATTCAATGTGAACCCCTCCTAGACTATTAGGAGCTGAAGGTTCTACCAGATGGCATTTGAAAAATAATGTTCTCTACATGTGTGGTATAGTCTTGCATTTGATCTATGGCTATGTGCACACTGCCCCACAACTTGGGCTAGAGTGGCGAGAATTGCAGTGCGCGCTCCAAAGTGCTGCACTGTAAAACCTCTGGGTGGACACAGGGGGAGTGAACTAAAAGGCTCCTAGACCACATTAATGTGATCCTGTTTGAAGACAGTGTTATGAGACATTAATGATATCTGTACAGATAACGTGCAGACAACCAAAGCTACAACTGTCATTTTAGATTTCCTAAGGTTGTATTAATCTACAAGTATATACTTATATGTTAGAAATTAAAAACTTCTTCTAATTAACAGGTACTGCCACTAGAATAACATTACAGCTAAATCCTGCAATCAAAAATATTGGCCTAAAGCAGTGGCTCTCAACCTTTCCATACTACTGTACCCCATAGAAGAGTTTGATTTGTCTTACATACCCCAAGTTTCATTTCTCTTAAACTACATGCTTACAAAATCAGTGTGTCCCAGCACACTGTTACAGAAAAATTGCTGACTCTCATTTTTAACCATATAATTATAAAATAAATCAATTTGAACTTAAATATTGTAACTTACATCTCAGTGTATAGTATACAGAGCAGTATAAACAAGTCATTCTCTCTATGCAATTTTTGTTTGTACTGACGTTGCTAGTGTTTTTTATGTAGCCTGTTGTGAAACTAGGCAAATATCTAGGTGAGTTGATGTACCCCCTGGGAGGCCTCTGTGTACCTGCTGGGTTATGTATACCCCTAGTTGAGAGCCACTGGCCTTGAGCATACTGAGACCTAGTAAGATGAAAGGTAGAAACTAAGCAAATAACTTTTATGTTGAAGATGAAGTTATTAACTGGTATTTATTTTATTTTGCTTCATTATCTGCTTTTCTTCTGGCAAGCGTCCCACGTAGAGTTGGTAGGAAATGGTTTTCTCATTTCTCCAAAATTTTTGAGATTTCAAAAATTTGAAAGGTCTTGGATTTGCCCTGATGTGGAATGGGCAAAGTGTATGTTGTGTTGTATTAATGAAAAAGCAAAAAGAGACCCCACACACATACTTCAGAACAGCAAACAAGCATCTCTCTCATATCTCCGGCTATTCTGAATATCTTACAGACTCTTCTATTAGATTTGTGCTACTTGGCTTCAGACTGTCTAGTGCTGGTCAAATTTTTTCTAACAATTTTTTTCATCCAAATATGGCCTATAGAAAATGTTTGGTGAAATTTTTGTTTATTAAAATTTAGTCTTTTGAGGGAGGGGGAAGCAGTTTGCACAAAGTTTCTTTTCTTTAAATCTTTTCCCTCCCCTTTTCCAGTAGCAAAATAGAAAAGGAACAAGGGAGAAAGAGGAGGGGAAAGGAAAACTGAATAAAACAATAATCTAAAGCCAAAACTCTTTCAAATCAAATAAGTGAAAATTTGATCCTTTTTTTGAAACCTACAGAATGAAAATATCTGAAATTATCAAACATTTCCATGTTTTCCCCATTTTTTGACAAGCATGGAACTCAGTTAATAGCAGGGCTGAAGGTAGAAATAGGGACTTACCGGTAAGGGGCTGGGTTGGGGCCGGCTCTGGCCCCTGGAAAGGGCAGGATCTCAGGTGGAAGGGGCAAGGATGGGGGGTCAGAGCCAGCCCTGGCCCACCCTGTACCAGTAAGTGCCCTCCCCCTCTCCTGCCGGGATAGCAGCGGCTGGTGGAGGCTCCAGCAGCAGGGCTCTGGGGGCTATTTAAAGGGCCTAGGACTCGCTTCTACCACCCCTTTAAATAGCCGCTGGAGCCCTGGGGTAGCGGCGGTGGGGCTCCCGTGGCTAGTTCAAGGGCCCAGGGCAGTAGAGGCAGCGGGAGCCCCGGCCCTTTGAATAATCCCTGGAGCCCCGCTGTTGCTACCCCAGGGCTCCAGCAGCAGCACTCTGGCGGCAATATAAAGGGCCTGGGGAAGGGGTGGGAAGAGGCAGGGCAGGGGCAGGGCCTCATGGAAGGGGTGGAGTGAGGGTGGGGCTGAGGGCGGCATGAGGGAGGTGTCAGTGATGCGGCTCTCAGCCCTCATGGTCATTGGAGTTGAGATCCCTGCTATAGAGTCTCTCTCTCTCTCTGTCCTGCTAACTATTTAACATCAGAATATCCAGTAGCCTAGCTCCTGACAAGGGGGAGACCCCTGTTCAAATCCTTTCTTCCCCTCAGACAGATAGGGGAATTTAACCCAGTCTCCCACATCCTGGGTGACTGTTCTCTCAGAACTTTTAGCCCAGTGGTTAGAACACATCTGCCAGATTGAGCCCCGCAGGCAAGCTAGGTGGGGGGAACATCTATCTTCCCCTGCTTTGAGACAGTGAGGCAGCGGTGCACATGCTCAGAGGCAGAAATTTGGGCACCAAGGGAATTTTTTCTGTGAAAATCTAGGTGCCGAGTGAATTCAAGTTCCTACAGAATTAGGGGGCAATCACACAGTGGTCTTGTTGGTTGCAATAGTGGCTGAAACTGGGACTTATGTGCCTCTGTTCCTTTGTGTCTCTGAGCCTCATTGCATATAGCTAAGGCTCTAGCCTGAGGTCCTTAGTCAAATAAATCTCCCATTCAGGTCATTAGGGCCAATATTTTCCAAAGTAGCCATTGAATAGTGCATGCTTCAGTGGTGAGCTGCCCAGATTGAAACATATTGGGCCTGAGTTTCAGATGTACTTTGCACCTGAAAATCCTATTGATTTCAACACCTTTGAAAATCTGGCCCATTCTAGTCAAATGTGTATTCCATGCATTTTATGAGTACAGAACATTCTGCCTAATGCTTGGCAAGTTTCTATAATATTGCTTCATCGGCCATGATTTTAACAATACATTTTGAAATGACATAGTAAACAAGATTTTCAGAAGTGACTAGCAATTCTAGCTGCCTCTGTTTTTTGGTGCCCAAATTGTAACATCTTCAAAATACCTGATCTGTAGAAGGTAGATGGTCAGCACTTGCAGAAAATCAGGCTGCTTTAAGGTGTCTCCATTTGGGCACCCAAAAATCACTAGTCTTTTTGGTCCATGAATCTATTTGGGGATGAATAATACCAGAATATTTTTATTACGGTAGCTGTATTAAACTGGATATTTACTTGAGAGGATTCCTTTAATCTGTTACATATTTTGGAGACGCATCATCTCATTCCTGCTAGGACATACCTTCTGTTACTTCCATCCATAACTACAGCTGACATTTTTTACACAGGTGATTCACCTACTATTCAAAATGAGAAGCCAGAGAAAAATGGCTTAGAGGTTCACAGGAAGGAAGAAGTTAAATGATAAAAATGTGAAATGTTATGTAGCAAGCTGTGTACAATTAACTAGAATTCAAATATACACCTTGTTCCAATCCAAGCCATTTATCAGATAAAAATAGTCTGCTACAAGAATGTCATGATTAATGAGGTGAGACTCCAGCTAATTACTGTTTCCTCCAAAAGTAATTAGGTTGGCATTGCTAATCAAGATGAATGAACACTCTGACCCGATTTTTTAAATGTAAAACTATGAGCTGCTGCAGCAATAACATCATTTAGTTCAGGCAATGTAGTCTTTATTAGGCTTGTAGTTTGATTAAATTCTTTTGTTACACCAAGCTTTCCATACATGAACAGATGAATGCTGTGATGTTCAAAGAGTTTGTCACCCTTAATTAAAGACTGAAAAGGCTTGCTCAATTCACAGGGCAATACACAGGACAGCTCTAAATTGATAGCTTTTAAGTGGGGGATTACTGAAGGAGTCATAGGGTTTGCACATCTGCAAGAGATTCCCTCCTCCTCCTGTAATTTTTAGTCATAGTGGCTGGAAAATTAATGTTAGATATTTTTGTATTGATTCTCTTAAGCAATGCTGATTTAATCAAAGCACCTTTCCACGCACACAGCTATACAGTTTCACTAGCATAAAGCAGATTTCTTATTAATCAGCTGTGCAGTGGTAGTTCAAACTATAACCCAATTTATCAGGAAGATTCTGAACTTGGCCCTTCTGTTCATTTCAGTGCATCCCTTTTTTGCTTATTTCAGCAGCTCTCATCATGACTAAAGATATTATTTCATATTACTTAGACATTGAATTTCAGTGGGGAAAAATATTTCTATAATCTAAGCACTTAACTATCAGATATTCCCTTTGTGGTCCCACTGTATCAAATATGTGGCATTTATTAGTCTTAAGATTTGTTTCTATAACACTTATAGTTCAAATCCTGGTCTACCAGCTGTAACTCAGGGCAGAATTTGGCTCTACAGCTATGGGCTCTATTCTGCGAACTCTCATGTAAGCAAGTCTTTAAACATAAAAGTAACCCCCCTGAAGTCTGAAAGTACTCCTGTGAGCATGGGTTTTTCAGGTTTGGCCCTATCGCCCTGATTGGCCCTGCAAAACACTTACATATATGCTTAACTTTACTTCACTGAGACTACCCATCAATGGGACTAATTGTGGTAATACAGTTAAGCGAGTGTTTGCAGAATTGGGGCCTATATGGAGAAATCCTGTTCAAATTAACTGCGTGCTTGTTTCATGTGCTAGGCAATATCATGAGAGGACCCCAGGGTTGTAAAAACTAAACTGGTTCTTTATTAACAGAACTATTTGCAGAGATGCTGACCTGCAGCTAGCATTCTAGCCAAGTGCATGCTAAAACTAACTTCTTTCCTGAAACCTACTGTCCTCCCTTCAAGTTCCATGCAGCTTTCCTTTTAACAATTTGTTGTTGTGTCTTTTGTGCAAGTATTTGCTGACTTGCTGGGGTCAGAAATTACTAGTACATACCCCATTATAGGGACATGGCCTTTACTGCCATCCTATCATGTTCCTTCAAGTGTGCTAGTCTTCCAACCATTCACCCACTTCATGTTTGTTATTGTGGTTAGAGGGAGACTTGTTTCCACCCTGTTGCTGCTTTCTTTCTCATGCTGGTCCTCTGAATTGCTCATATACCTCATTTGTTATGACTCTCCTACAGTCCTGGCTTTGGCCCTGTCTGTCCAGGTGTGTCAACTGAACTGCAGCAGGCAGCCTCTCATAGGAGGCAATCTTGGTTCTCTGTCCCATCAGTCTCTGTGCTGGGCTACTATCTAGTCCCTAGAATGGTGTATTTTGATAGTCTAACACTGCCTTGTAGGAATCCCTTCCTCTGTTTTGCCTTTGCCATCAACTCCTGGGCTGTCTTTACTGCCAACTCTGCTTTCTTCCTCTTGCTTTGTGGGTGCCCAGGGGAAGATATCTTATGTTCGGATTCCCATCTGATGCTGAGTTGTTTGAATTCTAACTCTGAATTTTGTTATAGTGGTTAATCAGCTGAACATGAGCTCCCAGTACAATGCTGTGGCCAAAAGGGCTAATGCAATCCTTGGATACATACATAGGCGAATCTTGAGTAGGAGTAGAGGGGTTATTTTACCTCTGTATTTGGCACTTCTGTGACTGCTGCTGGAATCCTGAGTCCAGTTCTGGTGTCCACAATTCAAGAAAAATGTTGAAAAATTAGAGGGGATTCAGAGAAGAGTCACAAGAATGATTAAAGGATTAGAGAACCTGCCTTATAGTGATTGACTCACTAGGAATGCAATCTAGTTAGTTTAACAAACAGAAGGTTATGGGGGTGATTTGATTAGTCTATAAATACCTACATGGGGAGCAAATATCTAATAATGTGTTCTTCAGCCTAGCAGAGAAAGGTATAATATGATTCAGTGGAAGTTGAAACTAGGTAAACTCAGACTGGAATTTTTAACAGTGTGAGTAATTAACCATGGGAATAATTTTCCAATGATCATAGTGAATTCTCCATCACTGACAAAATAGTCACAGCTTGATATCATGGTCCTGGATTGCTTCTTTCTTGACATCTCCTGCTGAAATAAGAATGTCCTCAGCTTCAGTCTTGCTGCCTGGGAGTCCCTCCTGGTTCAGTTTACAATGGAACATCTCTGAGGCTGCACTGACGCCCATTGCCATTCTTACCCAAAGGTACCTGAAAAAGGTGTGGTATGGGTCATCTAGTTCAGTATACCAGAACCCAATCTTGCCATCACAAACAGTGAAAGCTTTTTGCCATGGTCTCTGGGCACACATTAATATGAGTAACCTTGTTACCCCCTGTTACTCCCTGCCACTAGCAGGAGGGAGATTTTCTTGTGGTAGCTAGGGACTAGCTTCCTGATACTGCCAGCCTTTCAACCACTCATGCTGTCTCCTCTGTGCCTTGCCATCCCTCATTTTGCTTTGCAAGTTAACAATAGATGCACCCCAATCCCCATTGAATGGTTCCCCTCTAGTATCCAGCCACTGACGCTGGCTACTCACTGAAATTCCAGATCCTCTGACCCAAAAGTGCAGTGTACTCCAATTTGCCAGTTTTATCTTAAACTACTGCTCCTGTACCATGCAGCACTTTTAATAAAACAAAATTAGGTTTTATTTAAGAAAGAATAAAGATGTAACTAGAAATGAGGGGAAGTGATGGAAACAACTGGTTACAGCACTAAACAAAGTCATAAAACAAGAACCTGGGTCCATACTTAACAATAGTTACCTTTCCTATATAATAAAGTAATTCTCCCCCCGAAGTTGAGTCTGTTGCTGAGCTGTCTGGTTTCACAAGAACCAGGATCGAAACGTTCATGAGAGCTCCCTGCTCCATAAGCGGTTTCCTCAGTGAATTGATACAGAGCGCTTTTCCCTACATTCTGTTACAGTGAAACAATCTTTTGTCTTTATTTGTAGCCAGGGCGATCTCCTGCAAGCTATAATGCTTTTCACCTCCAAGTGGCTTTCAGCACTTGCAATTGTCTCTGGTGGTTTTCCATTGAGCATTCTGGGATGTGGCAAGAGTAGACAACAGATCCTTGCACTATCTCACCAGCTGATGAGGGAGGGGTGACAATTTCCTCTTTCCTGAATGGGTCATCACCGAGATCCATTACCACCTGGCGACTAATTTCCACTCCAAGCAAACTTTCACTATAAATACATTATTCCTTAAATATTATCTGTACATACGTCTCACAATGGTTATGAATCTAGACAAACTATAAGCTTCTTGTATGCACCTTACATGTTACTATTTATGGATAACTACCCTGGAAGACCTGTGTTTGATATAGTGAGTTTGTCAAAACTGAGCTGAAAGTTATTTGCAAAGAACAAGGGAGTCTTTGCCAAGGGGTCTCTGTGTCACACTTTTGCCGTAGATAAATCAAGCTTTCCCTGCCCCATATCCACACTCTCATGGTAATCCTAGAGAGGGAGGTAATTCAAAATTTAATTATCCCCATCCAGTTTGTGACTCTGTCCCATTAGTGATCTAGGGTGCCATCAAATATTTTATGCTTTTGTCTTTTCACTTCTGCTTCTTTGGTTTTCTGATACTGAGATGAGGTGTGCGCCTCACACCAACCATGACAGCGTTAATGAGGGAATGAGATGCCAATTAGGTCACTTGGCATCACCTGAAAGAAGGAAGGCCAGGGTTAATGAAGAGGCCCAGCTGGGGAAGGATTTCACTCAGCCCCTGCAAGGAGCAAGGTCATCAGGAACAAGGAGAAAGCCCAGAGGGAGCATAGCAGTGAAATCTTGCCCTGGAGAAAGGAGTCTGACACTAGGCTAGGAGGGGTGAATTAGCCACGGGGAGTAGAGTAGGCTGTCATGGTGAATACAGAACCTGGAAAAAGAAGATAGGGAGGCTTGTTTAGGAAGGAGCCCAGGGAAACAGCAACAGGGATGAGGACTGAGGACCTGGACTGCTGGTTATAGGGTCCCTGGGCTGGAATCCAGCATAGCAAGCAGGCCCAGGTTCCCCTGCCAGATGCTGGTTTAGTGGCATATAGTCCCCAGCTGGGACTGAACACAATCTGGAGTTGGCATTTGGACAGGGATCCCACTGGATTTCAGAACCCCAGAATGGGTGGCTAAATGATGACCTGGCTGGAGGGCCAAGTTGCCAGAAAAAAAGACAATTGCAGAGTGAGGAATGAGCAGGAAGTGGGCCCCAATGCAGCAAGAGCTACATTCCCAGACTGAGATGCAAGGAGACACAGGAGTAGTGAGTGGGACCTCCCCTGCAGGTACTCAGTGATTTTATAGGAAGTCTTGCCTAGGCTGTGGATAACACTGCTTTCTCCCCTTCCTCTCCCAGCTGGTTGATATTTCCGCTTACTAGATTGCTAGAAATTCTATTTTTATCTCTTCCGCTTAATGATGGTCTGATGTTGCTCATTGATTGACATATCTGAACCTCCTGCTGCTTTCTCCCTTCTGCCTTAGTGTACAGGCCGATGAAATATCATCTAAAAGACCTGGCAATTTGTGTAGCTCAGGGCTCTTCACCTTCAAGACGCAGGGCGATACTGGGACAGTCACATTATTTAAAAATCACACTGAGATGTCAGCATGGGGTATAAAATGCTTGGGGGGGAGGGGCTCGGTGTTGGGCAGCTCTCAGGGGGCAAAGATAAGAATTTGACTGACATTGTCTGCCACCCCCCATGCAACTGTATCCATTCTTATCTACAATGAAGCACGGGCTGCTTCTAACCTAATCTCACACCCAAGCTCCATTTTCAGTGACAGTGTCCCCTTAACTGACTGGGAGGTGGGCAATGGCAGAGCCCTTGGGCTTAGCCCAGAGCTTAATGAGAGCAGGGAACCTGGGCTGTGTTTACAGGGGCAACATTAGGATTTCTAATTCACTACTGGTGCAGCTCCCATGAGGAGTAACAAGAGTGCAGTCTGGTTGTATACAGAGGATCAGTGTTTACTGCGGTGTCACATAACCCTGGGTCAGACCTGTCAGATCTCTGTGAATACTACAATCTCCATCACTGACACCCTGAAAAGAGTGACATTGGCAATGAATTACATCTCCTCATTTTCATCACATGGACAAGGTCCTACAGCACTAAGTCATAAAAGCCTCTAATATTGGAGTGGTAAATAAATGAGTAGTTGGGACCCACTGTTATACAAGGTTGTCTCTGATAACTTTTTGTTGTGGCTTTACTAGTGTTTTTGGCTCTGGGTGGGCACTGTAGATACTATATTAATGAAGGACACTGAGGATCCAATTCTCATTTAGCCTCTAAGGACATGGCTACACTTGCAGACGTAGAGTGCTGTGAGTTAAACCAGCCAGGGCCGGCTCCAGGCACCAGCCCAGCAAGCAGGTGCTTGGGGCGGCCAAAGGTGAGGGGCGGCACGTCTGGCTCTTCGGCGGCAATTTGGCAGTGGGTCCCTCAGTCCCTCTCAGAGAGAAGGACCAGCCGCTGAATTGACGCAGAAGACTGAAGCTGCAGCTGTAGAGCTGCAGATCATGATTGTGGCTTCCCCCCCACCTTTTTGCTGCTTGGGGCAGCAAAAACCCTGAGCTGGCCCTGAAACCAGCCCTCGGAGACCACTGCAGGGAAAGCACTGCCGTGCGTTCACACTGTCAGCTGCAAGCTCACTAGTGTGGCCACATTTGTGGCACTTGCAGTGGGATTGGGAGAGGTGCATTATGGGCAGCTATCTCACAGAGCACCTCTTCCCATTCTGGCGCTGTGGCTTGTGGGAAGGGGGTCTGGGCAGGGGGGGGGTACAAGGCATTCTCGGTCCTGTCCCAATGTCCTGTGATGCATCGCTTCGTATTCCAGCAATCCCTGTGCTTCCATCCACATTTGGGGACATTCCGGCACCATCTTTCAACCTTTTTTGGTATTATGTGCTTTGTCTTCCCTTTCGGTCTGCGGGAATGGATCCCAAACTGCTGAGGAATATGCTGATGGGTCTAACCAGCACATCATGAATTGCAGTGGAGTTACTTCTTAAGCTACAAACTGACAGTGAGGAGTCTGATGACTTCGACTCACATAATGCATACGACACGAGATTGCTTGTGGCATTCACGAACATGCTCACCACAGTGGAACGCCGCTTTTGGGCTCTGGAAACAAGCACTGAGTGGTGCGATCACATTGTCACGTAAGTCTGGGATAACGAGCAGTGGCTATAGAACTTTTGGATGAGGAAAGCCACTTTCATTGGACTGTGTGCTGTGCTTGCCCCCACCCCGCAGCACCAGGACACAAGACTGAGAGCTGCCCTGCCAGTGGAGAAGCGAGTAGCTATTGCAATTTGGAAGCTGGCAACTCCAGACAGCTACTGATTGATCGCTAATCAGTTTGGAGTGGGAAAGTCGTTCACTGGAATGGTGTTGATGCAAGTTTGCAGGGCCATTCATTGCATCCTGCTCAGAAGAACTGTGACTCCAGGCAATGTGAGTGACATTGTGGCTGGCTTTGCACAAATGGGTTTCCCTAACTGTGAAGGGTGATAGATGGGCCACGTATTCCAGTTCTGGCACCAGACCACCTAGCCTCCGTGTACATAAATCGGAAGGGATATTTCTCTATGTTTCTCCAGGCACTTGTGTATCACCATGGGCATTTCATGGACATTAATGCAGGCTGGTCTGGAAAGGTGCATGAGGCATACATCTTTCAGAACACAGGCCTGTTCAGGAAGCTGCAAGCTGGGACTTTCTTCCCAGACCAGAAGATCATCATAGGGGAAGTCGAAATGCCCATTGTGATCTTTGGAGACCCCGCTTATGCTTTAATGCTGTGTCTCATGAAACCCTACACAGGGAGCCTTGACAGCATCAGGTGTGACAGATTTCTGTTAGCAATCTGCCTGAGGTGTCAGGTGATCAGGCTGAGGCCACAGGATCATTGGGGAGGAGATGATGAAACCCACCAAGCGTCTAAGTTTTAAAGCTTTATTAATAAAATAATAAAATAACAGTGGAGAGTGATGGGTGCTCCCCACATCACTCAGAGGAAGGAAGAAAACGTTAGTGCCCCAAGCCCTAACCAACTTTCATACTCACACATGCTCTATCCAAGGGTGGCCAAGGCTAGGTGTAATGTAAGAAGGGGTGGACGGGAGTTCTTGCCCCATGCATGGGTCATCCAGGGTCCACTGCAATCTCCGATTTGCTTTGGCTCTCGGGAGGGTTTTTAAATCCTGGGTTCTTTTGGGGGTGTTTTTGTTCAGGGCCCTCTGTTCCTGGTGCTCATTGTACCAATCCAAACTAGCTTTCTGTGACCTTCTCAGCTTTTCCTAAAACACACAGGTGGCCATGAGATGGTTATTTTTCCCTCGTCGACCTTGTTGTCTCACTCCTTTTCGCAGCCCCCGCAATTTATTCAGCCACTCTCCTTTTTCAGGGCTGGCTGGGCGTGGTGGCAGTGCAATGATTAAAAGAGCATTGCTGAAGGTGGTTTCACCCAGCAGAACGCTCTGGGGCCCAAGTCCCAAAGTTGGTCCTAGCAGAGCTATTTGTACCCATACTGCCAGTAAAAGGCCAGAAGCGGGTGCTATGGCATCGCCCCAAGTCATTTTCGGAAATGGGGCAGCTGATGGAAATGTTCTCAGAACTGATGGGTCACTAGAGATGGGGCCCACGTGGCCTTTGCCACTCATCAACTAGGGCCACTGATGGTACTGGCTGCCTGCCAGGAGATGATAACCCAGAGCATGATGGAAAACATGTACAAATCCCACCCCAGCAACCTGAGCTACTCACAGTGAGAGGCAAAGACCTTGCCAATGCACGGGGCTGAGCTCAGATGAAGTATCACCCGGATAAACACCCAGTGATGTAAACAAGTGGGCTGGTATCCTTGTGCTCAGACACAGGTTCATTCTCATAATTGAAACCTGCTCCCTGCCAGGAAGGAGTCTGCAGGAGGGAGCTCAGTTACCTGCAGCAGAGGCATATGAGGGAAGAGTGGCCAATGGCAGAATGCAAATACACAGAGGGCTGCTCAACCAAGCAGAGGACCCCTAGGAGGACTCCCCCAGGTTGACAATCTCAATTTGAGCCCAAGGGAAAAGTAGTACTGGGGCTTTTAGATTCATGATGTAGCCAAATGGTGATGCAAGCTGCCCTAGCAGGTGAGACAATCACCCTGGAGGAAAATGTTTGCTTGCAGCATATACATGTAGATGACTGGAACTGACAGTGGGGACCCACACTGACTCAATTATAGTAGCACTAGCAGACAAAGTAGTGTACCCGATGATAATGGACCAAGATTGTCCCTCCTTTTGGCAAATTAATAACAAACTGAACTCCACTGCCATTGAAACCCATGACAGGCCCTGGGTTGTGGACACCATGAACCTTGCAGGCCTGAGGGATTCCATAAGGGACATTCCAGTGACCAGGGCTGGCCAGATTGATGCAGGAATGGCAGGTCACTGTGGTGGACCTCAAGGACCTACTGAAGGGGGGTGGAAGGAACTTCATACAAAAGCAGCATGATGACACAAGTCTGAGCATGCCTATGAACAAGTGACATACATTAATGGGAAGGCAGCAGACTCCCAGTGCCTAGGACGGTACCCCCACTTCATGCTGGAGAAAGAGCAGCAGTATATTGTTGACATAACCCACAGCTCATCTACTGGTACCCCACAATCCTGCTGACACATGGTATTTCCTCCACAGGGCATCTAGGGCATGAGAAGACAGAGGAGCAGGTATTGGCTCACTTTTTTTGACTGAGTGTGCACTGTGAGGTTAGGGGCTATTTCTCTTACAGTCCTGAGTGTCTGTATGTGGCAGCTAAGAATGTCCTGAAGACCCCCTTGGTCCCAATACAATTAGTGGAAACCCCATTTGACAGAATAAGTATACACATGGTGGGGCCTTTAGAAAATCGCTCCTTGGGAAACCAACGTATACTTATAGTGCTGGACTAGACCGCTCACTATCTGAAGCCAGCCCCTTGCATTCAGCTAAGATGGCAGAGAATGCTCCTGAGATTATGAGACTCTTTGCCCAGGTAGTATCCTGCTGCAAATACTGACTGATCAAGTCTCCAACTTCATCTCACAGGCAATGCATGAGCTATGCTTGTTCCTTAAAATCAAGAGCCTGATAACATTGGTGTACCATCTGCAAATGTACGGCCTTATAGAAACATTTAACAAGACATTGAAAGAAATGTTGAAGTGGTTTGTGAGGACCAAACCTAGGCACTAGGATCAACTCATCACTCTGCTGCTAATTGACATGCAAAAGGTGAAACCCAAGCCTCCACAGGGTTCTTTCCCTTTAACCTTCTCTATGGATACCACTCCCAGCCCCAGGGAATGTTGGATGCATTGTGAGAAGGTTGGGAGAAGCAAGGCACAAACATGCTGGATTCAAGCCAATACATTATCTGACTATAGGAGCATCTTAAGACGTTAAGCATTTTCTCAAAAAAGAACTTCATCTGGGGTCCTGGTCCCCAGGAGGATGGCACAATCTGATTTTTGCATCAACTTTCATAAGGTCAATTCCATCCCAAAGTTTGATGCTGTCATAAACAGATAAGTAAGAGTTAATAGAACAAAAGTGCTTCATATCTCTTTTGCCTGGAAAGGGTTAACAAGAACAGTGAGCCTGGCTGTCACCTGACCTGAGGACCAATCAGAGGACAGGATACTTTCAAATCTTGAGGGAGGGAAGTTTGTGCGTGTGCTGTTAGATTTTGTTTGTTGTTCACTCTGGGGGCTCAAAGGAATCAGACATGCAACCAGGTTTCTCTCCAATCTCTCTGATACAGGCTCTTATAAGTTCAGACTAGTGAGTACGAGGTAGATAAAGCGAGTTAGGCGTATGGTTGTTTTCTTTATTTGCAAATGTGTATTTGGTTGGAAGGAGTTCAAATTGGTATTTTGCTGAAAGATTTTAATTTGTACTTGTATACTTAGGCTGGGAGGGTATTCCCAGTGTCTATAGCTGAAAGACCCTGTACCTATTCCATTTTTTAAATTTACAAAGATAATTTTTACTGTTTTTTCTTTCTTTAATTAAAAGCTTTTCTTGTTTAAAAACCTGATTGTTTTTTTTTCTGGTGAGATCCCAGGGGACTGGGTCTGGATTCACCAGGGAATTGGTGGGGAGAAAGGAGGGAAGGGGGAGAGAGAGGTTAAATTTCTCTCTGTGTTAGGATTACTGTCTCTCTCAGGGAGAGTCTGGGAGGGGGAGAGAGAAGGAGGGGTGAAGGTGCATTTTCCTCTCTGTTTAAGATTCAAGGAGTTTGAATCTCAGTGATCTTCCAGGGTAACCCAGGGAGGGGAAGCCTGGGAGAGGCAACAGTGGGGGAAAGGGTTTACTTTCCTTGTGGTAAGATCCAGAGGGTCTGGGTCTTGGGGGTCCCCGGGCAAGGTTTTGTGGGGACCAGAGTGTACCAGGCACTGGAATTCCTGGTTGGTGGCAGCGCTACAGGTTCTAAGCTGGTAGTTAAGCTTAGAGGAATTCATGCTGGTACCCCATCTTTTGGACGCTAAGGTTCAGAGTGGGGAATTATACCATGACAGATGCTTACACAATGCAAGGATGGATGAGCTGTTAGAGCAGTTGGGTCCAGTGCAATACTTCAGCATGATTGACCTTACAAAAGGTTATTGGCAGATCTCCCTGTCTCCATCCTCCCAGTAGAAAACCATATTCTTGACACCTTTGGCCATTTCCATTGCAAAACCATGCCTTTTGACCTGCAACAAGCAGCAGCAACTTTCAAGTGCCTGATGAATTGACTCCTCAGACCCCATCAGCAATGTGCTGTGGCTTACCTTGACAATGTAATCTATAGGCACATGTGGGAAGACCATCTATGTCACCCAAGAGTGGTACTGACATTCCTACAGGAGGCTAGCCTCACAGTCAAGTCTAAGTTGGCCATGACAGAAGTGATGTATTTAGGGTATTGGGTAGGAGGAGGCTTCATGAAACTGCTGTTAAAGTCCATGTGTTAAACTTCTGCCCTACATGCTGGACCGGAAGACAGATATACCACTTCCTGGGCCTGGCAGGATATTATTGCTGGTTCATCCACCAGCTTCACATTGGTCAGGGAAGCCATGATCCATCTACGGGGGGGAGGGATCGCTCAGTGGTTTGAGCATTGGCCTGCTAAACCCAGGGTAGTGTTCCATCCTTGAAAGGGCCACCTAGGGATATGGGGCAAAAAATCAGTACTTGGTCCTGCTAGTGAAGGCAGGGGGCTGGACTCAAGGTCCTTTCCAGTTCTAGGAGATAGGTATATCTCCAATTATTATTATTATTATTTATTTACTAAAAGGCAAAGATACAAAAAATGTCTGGTGGGACAACCAGCACAATGAAGCGTTTAATAGCCTGAAGACACCTGTTCTTGCCAACCTGGACTTCTCCCAGGAGTTCATTCTTTATACTGATGCCTCACACATTGGCCTGAGAACAGCAATCTCACGGGACTTTGAGCACAAAGAGCAACCTATCCTCTATTCAAGCAGAAAGGTGCTCCAGAGGGGGAGAGCATATTCTATTATTGAGAAGGAAGTTTTGGCTATCAAGTGGGTGATGGACTCTCTCAGGTATTTCCTGCTGGGTGATCTCATTTCCATAGTCACAGACTACATGCCCTTGTGGTGGCTACAGTCTATGAAGGACTCAAATCTCCAGATTATGTGCTGGTATCTAGCACCCCAGCCTAAGAGAGTCTGTGTGCAGCACCGAGCATGGAAAGAACATACAAATGCAGTTCCTCCCCCAAAAGAGATTGGGATTGCAGAGGTGCTCGAGCAAGAAACATTTCTGGTCTTGAAGTGGATGGTATGTGAGGGGACATGCGCCTACCCCACTGATAGAAAGGATGGCAAGCATTCCTGTGCTCAGACAGCGCCAGTTAGGCACATCTGGAGAAAGGGAGATTAAAAAGGTGAAACTTGCCACACAGAGGGGGGAATATCTCCCAGGAGGAGATGCTGCTCGAGCAGCAAGAGGAGCCCAGCCTGAAGCAATAGATAGCCTTTCCTTTTCTGCTCCCTTGTATGGGGATAGACTGACACTACCAACCTGATATGGGTGAGGGCGCTCCCAGCCAGCAGCTTGTGGCAGGACTTGGGGACTGCAGCCAGGGACTAGAAGTGATTGGACCTAGGATGAGCTGAACTCCTGCTGGGAACAGAAAGATTGACCAGGATTAAGTGGCTTCTGTAGGGAACCCAGGGGCAAGAAAATCAGAGAGACTATAGCTGAGCCCAGGCTGAGGGTTGGCCCACAACAGCGTGAAGCTGAAGATGTTTGTAAAACATTTGCCATTGCTTAGGGAGACAACAGAATAACTACGCTGTGACATCATTCTAGCAGAATTATGAACAGTTCATTTCTAATATGAATAATGCTTTTTCTACAGGGACAAAGCATGGAATCCTTTATCAGAGCCCTACCTGAACAGAAGTAGCATTGGGACTTTGATATCAGTGAGGCAGAACATATGGAAGCTTGTCTAACAGTTTGGATTTTTAAACACGAATCCCATTCAAAGCAATTGCAGTTAATGTCTGAGTTCAGAGAATAGTGAAAGCACGTTATAGAGACTAGCAACGAAAAAAATGTCATGGGAAAAGGAGAAGCACCATATGAAAATATGGAGTACCCAAAAGTGTGGGAGCATACAGGAGACATGACATCTGTCCAGCCAGTGGAAGGGTGTGCAGGAAATGTCAGACTAATGGGCAGTGGGAGTGTATCTGTAAGGAAGAAAGGAATCAGGGAGACTGTTCATGCAAAGATAAATGACATCTATTTCCTGGGATACGAGTCTAAAAATAGTGTTTATAAACAGAACGGAGTGAAATTGGGACTTTCTGTCCTACATGAAATTCTGATATTTCAATTTTTGTTTTTTATCCAATCAGTAACATTTGGACATTATAGATTGAAACAAAACCAGGGCTGTCCTTAGGCATACACAGCATACATGTCTGCATAGGGCACCTGAAAATTTGGGGCACCACTGGGACAACAGGTAAGAGGTGGGTCAGCTCCCATACACCCAGCGTGCACTGCAGTCTCCTTAGGCAGGGGTCGTATGCACCAGCACACAGAGTCAAATGCACCATCATAGCACTTTCCGCATGAGGGAGAGGTATGGGGGTGTCTGCAGGGAACTGTAACTCTCCACTGTTCTGAGGCAGGCTGGGGGGCTTGGTACCCTTTGCTGTCTCCTCCCTCCTCCCCCCTACACTCCGGCTGCGAGCCCGGGCTGCCGTACGAAGCTCAGTGTGTCAGCAATGGGGTGGGGGGTTCTTCTGGGGGTCCGAGGGCAGGGATGGTCACTGTGTCCCACATCAGGCGTAGGGGCACAAGTTTAATACTGCATAGGGCCCCATAAGTCCCGAGGGCGGCCCTGAACAAAACTTTGACATTCCTGAAATCAAAATGTTTTGGTTTGCTTTATTGACCTGATCCAAAACACTTCATTTTGAGTCAGAGCAACATTAAATTGCATTTCCTTATTGTGGTGCATAGCCTCAGAGGAGTGGAAACTCATGAATCTGATGACTCGATTCTCCCGTTTCGGGTAAACTCCCTATCCAGATTGTATTTCATGATGAAGCCAGAGTCATGTGACACCAATGATGCACCAGCATGGTCAGAGGGATTCTGTGTTGCATTTCAGAAGATGTGGTTCTCCAGGGAGTCTGTCTCACAAGAGAGAATTGGGCCCTGAACTGTAATGTCCGTGAATTAATGTGCTGATAGGGAAATGCACTTTAATGCTTTGCTGAATTGATTTGAAACAAAACACTTCAGGTCAGTTACACAAACCAAAATATTCAGATTTGGACTGAAATGACTTGAAAACAATATATTTTGTTTCCATTTTCTAAATAGAAAATAAAATTTTCAGCAAAATTGAAATGTTGATTTTGTGGAAACTGCACTTTCCATTAGAAAAAATATCATTATGGTAGAGAATTTCCAACCAGCTTTAATGAATGGATTTGGATAACTAATTTCAATAGTCACATTAATGTGATCAAATATAAGTTAGATTTAGGGTCAGAAATGACTGATTTGTAAAGTGAATTCTAAGGAGATAATCCCTAGCTCTAAACTGGAGCAGTCCAGGGTAGTGCTCCACAGCCCAAGGGGGAAGAATAAATTCAATTCAAAGGTATATTACCAGAACAGGCAATGCATGTGTTTGACATCTTCATTATGAATGAGGCCACTGCAAGTAGCCTCCTAGACTGAACCAAAGCCATTGGGATGGGGCTTACGTAACTGACAATGGGACTGCGTTCATCTGCTGTCTTGCGAGCGAAAGGAGAATTCCTTTACTTGTGAGATTACAGTAGTTTGTATAGCCACTGGGCCCAGCCCCTAGAGCAGGGGTGGCCAACTTGTGGCTCCGGAGCCACAAACGGCTCTTCAGAAGTTAATATGTGGCTCCTTGTATATACACCGACTCTGGGGCTGGAGCTACAGGAGCCAATTTTCCAATGTGCTCACTGCTCAAGCCCTGGCTCTGCCACAGGCCCTGCCCCCTGTCCACCCCTTCCCATCCCCTCACCTGCCCTTGCTCCTCCCCTTCCCCCCAGAGCCTCCCACACTCCACCAGACAGCTGATTGGCAGGGCTGCTGGTAAGTGGGAGGCACTGGGAGTGGTGGGGCGGGGCTGGTGGGGGAGCTGATAGGGGGCTGCTGACTTATTACTGCAGCTCTTTGGCAATGCATATTGGTAAATTCTGGCTCCTCAGGTGCAGGTTGGCCACCTCTGCCCTAGAAGGATACACAATCGCACACACTAGGCCACTGTATTACAATGCCACACACATAAAATCTCCAGTCTACCTTATGCTGAGACACAGAAGTAGTAACAGTGATAATAAATATTTATACTATGGTAGCACCAAAGGCCCCAATCGGGATGGTCCTCCCATTCTGCTGGATGTTGCACAAATTTAAGAAAGACAACCCCTGCTGTGAAGGCTTATAATCTAAAGACACAAACAGATTAAGGGCATGGAATGGGGATACAACATACAAGCAAATGAATAAGGTAAGAATTGATATATCATAGCCTTACTATCCACTGCTCAAGCATTTACAGGATGCAGATCAAAAGGCGTCTCTGGATTATAGAAAGCAAAGTAAAAAGTATGTTTCAAAAATAAGTTCAAAGTAAACTAAGCCCAAAGATGGAGATTCATATCTACACTGTACTGAAACGAGAGGAAGAGCAGCCTTCCCCAGGCTTCTGTTTGCTTAGAACACCCCCCTTTTTTTAGATTAATCAAAGAAGAAGCCTCACCTAAACAAGCAAGAGGATGAACTACAAACATAAGCAATGAGGGGAGATGAAAATTTACCTCCAGAAAAATTTGCTCAGTGGCGAGGGGAAATTTTGTTGTTCCTTTCAAATGAACAGAATTATCCATTCTTCAAGTAATGTTTTCTTTCTGTATCAAATAACAACACGTGTTTTTCTTTGGAGAGTAACAATCTTTTTAAAAAGCAATCATCTTTGGGCACAGATCAAGCATGGAAAAAATTTAGCCCAATAGGTGAATATGTAAGAAAGTTGTGGGCATTAAAAAAGGTCTATGTTTATATATTGGAAACTGGTTTTCAACTTTAGCTAAAGCAGATGCAACCAGCTCTCTCTAAAATACCACATAAAGCTATCAGGACCCACAGATTTCACCTTAAGTTTATGAACTGCACTTTTACTCTATATTTTTTAAAAAGAAATATTTTTCTTCTTTTGAAGTTTCTTGATTATAGTTCCCAGTCATGTGATCCTATCTTAGACAACTGCAGAGCCGACAAACATTCCTAGACTAATTAAATATAAAATGTCCTCCATTTTGTAGCTTCCATCTGTCACGGACATTTAAAAATATTGTTTTTACATTAAGCCTCCTGGCACCCATAGCAAGTGTTTGGCAGTACTGCTGTTTAACTTCATGCTATTCATCCGCAGTTTTTGTTTCCTGGGACAGGACCTCAAGCCTAAAGGGCAGAAGAAGAAATTGCGCTAAAAATACTACACATAGGCCCCAGGTCTGCAGCTGACTCTGCACCAGTTGAAACTTGTGAGCCCTACTAAAATAATGAAATCATTAGGGCTATAGGCATCCATGCAGGCCCGGCTACAGAACTGGGGCCTAAATGTGTGATATGTTTTAATATTTCAGACACAGGATTGATGTGGGGTTTTGGACATGCTGTGACAGAATTACCATGTCCTGCGGCTACCAGGTCCTGTGACCCCTATTTTACATGAAAGAAGCTCATATACCTATTTGATCAGACTGGAGGGAAGTAGTGAACATTGGTTGTCATGTGGCCCTGCCTCAGCTAACTGAAGTTTCCTTTGGCAATCAAAAGAGGGCAACAAGCAAATATAATTACAGTATGCATATGTAATACGTCATCACTAATACACACAGTATACACAGATATTACTAAAATAATAAATCTCTAGTCTAATATATAAAGAAGATAGCAAAATAAATCATGGTTTAGCATTCCAACTGTGCAAACATAAGCCATGAAATATTGAATTTTAATAAAGGAAATGTAATCGGTGTGGAAAGGCCTAAACCTTGATAGTCCTGGAGCCACAGAAGAGGTATAGCCTGGGCAGCAGCAGTGCAAGGATTTGTGATGTCTCCCCATCCTACTCTCTCATGTTTCAAATGTGTTCTGGAGGGACCTCCTGTAGATATACTTAGATTGTAAATTCCTTGGGGCAGAGACTGTCTTTTAGTTCTGAGAACAGCACTTAGCACAGTGGGGTCCCTGGTCCATGACTAGGGTTTCTAGGTGCTTTGGTAATACAAATAATAGTTAATAACAACAATTCCAGATTCATTTAATCTCCATGTTAATTCAGGATGGAATTTTCCTGAAGTGTCTGTGAGGTGCAAAGTTCCCTCTTATTACTTATTGTTTGCTATGTACCAGTCTAGGAAGGAATTCAACCCTATAACATTGGTAATAGAGCTAGTAGAAAAATAGAGGGGGTGGGTATGGAAAATATCAATGAAAATACAAAACAATAACAACAAAATCCACATTTTTATCTAAATTTTCATGAGAAAGCACTTTACACAAAGACATTCATTTAATCAAAAAACCAATTTCCCACAGAATGACAGTTTTGATGGAAAAATATTGACCAGTCCTAGCGGCTAAAAATCCAAACAGTCTTCCCACTTTCTAAGTGTGACTCTCCTATCCCCCAATAGAAATCATTGTAATTTTCTCAAATAGTCCACACAATACCTATACCAAAGCTCCAAATCTGTCTCTGTCTCCCCTTCGTACCCTTCCCAAGTTATAAAGAGTATTATATGAGTTTGTCCACATTATATAACTAATAACAAAGCACTGACTGCTGAGGACACACACATTCTGTATAGGCCTTTGGAATTTGTCCTGCTGGTTACATTTTCCCTGTTTATTTTATATTTGCCTATAGTTTTATTCTCTACCATTTCTTCTTTCCCAGTGTTGGGTTGTGGATCAATGGAGACAATTCAGGTAGGAAGTATTCTGAGGGGCGGGAAGTGCCCCTTTAGCTTCCTGAGACATCATCTTCTTAAGGAGGAGTTGCAGTTAAGCTAAGAGAGGGCTGGATAAATTTGGACAGGGGCTATTTCAGATAGTTCCAGGCTCGTGACCGATCACCCCATAACTTAAAGACCTTAATTGACTAGAAGCCAGATAAACACTGCACTTTTCCATGCAGGACATTAGCCAGCCACCGAAGAGTTGGGAAATAGCCAATGAGAAGTGGATTTGGGGGGGTTATGAAAGCTAATCCTTCTCATCTGTATAATATAGCTATCACATTGTATTCACATGTCACAGTATATCTGATGTGGACATTTTAACACATATAGTTGTAATCCTTTAGCCAGGTGTTGTCAGCAGCAAGAAGTTCTGGGTTCAATTCTCCAAGAGTTCCTTCTGAAAATTTAAATAGCAGCAGCTTGAGCCTGCATCCAGAAACCTGGCAAATGATATATAAACCACCTTGGGTGCCCTTGAGAGGCAATACCTCCCCACTTGCCAGTGTTAAGTCCAGAGGGTTTAAAAGAAAGAAAACTTTATTAAGGGGATGGGAGAAGTGGGGAAAATAGAATAAACAAGGTGTCTTAGTGATAGTCACCATCCTCCTCTTACAGCTGTGACTCATTAATACATTCGAGCCACTTCCCTCCTCCCAAGGTTCCCCACTCACAGTTTGTTGTCTAGGGTGGGTGGAGTTCAAGAACTCTGGCAGAGCAGTCTCCAGCCCCTCAGGGAAGAGTCACTTGGGCTCTACCACCTGACCCAGCTGAACTGATTTCAGCTTTGATTGATGGTTAGGGAAGTCTACACTAGAGTTCCTCAGATAGGTTGCTGATCTCTGCAGTTTCAGTCCAAGACACTTCAGTACCACTCACTGTTTGGAAACTGCCTCTGTGCTGCATCTTTGAAGAGAGCTCAGTGGTGTTTATAACCCTTTACATAGTCCTTACTACCACAAGGTCATTCCTAGTAAAAGATAGTATCTCTTTTGCACCACCCAGGCTCCTTTATCCAACTAAGCCTGAACTACGGTCTCCATCAGGGTGACCCCAGGTACATTCGGTGTAGTTCTGTCTTTTCATTTCCCAGTAGAGATAATAGCATTTCATTGCCTCCAACTCAAAATTTCACTGAATTTTAACCAAATGCCCCCAAACTGTGACACAATTGAAATGTAAATGAGGTTTGATCCATTCAGTTACCCGTCCACCTGAAGTTTTAAAACAGCTTTAGGCTGCTCGTCTCCCTTTTTACCAACAGGTGTCAATAGTTAGCTCCCTACAAAGGGCTTATATAGGTTTCTTTTTCCCTTTCTTTTTTTTTTCTTTTTTTTTTTTTTTTTAAAGTTTGGCACTTAAAGTCTGCTCTGAAAAGCAACTAGTTACATATAGTATTATGGGGCTCTACTTTTATTGTGTTTTACTGATTTCCATATCAAACATGCTGAGTTCACAAGTACACAAAGATTTATTTTTCAAACTTCTATCCTGGCAAACTCAGGCTGAGCACTAAGCTGCAGGTCCACAAAGGTATTTAGTTTCCTACGTTCACTGATTTCAGGAGATCTGAGCCTATGTTTTTGTCAGACAGTGTGATGATTTAAAAACAAAGCATCCTTTTCATGCATCAGTAATGAAAGTTTTGTAGGAAACATTAGATCCACTATCATGAAAACCCTCCTTCAGTGGGTTTTCACAGGTGTAGCAGAGGGAAGCTCAGTAAAAATTCTGTTGCTGGTACAGAAGAACAATTAAAATTCAACTAGCTCTCTCTTACTTATGCTGACTGTTTTACAATGAGAACTTGAGCTCCAATTTTGCATTTCATCTCCTTTAGCTGCCCAGAGTTGAATCTGGCCACTTGTGTTATAGGTGGCTGCTTGACTTATACACCAATCTCTGGTTTGAAGCGCACATAGTTCTGTCAGACCTTTAACAAGACACCATTATTGTTAAGTTTGCCTGGAGAGCTGTGACACATTAAACCAAACGATTATATCTCTACTTGACTTCTACCCCATTTTCAGACAGGAAACAACACGCAGCCACAAGCTGAAGAACTGCTCATGTTCCAGGGAGGAATCCCACTCATGTTGTCCAGATGTGACACCACATCTGATACATCTTTGCTACTGCAGTTCACTTAGTCATGGAGAAGAGTACTACTGGCCCTTTACTGTGAACGGGTGATCAGTGCTTCCAGGGAACTGAAAACTACTTTCTTATAGAGTGGAAGGCTTAGTGGGAAAGAGCCTAACACACTAAATAAATTCAGGAGTCTAACAACAGCACGTGACTCACTTGATCATAGATCCTGGTCTGGGTTCTACAGACTACAATCTGGCTTGTCCAGAGTTGCTGTAACTATTCACTGGACTGGCCTGGTTTCTGTCCCACTCTTTGACAGTGGAGCAGCATGGAAAATGTTGACCAAAAAACAAACAAAATGTTCTTCTATGTTCTTTTCTTTTCTTTTGGAAGGATAGGGGGAGTGTGTCAAAAATCAAAAAAGATTTTGGCATCCGAAGACCAAAACATTTCAGCCAAAAAGCATGTTTTTGGTGTTGGGTTCTTCCCTTTTTGTGAGGAGTTGTGCTTTTTTTTTTTTTGAAGGAAAAAACAAATAAGCCTGAAAAATTGAATTGAAAAAAGCCATTTCCCACAGGAATTTCCATGTTGACAAAAAAGCTGTTGACTGGCTCTGTTGGTGCGGCTGGAGCTGTGGTACACAAACACTAACTTTTGATAAGAGGAAAATGACTTTACCCCAAGCATATTTGGGACACTAAACCGGCAAAGCAAACCAGTATCAGCTACAGCATTATACAGCAATGCTTTCTCTAGCGCAGCTCTTTTGTCATCAGACAGATGCTTCCAACAGCTCCATGCAGCTGTAATCTCTGGTTTATTCCTAACTCTACTGTCACGTTAAAACATGAGTTATTTCTAAAAGGCTTGGTTTGTTGGTAGGTATTGAATTCCATACCCTCCTGCATCCTTATTTCACTACATCAGTGGGGCCATAATGTGGAAAATCAATAATTCTGTGGTCAGTTTAGCCTGATTTGCTAGTGGTTACTGGGACCTTTCTATACGAGCAGGAAAAGAGAAGGCTGTGGTGCCTTTAATGCTGACCTCATGTAGGAAGACTGCCAGCACCAGCTGTGCAGTGATGGATTTGCAATGCCACCATCTTATGCTAACTGAACAATGGCATTATTTGCTTGTGCATGTGCAGATATTAAACCACCCTGCACAAGGGCGGCAGGAAGAGAGAAACATTGAAATAAAGAACCTACACTTCAGCCAGAAAATGCAAGAAAATACAGAGTTATGGCTGAAGCCCTGTTTTTAAATCGCTGACAAGGTTAGGATGTGCTGCTTGGAACAGAGCATTATATGGTCTTGTATATAAAGCCAGTCTGTGGACTGATTGACAGACCAGTGCAGATCCATAATTTTGCTTCTTTTATCCAATTCCATTCAGATTCTTATGCACTAACCCTGGTACCTAAGTTCCTCAATAAAGGCCAAAATGGGGGCAGCAAAGTTTTGGAGTCAGATCCTTAGGTGGTGTAAATCAGCATGTCTCCATTCATTTCACTGAATCTTTGCTAATTAACATCAGCTCTTAATTTTAATTTCTTTATTATAACAATCAACAAATCTTTGCAAAACATTTCAAAGTTAGCTAAGCTGCATTTTTCAATGGAAAATGGTTCAGTCAACATTTATTTGGCTGGCTCTCATTAAGAACTGGCTAAGTGACAAATCTCAGAAGTACTTGTTGATGGGGAATCATCATCAAATGGAGGTGATCATAATGTTATCGGTTCAAGGCCTGATGCCATACAGAATTTTCACCAGTGATCTGGATGTAAATCTAAAATCACTGCTCATAAAATTTGAAGATGACACCAACACTGGCAGAGTAGTAAATAATTATGGGGGCAAGGTAGTTATACAAAAGTATCTAGATTGCTTGGTAAGTGAGCCCACTCAAACAAAATGTGTTGTAACACAGTCAAGTGCTAGGACATACATGTAGGAACAAAGAATGCAGACCATATCGACAGAAAGACTGCATCCTGGACAGCAGTGACTCTAAAAAGGATTGAAGGGTCATAGCAGACCAACAACTGAACATGAGCAACCAGCGTGATGCTGCTGCAAAAGGGGCTAGGAGGACGATCAGCAAATATGCATCTAACTGTCCATGAATCCTGAAACCTTCACAACTTTCGGCAGAAACTATTATTAGTATAAATGCTTGTGGTTAGGACACTGGAGTGGGACTCATGACATTTGGGTAGGGCTGGCCAGATAAAAACAGCTCTATTTGTGCAAAAAAAAAAAAAAATATTCAAGGTTTCAAAATTGGTTTCATTCTGATGGAGAAGGAAACTGAGAACTTTAAAAATTTTTCACAAAAACAAAAAGAGAAACATTCCAGACCTGAATAGTCTGATAGGATAGGGCATTCCCCTGGGAGTAGAGACCACGTTCATGTCCCTGCTCTGCCTGTCTGAGCAAACAAATGTGTATGCCAGCTATTTAATGCAGGCAACCTGGCATACATATTTGTTAACAGTGCAAAGGTGTGTGTGAATCAACAAAAATATCCCCATTCAGTCTGACAAAGTCAAGAAAAAATATATGAATATTTCCCTACTGAGAACTGAAATGAAATCACTCAAGTAAAATTTAACGTATTGCATATTTCTGGCACTTAAAGTACTTTTCAATTTGCAACCTCCTAACACAAGCATATGACTTTTAAAGTGAAGTAGCCATAAATCACGCTACTGTAAGACACTCCTTACAGAAAGCCTGACATGACAAATGATTACACTGTCCTTGATCTCATCAATTTAGTGCTGCATTTCATTTATTTTTCTTTTAATCTGAATTACTCAGCCTCCTCCCCCAGCTCCCTTCTCCCACCTCCCTCTTCAAGGGCTCAGTGACATGGATTAGACAATGACAGGGAATATTTACTGCCCCACTAAAACCGAATATGCATTAACCAGCACCTCATTGTAGTCTCTACCACCCATCCTGATCCACAATCCACTGAAGTCAGTGGTATGCCTCCTGCTGATTCTGATGGGCCTTGCCCCAAATACTCTTGGTTTGTCTTCAAACTTTTCACATGGCGCTTACTGGTGTGTGTTTATTGCCTTTCTCCATCACCCTCCAAACATAACTGACTCATTTTAAATAAGTAATGTCCAGTTGGCGAGGCTGAATGGAAATCTTCAGGCTCACACCAATCTTTTATTGCAGAGCATAAATACCAGTGTCTGGTTTTTATTTAATGGGCAGTTCTGTCATTAAACATGGGGTTATCCTGCAGAAATTTTGAGGCACATTCCAGTAAGAACTTTAAAAATGTGAAGGAAAAATGCCAAAATAACCTAAACTACAGGATCCTGGGTAGCCAGAAGTTTAGTGTAATAAGTGCCAAAATCAAGAGGCTTCTCTGTCCCCAACATTTAGAGATAAAGGGACATCTTCCCAAGTGGCTACCATTTTTGGGTGCCCAATTCAGGACATGTTAATATTCAGTGGTTCTCAGCACTTTTTGAACATCAAAGCATCAAAGCACCCAGACAGCAGGGTACCCACAATCATTAGTCACTTTGAGAATGTAAGCTAGGGAACCACCATGAAATTAAGAAATGTTAAATAAATAATTTAGTTCATTTATTAATTTCCCCTCACCTAGGGTGACCAGAGAGCAGGTGTGAAAAATCAGGATGGGGCTGGGGGGGTAATAGGCACCCATAGATCACAAAGCCTCAAATATCCAGACTGTCCCCATAAAATCAGGACATCTGGTCATCCCACCCCCACCCTTTTTTCCTCTGACTCATTCTTTTAATCTTTGTGCAAATTTCTCTTCTCTTTCATTTCCATCTACTCTTTTCTCACTACACTCTCCTTAGGTCTTCTTTCTTCGTTAGAGAGCAGCATCTCCATTTCTCACAAAGGTTCACTCTTCCTTTTTCTCCACCCCATTCCTGTGAGAATGTTGCTGCCCAGGATAGGAAGGCAAGCTCCCTTCTACATATGCCTTCCCTAAGCCAGCAGCTAAACCAGTTGACCAACATTTGTAGTTACAAAGGCAAAAATGAAGGGAATAAAGTCTCCTGAGTCAGCATATAAGATGCAGAAAGTAAGAGGGACGGATTTTTTTCCTCGCTGTGGAGCACTGTAGTTAGATAGGTTCATTATGGTTAGTTTTGTTTGTTTTAACCTTCTGAAATAATGGGTACCAGCCACTATCTGAGAGGATATCATACAGAGTCGGTCACTGATTTGGTTTATCATGCCAAATCCCATGTACATCATGGGAGAGCAAGGCTTTTGTTCTAGAAGTTTCTCAAGTAGCATTAGCAAAGAGTCCTGCGGCATCTTATAGACTAACAGACATATTCACCCACGAAAGCTCAAGCTTCAATACATCTGTTAGTCTATAAAGTGCCACAGGACTCTTCGCTGCTTTTACAGATCCAGACTAACACGGCTACCCCTCTGATATTCAAGTAGCATTGACAGTCAAATCCACATCACGAAGTTAACATGTTCATATAGACAAACTAACAGTAGGTTACACGGTAGTTAGGGGTGAACCTCAAATGATCTGTTACTGATAATCATTCATGGGCAGGGAAGCTTTTCTGAATGGACTAGAATGTGAATAATTGGGCTGGAGAACAGACCTTCTGTGTTTTGACATCCCCAGCTTCAGAACCCAGAAATGCAAAAATGATTTACAAAAATTAAGTTATTCAACCATTTTAGAACCTGAAAAAGGTGCAGCTTTAAAAATGCATGAAGGCTCGTGTTGGAGGTCAGGCGAGCAGAATGGCTCCTCTCTAATTGGCTGAGCCAAAACCTTACCTTGCAGCAAGCCTAAACAGTGTTTTATTAGGCCCAGCTTTATTGCACACCAGCTCACTCAACTGTACTATAGATACAGCCCAAAGGGAAAACAGGGCAGCAGCTGCTAGGAGGCTGAGGCATCAAGCCAACTTTTAGAAGAAAATCTCAAGTATTTAAAAGGTCAAGTAACTGGTTAGTTTCCCTCTTTACATAGCCTTTTTTGTTGTTTTATTGAGAGAATATTGCAGGCGGGGGGAGAGAATATGCTGCTGTTTTTATAGTGCAGCACAACTGGCAAACCCTCACTTTAGAAAAGTGTAGGTTGTAGCATGCATGACTAACGATTAATGATGCTCATTAAAAAATGAAGTTCTGGTGAAATTCATTAATGCTTGGCTCAAGTCTTGCTAACAGTTACACAACATTAAGAGCAAGGCAATTACAGATCTTGGCAGCAACTTGTTGAGAGATAAAAGAGTACCTTTTCCTGTTAACACAATGTGGGACATGCTGTATTGCAAAAATAGGCTGGGTTGGAAAGTGACTGGAACAATGAGACACACCAACTACAACTCCATTGCCACCTATGGGTTAGTGCTGGCGTTTGCTCTCTCAAATGCCATCAGCTTCAATGGCAAGGAGAAATAAGGCTCTCGAAGAAAATAGAGGGTTTAAAATAAGGGCTGGTTATAAACCAAACTATTTAGAGAGGGAGATAACTGTGTCCTTCTCCTGCCCTGTTTCAAGTGCTTAAACATTACAGGGGGTTTGCCTGACATTTGAGGGCTTTGTGAAAAAATAAGTGTAGAAATTTTCATCCCAAAGGCTCCAAAACCAGACAAGAATCTTTATTTGCATAGCACCAGAGAAAGCTTCTGCTGGGACAAAGGGCAGGCAGACGGAGAATGCAACAAACTCAGGAGCCAGGGAGGAAAAAACTTAGGTGTAATCCCTTTCTTTTATTAAGAGTTCCATTGTTCATACACAGCAGGAAGGGTATAGATGATTATGGTCTCATCCAAAAGACTTATAAAAGAGCTGCACGGAAAATGGAGTCCATGCTTACTGCCCGAGTGCTAGTTTACAACTAAAAAGCTTTCGCTCCCTAAATGCCAGTGCTACAAAGCCAAGCTGTGGGGAATGTTTTAAGAGTTCTTACTTCATCCCCAGTAATAGATATTGATTCTGAAATGAAATCTTAGTATGTCTGCCGATGCACAAACCAAACAGATTCCAACTCACTCTGCTGTAGCTGCACTGATTCTGCTGTGCTAACAGAAGTTAAATAGTATGTCAGCTCATTTGTCACTCAAATAGATGGCTCTGAATACAATTAGGGAGCAGTTCTGCAAAATAGCAAATGAAGGGCTTTTTACTTTTATTTTTTGCCATAGCTGCCCAAACATTTTGTAAATATCCCATTTAAATTTTGAATATAAAATCTAGTATAAGTCCCTCTGCTCTCCCCCTCAAACAGAACAAAAAACCAAGCTTCATCCTCTCAAGGAAAATCCTTAGTGTTACAGAAATCTTTTGACATTGTGCCCTATTCATATCACTTTATCACACAGATCACAGCAATTACTAACTGAACTGCCCTCACACTGTACCTTTATCAAGGTGCCTCCCCCAACTTTTGGCTCATTAAGGGCTCCTGCATTTTGTGTGCACCTAAGGGTATGTCTAGACTACGGGATTACTTTGATTTTACAGAACTCGATTTTTGGCAACAGATTGTATAAAGTCGAGTGCATGTGGCCACACTAAGCACATTAATTGGTGGTATGTGTCCATAGTACCAAGGCCAGTGTCAACTTCCGGAGTGTTGCACTGTGGGTAGTTATCCCATAGCGATCCCATAGTTCCTGCAGTCTCCACTGCCCACTGGAATTCTGGGTTGAGATCCCAGTGCCTGATGGGGCAAAAAGCATTGTCACAGGTGGTTCTGGGTACATGTCATCAGGCCCCCCCTCCCTCCATGAAATCAACGGTAGACAACCGTTTCACGTCTTTTATCCTGGGTTACCTGTGCAGACGCCATACCACGGCAAGCATGCAGCCCGCACAGCTGACCATCACCATAAGTCTCTTGGGTGCTGGCAAACATGGGACTGCATTGCTACACAGCTGCAGCTTATTGCCTTTTGGCAGCAGATGGTGCATTAGGACTGAAAGCCATCATCACCATACAGAGATGGGAGTGACTCAGCCAAGTCATTTCCCATCTTCTGCCAAGCACCCAGGAAATAATGATGGCTAGTAGTCATACTGCACTGTCTGCTACTAGCCAAAAATGTAAAAGATAGATGGAGTGGATCAAAACAAGAAATAGACCAGATTTGTTTTGTATTCATTTGGTTCCCCCCTCCCTCTGTGAAATCAACAGCCTGCTAACCCCAGGCTTTTGAGTTCAGTCGTTGAGGGGGCCATTCTGCCTTTGTGGATTTTAATTCCCTGTAAGCCATGTCATCAGTTGCCCTTCCCTCCATCAGAGCAACGGCAGACAACCGTTTCACTTCTTTTTTCAGTGCAGATGCCACACCACGTCAAGCATGGAGCCCGCTCAGCTCAACGCAGCAGTCAAGAACATTGTAAACACCTTGCCCATTATTGTGCAGTTTATGCTGAACCAGAATCTGGAAAACCAGGGGAGGAGGCGGCAACAGCAGCGCGGCGATGAGAGTGATGAGGACATGGACACAGAATTCTCTCAAAGAGCGGGCCCCGGTGCTTTGGAGATCATGGTGTTAATGGGGCAGGTTCATGCTGTAGAACGCCGATTCTGGGCCTGGGAAACAAGCACAGACTGGTGGGACTACACGGTGTTGCAGGTGTGGGACGATTCCCAGTGGCTGCAAAACTATCACGTGCATAAAGGGCACTTTCATGAAACTTTGTGACTTGCTTTCCCCTGCCCTGAAGTGCCAGAATACCAAGATGAGAGCAGCCCTCACAGTTCACAAGCGAGTGGTGATAGCCCTGTGGAAGCTTGCAACGCCAGACAACTACTGGTCAGTCAGGAATCAATTTGGAGTGGGAAAATCTACTGCAGGGGCTGCTGTGATGCAAGTAAGCCAAAGCAATCACTGACCTGCTGCTATGAAAGGTTGTGACTCTGGGAAACGTGCAGGTCATAGTGGATGGCACTGCTGCAATGGGATTCCCTAATTGTGATGGGGCGACAGATGGAACTCATATCCCTATCTCGGCACTGGACCACCAGGGCAGCCAGTACATAAACCGTAATAGGTACTTTCCAATGGTGCTGCAAGCCTTGGTGGATCACAAGGGATGTTTCACCAACATCAAAGTGGGATGGGCAGGAAGGCTTCATGACGCTCGTGTCTTCAGGAACACTAGTCTGTTTAAACAGCTGCAGCAAGGGATTTACTTCCTAGACCAGAAAATAACTGTTGGGGATGTTGATATGCCTATAGTTATCCTTGGGGACCCAGCCTACCTTAATGCCATAGCTCATGAAGCCATACACAGGCAGCCTGGACAGTAGTCAGGAGCTGTTCAGCTATAGGCTGAGCAAGTGCAGAATGGTGGTAGAATGTGCATTTGGATGTTTAAAGGGTCGCTGGCGCACTTTACTGACTCGCTCAGACCTCAGCGAAACCAATATTCCTATTGTTATTGCTGCGTGCTGTGTGCTCCACAATCTCTGTGAGAGTAAAGAGGCAACGTTTATGGCAGGGTAGGCGGTTGAGGCAAATCAGCTGTCCCCTGATTACCTTCAGCCAGACACCAGGATGATTAGAAGAGCACACCAGGAAGCGCTTCGCATCACAAAAGCTTTGAAAACCAGTTAAATGACTGGCCAGGCTGCGATGTGAAAGTTCTGTTTGTTTCTCTTTGATGAAAACCTGTCCCTTTGGTTGACTATTCCCTGTAAGCCACCCACCCTCCCCCCTTCAATCACAGGTTGTTTGCAAAGGAAATAAAGTCACTATCATTTAAAAACCATGTATTCTTTATTAACTGATTATAAAAATAGGGAGATAACTGATAAGGTAGCCCGGGTGGGGTGTGGGAGAGGGAAGGAAGGAAAAGGCCACTTCAAAAGTTGTTGAATGATAGCCTTCTGTTACTTGTGCTGTCCACTGGGGTGGAGTGGTTGGGTGCCCAGAGCCGCCTCCTCCAGGGCCAGCTCCAGGCCCCAGCAAGCTAAGCGCGTGCTTGGGGCAGCACGCCGCGGGGGGCGCTCCAGTGGACCCTCCGCAGACATGGCTGCAGAGGGTCCACTGGTCCCGCGCCTCCGGTGGAGCATCCGCAGGCATGCCTGCAGGAGGTCCACTGGAGCTGCGGGACCAGCGGACTCTCTGCAGCCACGGCTACGGGAGATCCACCGGAGCCACGGGACCGGCGAGCAGCAGAGCGCCCCCTGCGGTGTGCTGCCATGCTTGGGGTGGCAAAATGGCTAGAGCCAGCCCTGTCCTCCTCCATGTTCTTGGGCATCTGGGTGAGGAGGCTATGGAACTTGGGGAGAGGGGAGGGTGATTAAACAGGGGCTGCAGGGACACACTGTGATCTTGCTGCCGTTCCTGAAGCTCCACCAGACGTGGGAGCATGTCCGTTTGATCCCACAGTAGCCCCAGCATTGCATCCTGATTCCTCTGATCTTCCTGCCACCATCTTTCATCTCAATCGTCCCTCCTGTCCTCACGTTTGTCCTCCGTCCTTGTGGTCAATGGCCGCTTTCCTGTACTGTGATACTGTGTCCCTCCAGCTCTTTCATTGCAGGTCGACTGCATGATCTTGGAGAACATTTCATTGCGCGTGCATTGTTTTCTCTGCCTAATCTGAGATAGCCTTCAGGACGGAGGAGGGAAGCTTAAAAAATTTGCAGCTGTGGGAGGGAAAAAAGAGAGAAGTATTTTAAAAGATACATTTTATAGAACAATGCGTATACTCTTTCACGGTGAACAACACTATTCACATTACATAGCACATGTGATTTCGGTACAAGGTCACATTTTGCATCTTAATATTGAGTGCCTGTGGTTTTGGTGTTAGAGATCACAGATGCAGGTCCAGGCAACAGAAATCGGCTTGCATGTGGCCATGGTAAGCCATAGTCTTTCGGCTTCTGCAACCTTCATAAAAGCAGCACCCTCCTTTCTCATACCAAGCAAAGCCTGTTGAGTGTTGTGGTTTTCTTGTTCACATGCAGCAGCAGAAACCAAAGTAACCCTTCCTCATCCAATTCTCTGGGATGATCACTTTACCCTTCCTCACACCCCGTGGCTGGCATCAGGGAAGATCCTTGCTAGCCAAACGTGAACAGCTCAGCGCCAATGCTCCTCCCCACCACTGCTTGGCTAACTGTGGGGAGGATTTCTTTTCAGCCACAGGCAAACAGCCCAGTAGGAACGGCCACCTCTGAATGTCGTCTTAATTAAATTCCCATATTTCAACCAGGTTACCGTGAACAATATCACTCTACTGAGGATAACACTGCGAGATAAAGATGTTGCTTGAATGCCAGCAAACACCGGGTCCATATGCTACCAGGCTTTGTCATGCAATGATACCAGATTACTTGCTACTAGCATGGTGTAGTAAAGTGTCCCACCATGGAGGACGGAATAAGGCTGCTCTCCCCAGAAACCTTCTGCAAAGGCTTTTGGAGTACCTCCAGGAGAGCTTCATGGAGATGTCCCTGGAGGATTTCTGCTCCATTCCCAGACACATTAACAGACTTTTCCAGTAGCTGTACTGGCCGCGAATGCATCCCAAGTCCTCAGGGCAAATTAATCATTAAAAAACACTTGCTTTTAAACCATGTTTTATATTTACAAAGGTACACTCACCAGAGGTCCCTTCTCTGGCTTCATGGTCTAGGATACCACCTTGGGAGGCTATTTCAGTCAGGGTGAGAAAAAGATCCTGGCTGTTGGGAGAACAGTGTGTTGTGTGCTCTCCTCAAGCTCCTCCTCCTCCTCCTCATCTTCCCCGTCCGCAGAATCCTCAGGCATGGCTGAGAGTATCCCCTCCTCAGAATTCACGGTCAGGGGTGGGGTAGTGGTGGCGGCCCCCCCCTAGAATTGCATGCAGCTCAGCAGAGAAGCAGCATGTCTGTGGCTCTGTCCCAGAGTGTCCATTTGCTTCTTTGGTTTTCTGGTAGGCTTGTTTGAGCTCCTTAACTGTCACGCGGCACTGTGTGGAGTCCTTGTTGTGGCCTCTCTCCATCATGGCCTTGGAGATTTTTTAAATGTTTTGGCATTTCATCTTTTGGAACATAGATCTGCTCGCACGGAATAGTGTCCCCATACAGTGATCAGATCCGGTACCTCCCCTACGGTTCATGCTGGAGCTCGATTCTCGGACTGCATGGTTACCTGTGCTGATAAGCTCTCCACACTGGGCAAACAGGAAATGAAATTCAAAAGTTTGCGGGGCTTTTCCTGTCTACCTGGCCAGTGTATTGAGTTCAGACTGCTGTCCAGAGCGGTCACAATGGTGCACTGTGGGATAGCTCCTGGAAGTCAATACCATTGAATTGAGTCCACACTAACCCTAATTTGAACCGGCAATGTCGATTTCAGCGCTAGTCCCCTCATCGGGGAGGAGTACAGAAATCGATTTTAAGAGCCCTTTATGTCAAAGTAAATGGCTTCGTTGTGTGGATGGGTGCAGGGTTAATTCGATTTAACGCTGTTAAATTTGACCTAAACTCATAGTGTAGACCAGGCCTAAGGCACAAGTTTGGGGAAGGCCTGCTCTGCAGAAGTGGGCCCTCATTCTAGCAGTTTTAAAGCTTCCTCTGGTCCACAATGAAACTCACTTTTAGTAAAATCATGGAAGTCAATAGAAGACAAGGCACAACTGAAGGATTATAGAAAGCCATGAGGATTCCAGATGAGAAAAAAAAATCAGTTACTGATTTCATAAAGCCCTTTCATGTGTAGATTTAACTCTAGTACTTAAGATTTAACTCTAGTACTTAAGTTTATTATTAAACATAATAAACTTAAAACTAAACTTAATAGTTTATACTACTTAGAATAAAATGTTCAGCGTTTATAAAAGTTACCCACTAGGAAACTGCAATATCACTACATTTGCAGCAAAGAACTGGAGGTAGTAAATGGTTTGTTCAGGTCAATAAAGGCCCAAGTGAAGCTGACACAGTTGATAATCTAAAACCACTTACTTCTGAGTATTTATTACCATGAGCATTATTATTGTAAAAGATGAGGGGAAATTCATTGTCATGTGAGAACAGTTAGGCAGCACTCCTTTATTGTATTCCTGTCACTGATTTGCAAATTGCATTTCAGAACATTAATCAATTCTCTCTGCGTGTTAAGCCCACTGTACAATGGGTACAGCTGCAACTAGTGTGAACATACTACCACTACTTTCCTAATTCAAAGAAATATTCTGAATTTATGTTCTTTTTGAGATCAGATGAAGGGCAAATAGCATAAAATATACATTTAAATTAAGTTTAGTGTCCATTGTAGGGTCATACACACAGCTCAAATACTGGACTTTGTATTTGCACTTTTTTTTTTTTAAAGACTCATCTGTTTTTTATATCTCCCCCTATTGGCTATACATAGGAAGTGTCAGACATTATTTCAAATGTACATGCATCTAATCGGAGGACAAAATGTTTCCCTCTTCAATCTTATTCTAAATATAAATTCCATTGACAGCAGTTGGCATTGCATGTACAACATAGATGGCAGAATTTGGCTCAAGGAATAGTCTCCCTCCCCCCCCAACCGCATATGCTCATTGCAGAGAGTTTGATATAAATAATTTGGCCACAACTGAAAAAAAATCATGCTTCATTTTTAGGATGAAACAATGACAGGGTGTTATTTGGTGTGTGAGGGGATGCCTCTCCAGTAAGATGATGTCAAGCTGCATTTTAACATGTCAACTGCTATTAAAGCCTCAGAACACAAAGGGCCAAGATTGTGTCATCAGTTTGGGCAGTAATCCCTACAGATATCAAAGGGGATTTAACATGGGTCTGATTTTTTTGGTGATAATCCAGCCCTAAATATGCATAGTAAAATCTACAGCATGTTTCTTGGAAGGCAGTTAACTATTGTATGTGCACTAGTCAGTTGCTCAACTGCTACTAGCAACAGCGGAAGTTATGAGGTTTATTCATACCTTCTCCACTCCCTCCCTCTTTTAAAACATGTACTGGTTAATGGCCCTAGCAATGTTTAAATTTGTAAAATAGAAATGTTAATAGGCTTATAGTTTTTGTAAGCCAAGTACCAGCCCCAGGGAATTTTTACTTCCAGATGAGTCATGAACACCTGGAAATGAGTGTTTATAATAGAAATATGTAGCTTCGACAATAGTTAAAGATAGCAGCATGCGGTAGCTCAAGTGAGAAGCAAAATCAAAATATATGCTAATACTGCAGTTAGAAACCAGCTTTATTGTTACAACCAGTTTTAAATTATTTACACAATACAAATCTTTGAAAGATATATTCCTTCATTTAATCAATGGTAGAAGGCCTTTATTATAACATAGCTCCAACAACGTTTCATTCAAAAGAAACAGTTCACTCCAGTGAAAACTGATGAATGAACAGAACATATGTTAACTCTATGACAAAGAAATGATTTTTTTTTAAAAGATTGGGAGCATTTTATTCACAGGACCCATGACTTAACAGAAACCTAAAAATGAGAAAACAATGAAAAAATGTTGTGGAACAATGAAACGACATTGGAAAGTATTCCTATTATCCCATAGTCCTATCTTTGCAAGTGTTACAGGGCTTTGGATAGCTGGCTAATACAAATTTGTGAACCAACAAATCTACTTCAAGTTATATTTAAGATATTGATACATTCTCAGTGCTGAGACTAATCAAAGCTCTTATGTACAACACTGCGTTACACTACCACAGACTGTATCTGAGATACACAAATGAAAGAAGGGTCATTGCAATAACAAAAAAAACCACACTTCTGACTGAAGATTTCACAGCGATCAGAAGTAAACAGCTAATATTATAAATTATAATTTTTGTTTTCCAGTTTATTTTGTGCATTTGATAATATTGCATTTGGTAATTTACACTTTTCCCCCCTGTAAGTCAGTTTCACATTTCATTTTGTGTGCGTTTCTCCCCAGTTGTGTGAAAAAAAAATATATACACACACACAGGTATAAAGATAAGTGATTTTTAAACAAAAATCGTGAGGGCATTACATGAAACCACAACTCCTATCATTTTGCAAACATTAAGCTAATGCTTACACCATCCATGGGAGACATGTAAATTCTTCTCCATTTTTACAAGTTGAGGACACTAAGGCAGAAAAGCTAAACAGCTTTCAAAGGCCACGAAGGGAATCAGTATCAATTCCTGAATTAGGTGGTATTCGTGGCTCTCAGTCCTGTGCTCAGACCATTCCTCTGACACTACAGGACTCTTTTCAATCAACTTTTCTCTTGACAGTGAATGAATAAGCTATTATTAAAGCATCTGAAGTAAGAGTATCTTCTAGACTATTCAGCATTTTAAAGAACCAAATACTTCATATTATGCAAACTAGCCAATTGTGCACAGACAAAAATACAATACAATACAATACAGTTTTAGAAGATTCCCTCTGTTACTGTAACTAGGAAACTGAAAAACTACACAAACAGCTCATTTGGTAAAGCCACTTGAAGTCAGACAATGGAATTTCCAGTCTCATCACACCACTAGACAGCACCACATAACTGGCACGTGAAAGCAATTTACACATTTTCTTTTCCATTCGAGAGGTCTGTAGGCCACAAAGTTAGTCATGTACCCTCTGGACTTGTGCGGTTCTACCATCTTGAAGAGCCTCCCTCATTCTAGCTGTGCAGTTAGCAAAAGGAATACCTATATGGCACAAGAACACGGTCAGCCTTTTGTCATATCCTTCATAATCAGCAAATCCACAGTAGCAAATGTATAAAAAAAGTTTGCTGTGATAATGCACACCACCAGCACTAGAATCTCTAGAAATATGATCCAACTCTTACTGTTCAGCAACTGTAATTACATCCTGCATGGTATGAGGAATGGTGTAAGACTAGGTGCTAACTCTGCAAGTACTAAACTGGTACATTTTTAAGAGCCTTTAACAAAAAAGCATCTAAGAATCTATTAATCAAAATATAAAACATTAAAACTCACTGAAGAACCCAACTCAAATTCAGAGCCAGGTAGGATGCAGCCAACCTTCCTGATAGCCTTCAAAACAAGCCTCCCCAACAAAAGGAATTACATTCCAACTGGTACAAAAAATGAAGGTTTTACCAGAAAAATGCTCTTCTATTTTGTGACTATGTCTATTTTTTTTAAGTTGTTTTGGTGGGAAGGAAATAAGGGTGTACTTTAACGTCTCTTATCCAGACTTTATCATGCTGAAATGAACTCCCTTTCCTTTATAAGCTGGTCCAATCAATAAACTGCCTAAGTGTAAGGTCAAAAAACAGAAGTCTAAACACGTGCTTCAATTGGATTATTTCCTCTTTCCTGTTTTATTCCCTTCCCCTCCAATATTGACCTTTCGACACTTAGGCCTTTGGGATCTAATTACCATCAAACAGCAACACTGAAGATCCTAGACAATATTAACATATATACCTTTTAAGTGTGTATGTGTCTTTTGTCTGGTATATTTCTATTTGATAAACAGGATAGAAGACTTGCACCAAGATGTGTTTGTGAACTTGACAACCAAAATATTTGAATACTCTTACCCTCCATATTTTATGTACCTATGTTTTCCAGCAAATCTATTACACATAGCAGTGGCAAGAGGCTCAAAGCTCTTCTGTTTTCACTGTAGCTAGCTAAAGAACTTAGTCTAAAAATAAGATTGCAGTTTGTATATAATAAGATGTTCGGAGAAGCTGGTGTACAGAACTTTACACTTCACTTCTGAGGTTAATTCTCTAATCTCCAGGGGACTGCCTAAACCAGAAACTGATTATGATATTAAGTCTTTATTTCTTTGTATGGTGGATACAGTGGCCATTAATTATTTGAATAAGGTTAAGTTTGATGGGACTAGTTCTGGCTTGCAAACAGTGAAAGGATACTGCATCAAGAAAAAAGGAATTACTGTCCAAGGGAATTCAGTTAATAGATTACAGTAAGCACTCAAAGGGAACCAAGATACCTGTAGGATGCCATAACTTCCCCTCAAAGTTGAAATACTGGCATCAACAGCTGATTATTTTATTAAAAGCGGTACCAAGTCTGCTTCAAACTATTGTTTTTGTTCAACTCGCATGCAAGACATCAATAAACTGTTTAATTTTACTACAAGTCCAGGGAAGGCTGCTTGTACATTGAGAGAGAAAGTTGTGTACTAGTCCTGTATTTTATGCATTTAGGCTTGGAAAGGATTTGGTGGAAGAATGTACCCAGCGGACACGTTTCCATAAATACGAATGGGCTACTAGTTAGTTGGAACCTTAGCTACTGTAGCATTCTGGAAACTGATAGTCAGAAGTATATTAATGATTTGGCCTTTTATTATACATACACAGTTGCACAACACTAATTAATCCTCCTGTCATTACACAGCTTATGTACACTGGAAACTTCTAATTTAGGAATTTGTCTACATGTTCCTTTAACAAACTTCTCTCACCACAGGAACAATACGTCTTAAAGAAGTGTACTTAAAATGTCCATGTGTGTTCAGCAGGTACTATTGGCTGCCAATGACACGTGATGTATGACAATGTTTAAGATATGAGTATCCGATTTAACAGTTTCCCTATGTTGAAAGACAATACATTTACCACTAATTAGCATTTTTCATTTGCCTTGTTACTAGAATAGCTTTTCCCCACAACTAAGTGTATTACTATTCATTTATCCCCAAAAGCAAGGGAACATAAAAACACATGGAAAGACAATGGCGGCAGTAGACTATAATGGATACCTTATTAACATGAAACATAAATATGCTCCATTAAAGGTAATGAATGTGATTATCACACAACACAGATGCCTTGAATATGGTCAATTTAACAAAAAAGTCAGCACACACAAAGTTGGACCTTTTTCTTTACATCAAAATTTCTACAAAATAGGAGAGAGTACAATGCAATACACAAGTCCAAATGCAAGATACGGTACAATTCACATTAATTTACAAATGGTTATTTACACTGTTGTATATACATATCCAGTCAGACCTGCTTAATGTGAGTCAGTTTGACAATTTCTTTTTCAAATGCAGAAGAACACTAGATGAATGAGTTTAAAATTACATGACACAGGTTATTATTTAAAAAGCTCTGATGCTTAAGTGTCTTATTGAATCAGACATGGATTAACCTGGTCTGATTGTAGAAATGTGTCAGAAGAAAAAAATTCAAACAATTCTGCTTTACAAAAGCAACCAGGCCACTATGGGCTATTGACTGATGCTGCACATGCATGAATGCCATTGCTAACAACCTTCTTTATATTTACAATATAGGTTTAACTATACAGTAAAAGTTATTAATTTTGGCATTCAAGCCTTTAGCTTAACAGAAAGGCAACAGAGTATCTTCTTGGCAACACAAAGCCAGGATGGATGTTTCTAGAGCTCGGAGACATTTTCCTTCTTTTTAAATAGCCTCAAATTACTAAGAATGAGGAAATGAATTAACAAAATGGGAGTTCCCTATTTTGAGGCTTCAATAGTTCACTCATGTTTAGGCGGTAGGGTATTTGCAGTGACAAACTCAAGTTTGCACCCTGCCATCCCAAGTTCCCACTTGAACATGTTTGCAGGATACCCTCTAAAGGAGAGGAAATTCTGAGTAGTTATGGATAAAACTGTTGAGGTGTGAGACTCCAGGTGACAGGCATTTCATTTTGGAAAAAGTAACTACTTCCTAATAACATCTCTCATGAACAACCTGATCTAGGAATTTGAAATTTGTCGCATATGCTAGGCTTAAATGAAAGCCATTGCACAGCTATGTTTTCTAAAATGGATTTTAAATGTGCAATATGAAAATGCAAGTCTCTACTATACTGCAAAGTCTCCTATTATAACTTTGTGATCAGTCTCGTGCTTCTTAAAAATGGCTCAAAGATTACTGTATTTATAATATCTTTGCCTCAAAGTGTTTTTGAGGTCTGTGAAAGGAGTTCAGTAGAATTTAGCAGCTCAACATGACTGAGGCTGAGATCCAGTCACAAAAAGCTTACTTTCTTTTCCTCTGCAGAGATTGTTAGCTGCACTATATAAACAAACATCTCCTTTAAAAAATTACAGTACAATTCCAAACTGAAATAGTACCAGCACAGGAAGAGCTACTAGCGCAGGGAGACAATGGAATTTGTAAACTGCACAGGAGACACCCTAGGTCTGCCCTCTCCCTCTTGCAGAAGGAATGATCTGCAGTGTCACCTTCTTTTTACCTGAATGGTTAGCCAATTTTCAAGTTCAAGCAGGCAGTTTCCAATAGGAGGAGAGATTGATGATGTAATCTGGTATTTCTTTGATGCCATCCTGTTTATAAAGTCCTGCTTCCCACAATAGGAATCGAACAGCAACTGTTTCTTTGCTCACAGAATTAACAAGCCTCTTTCAGCCAACACTTTACTCAAGAAGCTCTCATTCAGCTGTTGTCTCTGGGTCAAACTACCAGGGCTTCCTTGGACCTTGTGGTTCTCTCACAGAGTATGGGACACCACTCTTGAGTAGCCAAAGAGTTTGAAAAGAATTAGGGCTAATAAGAGCTGGACTGTACTTCAGTATAAACAGACACTGCTGTTTATATTTTAAAACAGTTCCCTTTGGAATAGTTAGAAAGGGGGATCTGGTAAGTATTCCAATTTACCAGGTTAAAAATACAATTTTGAAAGCTCACTCTCAGATATGTATGTGTTAACACCACCAGAAATTAAGTTGTCACTTTATCAGGAAAAGGAGTTGTTGTTGTTTTTATTTTGAAATAAAATTTTTCAGGATCCAACACTGGTACTCACACTATATAGCACCTTACTCCAAGAGATGTCTTGCTGAAATTAAAGGGACAACTTATGGACCAAGATACTACTAAAGGTGGGTAAGTGTGGCAGAATAATACTCTTAGCGAAGAGAGAACTTTTCAGGTACAAAGATTAAAAAGCTGTTCCCTGTCTGTCACTTTCATGAGCTCTAGCAACATCCTTGATAATGCTACAGAAGGAAAAGCCATTTCAGTTGATCAGTTTTATTTAGACTATGAAAAGAATCTGTCCAATTTAACAAACTAGTTTAGTAAGTACTAAATAAGACTGACTCACTTTCAAGTTTTTTTTTATGACAAGTTTGTCCATTTATACTAAAATTTTAAGAATGTGATTGATTGTAAGAAATCCACAGCTGGAACCACCAGGTGATGAATGCAAACTAGTTTTAAGGAATAAAACTTGCTTTTGTAAAATAACAGAACACTATTTAAAATGGTGTATACGGTGAAACCATGTCATTGCTTTAAGCATTCTGAAACAAGCTATGCTTTTGTAAAATCCATTTGCATTTGACAATATGCTATAAAGCAATTTTGAATAAATATTCTTGCCAAGCCTGCAATTGGCTCCCCATAAAATCTACTCCTAAGGTGAGTGTGTGTTTGCACATACTGTATGTGCATACACGCAGACTTTATACGTTTGGGCACTTCAGTGACCAAAGTGCAAAGTTTTTTCAGCGTAATAATCAGAATTGATTGACTGCTCAACGACATAGCAATTTCCAAGATTTAAAGCATCATCCCCTCTCTCAACCTCTCTCAACATACAGTCACAAAGTAAACATTTTCTTTTCCATTCACATTTTGTACTTCAAAACATTCTTGGTATAATAGCTTTTTAAAAAACATTGAGGATGATCAAAGCCCCACTGTTCAAATCTCACACATTTCAAGAACATCCTTTGAACTTTGGGAGACTTTGGGCTACTAATATTTTTATCATTAGTACAGCAAGAAAGCCAGAAAAATGTAACAGAATCTATAACTATTGGACCTAAGTATTTAAAGACAAGAATCCAAGCTGGAAAGATGAGGAAGGAAGGAAAAAGGTTTAAAATCTATGTATCTTTTAACTGAAGTGGTACTGTTTTGCTCCCAAGAGCAACAGGATTTCATGTTCACTGTTTTAAACTCAAGAGTCTATCTTGCTGCAGTAATATATATATATAGTTCAGAACATAGAAGAGTTAAAAAAAATTGAAGATTTATTCCCTTCCATAAGGAATTTCTTGAGATTTTGGAATAGCAGTCTTTAAAATAAGTGGAAAAATTTAACAAACAAGAAACTCCCCCATACAAGTTAAGGTTAGTACATTTCCTGTCAGATACTATGCACGTTCCTAAATAATCAGGTGGCGATAAAGCCTTCAGACTTCTACTATGTAACAGTAGCAGAAGGAAAACCAAAACGCTGATATTTACCCCTAATAAGTAGATAGGCCTTGCTATAAAATGTAAAGTACTGTGATGTGGAAAACTGCTTTTATCTTCAGCTTCCTTCCCTCAATTACTTGGTACCAGTGATTGGCATTTCAAGAGTAAATTACCACTACTCATTTATTTTTTTTATATACAGTTAAAGATTAAGATTCCCTACTGACCATGTACAGTCTTTATATAAGTTAATGTCACTTTAATAAAATAAGTTGTGAAAAAAACAAATCCTTTGGAACAGTTTCACTGCCTGAACTCAACCTTTACAGAAATTGATGAAAGCAGTAATGGAATCATGTTAAACTCATAATAAATAAATCACATACAACATATGTTAAATTACTTAGGTAAGGATTAAATTGCCATCTCTACAGCCTTATAGATTTAGCAAATTTCTAATCCATTCTATATCAACAGTAGGTATGCTCTTCTTATTAGATTTAACATTAAGACTTGTTTAGAGGCATCATTTGTAAAGCAAAACAACCAAGTGAACATTACAGAACTTAAACAAAATGTTTAGCTTTTTCAGTAACTGTTCTCAGAAAGGATTCTAAGGATTGCTTATCCACTTGAGGATAACTGAAGTTCTTCATTACTCGGGAAGTTTTAATGCTGTGACCTCTGGTTTCATTTTGAAATACTGGTTAAAACGAACAATTGCGTACCTATTAAAAGGACAGAATTGAAACAAAGTTACAAAGAGCTGAGAATTCCTTAAGAGTCTGATCATGTTTATGGCAAGAGTCTTGAAATCTTACTGAAAAATTTCACAACAGCAACATGCTTTTGTGGAGTATCATGTGATGCTTTTGTTTAGTTTATTGTGCCATCTACTGGTTACTATCCAGTGTCTTTTACATTTGAGAATCTTATGACTGATTCACTAGTTCAGTGTGTTTCAATACCACATTCAAGTGAACAAAGTATGATCTTAACATAGTATTTCATCAGCTTAGTCACAAGTTACTTGTCTGAGTCATATTAAGTATGAACTATGCTAACATCTTAACTGCTACAGCAAAATTTCCAAAAAGATGCACAATCATGTCATGATAAACTTAATAGGTTCTTCTTCACATTGCAAGGGGCATTCATTTGACAATTTTAAAACATTTTTCTTTTGATGAAACCCTACAATAACAACATCAGCTAGTATCTCAAGAAAGGACACTAAAAAGAAAAATATTCAGAATTTATTAGACTAAATGTCCCTTGCTATTTGGAAGGAAAGATTTTTATTTATTTTTTAAATAGGAACAGATCCTCTGGTTCTTAAATCTGAGCTCCATTCCTTGTTCTGCCATAAACACAGTGTATGACCAAGAGCAAGCCACTTAATTTTGGGCCTCTACTTCTCCCACACAAATGCCACCTACCAAACATATGCTTGTGTGGCTTAATCCATTAATAATTGTCAAGTGCTTGGATAAGGCATGTGTGGAAGACACTATATACTGGAGAACAAGAATTTTATTTTATTTTTTTAAATAAAATACAGGGTTAATTTTTTCCTCACAAAAAGCACAATAAATAAATTTTAAAAATCCAGACTTATGGATGAACTGACATTACCCAAGTATCTTGATTGTCTTAACAGAACCCCACTATAAAAATAATTGTGTACGGTCATCTCTGGAGCATCCTGCTTGAACAACAAAACAGGATCAATTCGCTCAGACTTAGTGTAGTTCTGAAAGTCAGGATGTCAATGGAGGAAAATAGATTAGCTATTTATAGACAGTACAGTCACTTACCCTAGAAAATCAAAGTCAATGGTGGAATATTTTGCTTGAATCAGAGCCCACAATCCCCAAAAGAAATGAGAGGCCTAAAGAGAAAATAATCGGTGAAAGATTATTAGCTTAATGTTCTGTAAAGCAAGTATATGTTAAAAGGAATGAGTAAAATGTGCTTGTCTGAAGGACTATTCTATAATTACGAAAATGAGCCAAAAATGTAATTTTATAATTAAAGATTTTGTTCTAAAAATGTAAGTTTTCTGAAACCAGATACCAGCAAGTGTTATAAACCCTAATGCTGTCAATGAGATGTGTAGAAAAAACACCTTGACGTGGAAATCACTTTCTAGAAAGGGTCTTGTTCAATAGCGTTAACAAATGACCTATGCTTCAGTTTGATAAAGAGAATTCCAGCAGCGTACAACCATTACAAATCTACACACTTGTTTGATTGTTTCAGATATTAGATATTATTTGGCACCAGAATGCTTCACTTTCCAGTGCTGCTAATGAGACTAACCATTTAAAACTCAGCATTTCCATAAGGTTCAAATCTATTCTTCCTGTTAAAGTTTAGATAAGCAGTTTGTAAGCATATGTTCAATGTCAGACTGAAGCTATGGATTACATGAATTATACGGTTGCTAATGTGTTTTAATAAACATTGAAACTTGCATGTTGTGGCCATCAGCTTCACAATCCCCTTGTGAAAGATGCATATGATTTCTGGACCACCCATGTTGCAAGTGACACCTCATACTTCTATTTATGTTCTGTAAATAAAAGCTTACAATAATGACCTAAATTGTTTCCTGAAGCATCCACATAATCCAAGTATCGTACTTAAATTCCTTTACTAAGGCTGTACAGTGTGAGTGCACATCTGAAAATATCTCAAAGCACAGGCATGTTAACATCTCACTAAGGCATTTATTTAAGTTTTGATCAATTTGTCTAATGGTAGCAGTTTGGAATTTTACACTAATACTCATTCATTCTAGTTCCTGTTTTTTCTACCATGGCCCCACACATTAATGAAGTTTAGTCAACATTAAAGGAACCCTTATTTTTTAACTTTTACAGTATTTGTACAACTTGTGTGGTCTACAGATCGGTCTTAAGCTGTTCAGTAAACAGAAACTCACCCCCCACCCAGCATTAGTATGTACAAAGTTTAGAGCTCATGAAACAATGCTACATAGTCTCGGGGGGGAAAAGAGTTACATAGCTGCAAATCTAGCCTTACTAATTGAAGTGAATGGGACAGCTGAATATAATTACCACAAGTGGCACTAACAGCGCTAACAACAAATGAGCAGTATTTTCTAAAAAAGACTCATCTAGTGGAACATCCTCTTGGAAAGCCAACCAAAATTCCTCACTGTAACTACCAGCCTTTGCCAGAAAATTGGAGAAGCCATGTCTAGATTAGTCAGATATATATGGGCCAAAAAGTCAGAAAGAGTACTGGAATCATAAGGCCATACTAGCTGTCCAGAGTTGCACATCCACTGGCATACCAGGCATTATAACTACACTTGTAGAGACTTTATTTTAGCCTAAGTAAACGCAGGGTAAGAGGCACTACTGCCATGACACCTCATGCTGTCATCTCCTATACATAGCATGAACAAGCCTGGACGGTACTTAAACTGGACCAGGGATAATTTAGAGCTTTAAGAAGTGGTGTTGGGAAGTCAGTTCTAAGCAATATTCCAGCACTGTGATAGCAGATACAGCTTTTCAGAGGCAAATCAGTGGAAGGAGAGGAAGGATGGAAGAGCATCTAGGACCAGAGAGCCAAACATTCAGCTTCTTGCTATACATCAAGACATGAGTGTCCTATGTACAGTCTTCAAAGTATGTTTGATGCAAAGAACTTCAGTGTTCCTTTTATTTTTCAAACACAGAATTTGCCTTTGACAAAGTTTATTTACTGAAAAGTCCTATATACACACACTTACGTTACAAAAAAACCCCAAAATCAACATCAAACTCTTGAGGCAAAGCCACATTAAACTTTCCTCAACATTTTACAAACCAGAGTGCTAAAATTATAGAAAAATCAAAAACTGATGTTGATTTGTTGAGGAGAGTAGGAATAGCTCAGTGGTTTGAGCATTGGCCTGCTAAACCCAGGGTTGTAAATTAAATCCTTGAGGGGGCTATTTAGGGAAGTGGAGTAAAAATCTTTCTGGGGATTAGTCCTGCTTTGAGCAGGGGGCTGGACTAGATGACCTCCTGAGGTCCCTTCCAACCCTGATATTCTATGATCAACACAGGGTGACTGATTTCAAACTATCAAGTTAAACCTTAATGCTATTTAGTAAATTTCTATGGAAGAGACACACTTACTGCTCCAGATACATGTTACACAGTTCAATATTATATTACTCAGATTCTTCGGTTCTCAAATTAAAAATAATCTAGGATAAGGCCTGGTAAGGCTCATTTCACTCCATATGGGGTCAGTTCAAATCCTGATATCTATTCCTCCAAAGCCAGGAGGACTGGGGTATGTTGAGAATCTATCATGCCAGCCCACCTTTATTGGCCAATATGAAAGATCCCTCCATGACTTAGGCCTGGGCTACACTAGTGGGGAGTGGGAGGGGGTTGAACTAAGATATGCAACTTCAGCTACGCGAAGTCGAAGTATCTTAGTTCGACTTACCTGGCCATCCTCACGGCGGGGAGTCGAGCGCTATGGCTCCCCCATCGCCTCTGCTTACTCCTCCTGCTGAGGTGGAGTACAGGCATCAATTGATCACATCTAAACGAAATGTGATAAATTGATCCCCGATGCATCGAACACTACCCGCTGATCCGGTAGGTAGTATAGACGTATCCTTCTTCCTTGAGACTGAGAAATCTCTCAATCAAATTGACTTTACTTGCACTACTGCTTAGGGAAGCTATATCCTATGAAGAACAGTTGCTCCTTCACAGAAGATGATTAAACATAGGAGTGAAAGGAAAGTTTGCAGTGAACTTAAACATGTTGCTTCTAGAGGATGGATTTTAGTTGGCTTTACCTCGTCTCAAAGGCCCTGCCCTATGGAATAAAGCCACTAAATGTATCCAGATAGTAAAGGCCTAGCAGTGAGTCCATTTACTTTCTGAAGATCTACACTGAGTTAGACTAACACATAAACAAATAGAAATTGAACAATATTCATTGCATAATGGTTTCCATCAGTAATAGTAAGAAAAGCTGACACTTCTATTGTATTAAAGATTTCCTGCAGGTATTGCATAATCTTAAAACTGCAAGTTCCTTGGGACAGGGAACTCCGTATCATTTGGCTGGAAAGTGGTAAGCATACCTGGGGTGTTGTATATACATTAATAATCTTGAGAAACTTACCAGTGCAAATTGATTGACTTGCACATATAGGACTTCTACCTCTTTCTCAGTAACATCTGTACCGAAACCTTTATATTCCTTGTATGCCTCAAGGTAAGATCTCAGCCACTGATCTTGTAATTCTCTATCTGGATAAAGGCTGTAGTCTACCTCACTCACTCCTTCAAAAACAAAAAACAAACAAAAAGAATTAACATTTTTATTTTTGTTTAAAAAGTCAGACGTTTGACTTCAATTATAACTTATGACCTTTGCTTTTCAGAAACTTTGCAAATGTGTACCATATGTAAACTAAATATGAACAGATTCGGATATGCATATCAATGAATATCCCTCAAATCAAAATGAAAAACTAAAGAGGACACGAAGATTCTGTGCTTAAATATTTGACCACTGCTAACATACATGAATATTTGTGGTCCGGTATAATCTGAATATCAGCAAGTTACAATTGTATGGGGAAAGTCCCACGAAAATAAAGCATCTATATTATCAATTTTTTCCCCAAAATCTTCCCAGGGAAATTCAGAGAGAGCTATAAGTTCTAGTGAAAGAAGAAAACAGATTTGCATGCAATCTGAATCCTTATTACAAAACATGAGACATTCAGGTATACTTATATTTCATCACAAATTAAGCTAATATTTCAGAAAGAAGTGTATTCCTTACACAAAAGGAACCTACTCAATCAGGACCCGATTCCCTTTCCTTCTCTCTCTTTGGAAAAGACGGTTACTCACCTTTGTAACTGTTGTTCTTCGAGATGTGTTGCTCATATCCATTCCAATTAGGTGTGTGCGTGCCGCGTGCACGTCCGTCGGAAGATTTTTACCCTAGCAACACACGGTGGGTCAGCTGGGCGCCCCCTGGCGTGGCGCCGCTATGGCACCGAATATATACCCCTGCTGACCCGTCCGCTCCTCAGTTCCTTCTTGCCGGCTACTCCGACAGTGGGGAAGGAGGGCAGGTTTTGGAATGGATATGAGCAACACATCTCGAAGAACAACAGTTACAAAGGTGAGTAACCGTCTTTTCTTCTTCGAGTGCTTGCTCATATCCATTCCACTTAGGTGAATCCCAAGCCTTACCTAGGTGGTGGAGTGAGATACTGCAGCGTGTAGAACCACAGAGCCGAAGGCTGCGTCCTCTCTGGATTGCTGCACCAGGGCATAATGAGAAGTGAAGGTATGTACTGAAGACCACGTAGCTGCTCGACATATCTCCTGGATGGGTACTCGAGCTAGGAAGGCGGCCGATGAGGCCTGAGCCCTCGTAGAATGAGCGGTAAAATGTCCCGGAGAGACATGAGCTAGATCATAGCAAGTACGGATGCACGCCGTTACCCATGACGAAATTCTCTGAGAAGAGAGAGACGGGTAGGTCTTTCATCCGATCTGCCACTGCCACAAAAAGTTGGGGCATTTTGCGGAAGAGTCTCATTCGGCAATGTAGAAGGCGAGCGCCCTATGGACTTCGAGGGAAATGCAACTGCTGTTCTCTACGAGATGTATGCAGTTTGGGAAAGAAGACCGGGAGGAATATGTCCTGGTTGAGATGGAAGGCCAAGACTACTTTAGGGAGGAATGCTGGATGTGGACGTAACTGCACCTTGTCTTTGTGGAACACCGTGTATGGTGGGTCCACCATGAGAGCCCAAAGCTCAGAGACTCTCCAAGCCAGTGTAATGGCCACAAGGAAGGCTGTTTTCCATGACAAATACAGGAGCGAGCAGGTCGCCAATGGCTTGAATGGAGGAGTTGTAAGTCTCGTCAGGACCAAGTTGAGGTCCCAGGAAGGGGCGGGGCTTCGTACTAGGGGGTATAGACACTCCAAACCTTTGAGGAACCTCGAGACCATAGGGTGGGAGAAGATGGAGTAAGTACCTTCTCCGGGGTGGAAAGTTGAAATAGCCGCCAAGTGCACTCGCAATGATGAGATAGCGAGGCCTTGCTGTTTAAGATACCAGAGATAGTCCAATATAGTGGGAATGGGAACCTCTGTGGGTGTTACACTTAGTGTTTGACACCAGCAAGAAAATCACTTCCACTTGGCCAAGCATGTAGACCGGGTAGAAGGTTTCCTGCTACCCAGGAGTACTTCTTGCACTGGGGCAGAGCAACATAACTCCGACTGGGTTGACCATGCAGGAGCCACGCTGTGAGATGGAGGGATTGCAGGTCCAGGTGGTGAAGCCTGCCATGGTCCTGCATTATAAGATCCTGACACAGGGGCAGAGGGATCGGGTTGGCTATCGAGTAGTCCAGCAACGCGGTGTACCAGTGCTGTCGGGGCCACGCAGGGGCGATCAGGATCAGGTGAGCCCTGTCCCTGCGGAGCTTTAAAGAGAACCCTGTGCACCAGTGGGAAGGGTGGAAAGGCGTACAGCAGCTGGTTCTTCCATGAGATTAGGAAGGCGTCCAATATCGAGCCCGGGACGAGACCCTGGAAGGAGCAGAACTTCTGGCACTTCCTGTTGTCGTGGGAAGCGAAGAGGTCTATGTGGGGAAAGCCCCACTTCTGCAAGATGGAATGCAGAATGTCCAGGCAAAGTGACCACTCGTGAGACCGGAAAGATCTGCTGAGATGGTCTGCCAGGGCGTTCCGGACTCCCGGGAGGAACGATGCTACAAGGTCTATCGAGTGGGCTATGCAAAATTCCCACAATTGGATCGCCTCCTGACAAAGGGGGGAGGATCGAGTCCCTCCCTGCTTGTTTATGTAGTGCATGGCTGTTGTGTTGTCGATAAGCACTGGAACACAACAACCTTGCAGATGTTGTAGGAACGTCTGGCACGCCAGGCAGACTGCTCTCAGCTCCTGGACGTTTATGTGCAACGCTAGCTCTTGAGATGACCAGAGGCCCTGCGTGCAATGATGGTCTAGATGAGTCCGTCGTTAGGGACAGCGAGGGCTGCCTCGGATGGAACAGCAGTCCTGCACAAACCAGGGAGGGTGTTAGCTACCAGTTATGGGAGTCTAAGATGCTCGGAGGAATGGTGAACACCATGTCTATGGTATCTCTGCCTGGACGGTACACTGAGGCGAGCCAGGTTTGAAGGGGATGCATGCATAGTTTTGTGTGCTTGGTTACAAAGGTACATGCGGCCATGTGACCAAGGAGGCCCAGACAGGTGCGAGCTGAGGTCGTCGGAAAGGTTTGGAGGCTTTTTATAACAGAGACTAGTGCCTGAAACCAGGGCAGTGGCAAGCAGGCTTTTGCAAATTTGGAATCTAGAATGGCCCCAATGAATTCTATTCTTTGAGTGGGCACGAGAGTAGACTTCTCTAGACTGATCATCAGGCCCGGTCTCTTGAATAGGTCCGTGATGATGGCTATGTGCTGGGAGACCTGGGCCTCGGAGGTCCCTCGAATAAGCCAATCGTCTAGGTAAGGAAACACATGTATTCGTCGACGACGGAGGAAGGCGACCACTACCGCCGTGCACTTTGTAAAGACGTGAGGGGGCGTAGAGAGGCCTAACGGAAGGACTGCAAGTTGGAAATGTTGGTGGTGCACCGTAAATCGTAGGTACCGTCTGTGCGAGGGATAAATAGCAATATGGAAATATGCGTCCTTCATGTCGAGAGCAGCGTATCAGTCTCCGGGATCCAAGGAAGAGATAATGGTCCCCAGGGATACCATGCAGAACTTCAACTTCTTTAAAAACATGTTGAGTCCTCGCAGGTCCAGGATGGGTCGAAGACTTCCTTTTGCTTTGGGGATTAGGAAATATCGGGAGTAAAATCCCCTGCCCTTTAATTCCTCCGGTACCTCCTCTATAGCTTCGATCGAGAGGGGCGTGCGAACCTCTTGCCAGAGGAATTGCTCGTGACAGGGGTCCCTGAAGAGGTACGGGGAGGGGGGGTGAGAGCGAGGGGGCGAAATAAATTGGAGGTGGTATCCAAATTCCACTGTGCGTAGGACCCAACGATCCGAGGTTAATTGGGACCACGCAGGGAGGAAGGAGGAAAGGCGGTTGGAAAACTGAAGGGGATCCTGGGGAAGGACTGGTGCTCTGCTCTCGGGCGTACCTTCAAAAGTTCGCTTTCAGGCCCGTCGCTGGTTTGGCGGGACCGGTATTGTGTCTGCCTTGGGACCCAGGTTGTCGTATGCGGTTCCCACGACCGCGCCTTCTGCCAAAGTCTTGTCGCGGTCTGGGCGGGGGGTAAGGGTGCTGAGGTTGGCTACGGAGGGACCTCCGTTGGGTTTGTGGGGTGTGCATGCCAAGGGAACGCATGATCACCCGATTGTCCTTAAGACTCCGTAGCCTAGGGTCTATTTTCTGGGAGAAAAGGCCCTGTCCTTCAAACGGCAGGTCCTGGATGGTGTGTTGCAGTTCAGGAGGTAGACCTGACACTTGCAGCCACGAGATCCTCCTCATCGTAATTCCCGAGGCCACGGTTCTGGCTGCCGAATCCGCAGCGTTGAGGGAGGCCTGCAGGGATGTCCACGCCACTTTCTTTCCTTCCTCGAGAATGGCTTGGAATTCCTGGTGAGAGTCTGGTGCGACCAGCTCTGTGAACTTACCCACCGACTGCCAGATGTTATAATTATATCTACTGAGCAGGGACTGTTGGTTCGCCACCCTGAGTTGGAGGCCCCCTGCAGAGTAGACTTTAAGTCCCAACAGGTCCATCCGTCTAGCCTTCCGCGATTTTGGGGTGGGGGCTTGCTGGCCATGGCGCTCTCGCTCATTGACGGATTGAACCACCAGGGAGCATGGAGGAGGGTGGGTATATAGGTATTCGTACCCTTTGGAGGGTACCATATACTTTCTTTCCACCCCTCTGGCCGTAAGAGGGATAGACGCCGGGGATTGCCAGATTGTGTCCGCTTTAGCTTGGATGGAGCGTATAAATGGCAAAGCTACACGGGTTGGGGCATCCGCCAACCGTATGTCTATCACTGGGTCTTCAACCTCCAGGACCTCGTCCACCTGGAGATTGATATTTAAGGCGACTCGCCTCAAAAGGTCCTGATGAGCTCGGAGGTCAATAGGGGGCGGGCCCGAGAAGGATATACAGGCCACTGCCTCGTCGGGTGAAGAGGACGACGACAGACCCGGTACCAGTGGTTCCTGTAGGGACTCTTGGTCCAGAGGTACGCCAGGGTCCGGGAGGACCTGAGGGTCCGGTGCCTGAGGAGAGTGATCTGTACCAGCTGGAGGGGGGGTGGCTAACAGTGGCCTCCGGTGCGCGATGTTCCGACGGGGAGGAACGTGATGGTACCATGGGTTCACCTTGGGCCTGGTGATATGCCCAAGGCGTCCAAAAGGACCACTGATGAGGATCTTGGTCTGGACCTTGAGCCTCATGGAGAACTCGGCTGTGTGGCTCTGAATCGGGACAGGTGGCACTATCAGCGTGCGATGATTCAGACGCGTGCCTCGATGGCCATGGCGGAGCGGAGGCCGTATGAGGATAAGCCCTGTCTCTAGGGTACCATATTTCGTGCCGCACCGGAGAGCGGTACCGGGATCCGTACCGGTACCGGGATCGGGACCTGCGACCAGAGCAGTGCTGGGAGGTTGACAGGGATCTTGACGCTCTATGATGAGAGTGGCTGCGGTGCGAATGGTGCCGGGAGCTGGACCAGTGCCTGGAGTATCGGTCTGGCGAGTGGGACCTCAAGTGGTGCCACGAGTGCGACTGGTACCGAGGAGGAGATCGGTACCAGGACTGTGAGCGGCGCCTGGATCTGGAGCGATGGCGAGATCGAGAACGTTGGCGGGACCTCCATCTTGAGTGCTGTCTGCCTGAGGTGCCGATGGAAGGTGGTCTTACCATGGCAGGCTTGCCTGTCGATTGAATAACCCGCACCGGCAGTGCCGAGGGTTGAGGCAGGGCGGGCTCTGTTAACGCAATAAGTTCCCTCGCTGTAGCAAATGTCTCTGGCGTAGTGGAAACGAGAAGCTCTACCGAGGCATGTGCCGGGGAGCTGTCATGCACCGGACTCGACAGCTTTTGCACGGCCGGAATCAACGGTGCAGACATTGTCGGTGCCGTGGCAGTTAGTGGTGCCAGGTGGTTCGACTTAGATTGCTGCTCAGACTGCGGTGCAGACAGTGGGGCCGCAGGAGCTTTAAGCTTCTTGGCACGCGGGGAGAGGGAGCGGTGCCAGGCCGGTTTCTGGGCCGGTGACGGCTGGTGCCAAGCTGTCTTCGCGGTGCCGGTGCTCTCCGGTGCCAATGAGGCACTTCTCCCCTGCGCGGATTGTCCGGCAGCCGGTGCCAAAGGTGGAGGAGTGAGGGCTGCCTAAGACAAAAGTCCTGTTCCTTTTTCGTCCGTGGCTTGAACAATTTGCAGATCTGGCACTTGTCTGCAAGGTGGGATTCCCCCAAGCACTTGTGGCAGGAGTCGTGGGAGTCTCCCATGGGCATCGGCTGGCGGCAGGCCGAGCACGGTTGAAACCCGGTGAGCCAGGCATGGGCCTGGGCACGGGGAGAGGTAAAGGGCTAATCCCCGACCCTCTGAACTATATACACTAACTATGTTTACAAAAATCTATTAACTAGAACTACAGAGAATAAACTATATACACAATAAGTATTAGAATGAGCGAAAAGCTAGGGAGGTGGAGATCAGCTAAGCTGCGCTCCACTGTTCAAACGACCAATACGGGCGGTAAGAAGGAACTGAAGAGCGGACGGGTCGGCAGGGGTATATATTCGGTGCCATAGCGGTGCCACGCCAGGGGGCGCCCAGCCGATCCACCGAGTGTTGCTAGGGTAAAAATCTTTCGACAGACATGCACGCGGCGCACACACACCTAATTGGAATGGATATGAGCAAGCACTCGAAGAACTGTGAAGTTTCATTTGTGTCTATTGTCTAACCTTATCCTTGATCCAAACCCTACAATTTTGCCTTATGTACTACTGCCTCTGCCTCAACTCCTCTCCCACACCTTCCTCTGTCCCCTTGACTAAGTTCAAGTTCTCTGGAATTCGTATTCTGCACATGGTAAAATATACTCTTCTGTGTATAAGAATGACACCACAACACTTCCATTTCAGGATCCTGTTCAACCTTTTTAAAGCCCTCCTTGGATTTGCTCCTGTTAAGTTCCTGACCTTTGTCAATCTCTGCTCACTCAGCATTAGCCCTATGCAATATTTACTCACTGGTGGTAGAAAGCGGTTCTCTGCATTTTTTACCATGTGTTAAAAACGTCTCCCTACAGCACTCCTTCACCTGAAATCTTGCCTATACCTCTTCAAGAACAACGGGCAAGATTAACTCTAAAGTGTTTGGGGGACAATTTGTATAAAATGCTCAACAAAACAAATTGTACAAACAGGTTCCAAGAATAAGCTACATTGTCATCAAGGAATTAAGAATTCTGAAAGTGAATTACCATGACCACTTTAGAAGTACACAACCTGGAAAACACTATGACAAATAGATCAAGATTACTTAAACTTTTTGAACTGTATTTACATTGCTGTACTGTAATCATTATGGTGGAATTCCCACTATAACCCCATTCCCAAAGTAAATAGCATACAGGGTAAGAAAAACAGGAGTACTTGTGGCACCTTAGAGACTAACAAATTTATTTCAGCATGAGCTTTCGTGAGCTACAGCTCACTTCTTCGGAATGGAACACACAGACAGGAGATATTTATACAGAGTCTAATCAATTGAGATGAGCTATCATCCACTGATGATAGCTCATCTCAATTGATTAGACTCTTCCTGTTGGTATGCATACTTCCACCTTTTCATGTTCTCTGTATGTATAAATATCTCCGGTCTGTGTGTTCCATTCTATGCATCCGAAGAAGTGAGCTGTAGCTCACGAAAGCTCATGCTGAAATAAATTTGTTAGTCTCTAAGGTGCCACAAGTACTCCTGTTCTTTTTGTGGATACAGACTAACACGGCTGCTACTCTGAAACCTGATACAGGGTAAGGTATGCCAGGCACACCTATTTAAACTCTCCAAGATGAGAGTACTGTAGAGGGACATTCAATGAACTAGACAAGCCACTTTTTTTGCAAGTATAGTCTTTCCTATGTTCTTAAACCTTAACTTCTCCCTATCATACACAAATCTGCACACTAGCTTTGATTTCTGTTCTGCTCTTCTCAGTTTGTCAAAAATCAAGTCAAAGCCAAGACTCAACTGCAAGTTGTGCAAGGAATCACAAGACTGTCATTTGGCAGTAGAGGTTATTACATATGAAGGCCACTGTGAATTTTCCACACTGTATCTGCACTGGGAGGGAAGGAACATCAGTGCCCCTATGATATTGTTTTTAATACCACAGAGAAAGGATGATCTCAGAGTTAAGGCAGAACTCAGGAAGTTGGGAGTTCTAGGTCTATTTTTGGCTCTGCCAGACTTCTTGCATGACTTTGGCAAAGTCACAGCCTTCCGACATCTTAGGCTGTGTCTACACTACACAGCTTTTATCAACATGGCTTTGTTGCCACAGCCATGCCACTAAAAGTCGCATGTTGTAGCTGCTGTTTGTTGACTCTCCTGCCGACAAAAAACTTCTACCCACAACGAGTGGTGTTTGCACTGTTCACACTGGCATTTGCTGTGGCAAAACGTGTGTCTTTCGAGGGGGACAGGGGAAAGTTTTGCCGTTCAATTGCCAGTGCAGACATAGCCGAAGTTTCCACAACTGCAAAGTAGGGACATAACTAGCCCACCCCACAGAGATTTTAAGTTGAATTCATCAGTGACCGCAATACATTTTTGTGACACTTTCCTAGGGAGCCCAGGACTGTGAGTCGCCTTGTTATCTGCTTGCCACCAGCAAGAACAAGATTTGCCTGTGCTCCCTGACCTCAGCAGTCTGTTAGGAACCCAAAATATTTCCTCAGGCTATGCCAGCCCTTACTTTGTCTTGCCAGTTATCAGTAGGTGTACCCCAGCTCCACTGAAAGAGTCCCTCGGTAGTATCCAGCCCTTATCATAGGACACTCACAGAAACTACCAGCTAAGATGCTCCCAAAGGATCAGTGTATACCAGGTTGGCTGGTACAACTCAGAATCAGATTCTTTATAAAAATCACAGAACTGAAATATAGACATAGTGAAACAATCATAAGTATATTATCAAAGATTAAGATTTAAGAGATAAGGCTAATAAGTGGAAATGGAAATGGTTACATACAAAACAAAGTCTAACACACTTCTTACTAGACTTAACTTAACTTTAACAGGCTAACCAGCTGTCTAAAAGCTTTTGAGTGAGATAAGATTGCTATCTTGCAAAGTTTCCAATCAGGACAAGTTGGGATCCTGTTTTCATGAATGTAACTGCGCTGCCCGATTACTTCCTCAAGTACAGGATAACAGGGTGCTGTCCCTGTCCCGTTATACTCCAATAAACCTTTAAAGTATGCAAGACAAAGCTCTTCCCCCTCCCGCTGTTCCTCTGTTTTTCTTAAATCTCACAAGTGTCCATGTGCACGTGATTCAGACTGGTGATTGAGGATAAGACAATACTCAATTTACATTTCAAACAACAGATGGATAAACATCTCAGGTCTGGCAAAAAAACAGTTTCTCACTTCTCCTGGAGAGTAACCTTGCTACAAAACTATAGGGCCTAGTCTATACTGGCAGTGCTTTAACATGCCTTCTGTGGTCGTGGCACAGCGCTGGGAGAGAGCGCTCTAAAAAACACCACATCAACGAGGAGCGTGGCTCCCAGTGCTTTTCAGTGCTGCAACTTGCTCTGCTCAGGGGCTGTTTTTTCAACCCCCTGAGCAAGAAAGTGGCAGTGCTGTTAATTGCCAGTGTAGACAAGCCCTAAGAGCATATTTTCAGTATACAGACATATCAGTACATACATTTCACACCAAGTGTGACCAGCAAGATTCGGACTTTCATTTGAGATCTTATGTGACAATATTTAGGGATAAATGTTATTAAAAAATTTATTACGTGTAGTGAGTTTGACAGGCATATAGGAGCTGCTATTACAGAACAATGAAGCCTTTGCCAGTTGGCACTGAGGGGTTCCTTATGGTCACAGTTTTGAGATCCTCAGATGAAAGGCACTATATAAAAGAACAAAAGACTCACTGTTTTATTACTAATTAACTTTTAAATGGGCAATTCATTTTTACCTGCAAACTCATTGAAATGATTTCCAATATCATAAGCCAGGTAGTTGTATCCAGAGTACTCATAGTCAATGAACTGTACATCACCTATATGAGACACAAACACGAAAATGTAAGGATCCATAACAAACAAACAAATGCCCTAATTCAGTGCTGTCCCTAGACATCTGCCAACATTTCAGTCTCACTGTTTGTGCCCATTTGCATGCATTCTTGAGACACTCCAGGGTAAGGCTGTGAATTTTATGGTATGAGCTTCACTTGACAGAAGATATAGAGTCTGATCAACAGTTTGCTTCAGTATTTTACTGTGTAATTTAGAATCAAAATAGCTATTTCTGGTTTCCATTTCTACCACAGGAGGGCGTCAGTTACCTTAGAAACTCAGATTCCACTCTAATGAGAAAATACTATATAAAAAGACTCTTTTAGTTCAAACAGTAGCTAGAAATACAGATTACTTTCTATCTTTTTAACTAGCAGTATAGGTGCAGTATAAGTAATCCAATCTACTTTCCTGACAAGCAAGTAGTGCAACCTGACTACAGAATACATGTAGCACGCAGTCGTTTTTTGCAAGACAGCGTTTCCCCAATTATTCAACAATCTTCTGATTTTGATGATGGCGTTATGAATTGAGTGTTATTTCAAGCAATGTCATGCCATGTTTGAATAGCCATCTCAAAAACAAAGTGCCTGCAGATATTAAGTAACAGAAGCCTTACAGCATAAAGTAAGCGTGAACAAAAGGAATAGCGCTACCCCAAATGCTCCCTTGCTGCTTGATGGCTTTTTACAAGAAGTTTATCTGGCCAACTGGAAGGGAAGTTGTGGGGAAGTGCATCACATTCAGATTGTATGGCCTTTGAGTCTCCTCTGGTAAATCCATTCCACAGCAATAGTCAAATGGACACCTGGAAGTCAGGTTTTAATATAAACTAAACTAGACAGGATTGCTACTGCTCTTGCTGTCTCAGAAAAAATATACTATAAACTACTATAACCATCTGAGTGCAGGTGGTATATATTTCTGGCTACTCAACAGTACCTACCTCAAATGTGTTCAGATTTAAATTTTGTATTCCTCCATATTGACCTTTAATAACTACTAATGGTCACTCAATTAAACTCTATTCCTGAAATATGTTGTAACTATTAAACTCCTTCCAAGCTGCATGATTATTCCTCTATAGGTATCTAGTTGTGCTGTCTTTCTACAAGCTTACCCTTGCTAAAATGTTGTACTACAAATTTCAGAGACTCTGAAGCAATGATTTTAATACATATTAATCCATAATAATGAAGCAAATAATTTTACACTTACTAACATTGACTATTCTCTCTCGAAGCCAAAACTGAAAGTTTAATCTTTGAGCAAATTTAACACTAATCTTAAATTAGAAAAACAAACATTTTAAGTTTGATCTGAATTATAACCTTTTAGGAGATATGGGGAAATATTTTAACCTAACTTTACATTGCAGCTGTTATTTCCTTAAAAGACTGGAGGAGTTTAAAACTGGACATTAAGGACAAGTTAAAATGCGTTGTAAGTGTCCACGAGCATGCATCTCTTGAGTTACCTTCTGCACAGATAGAGTGCTTTGGTAATTTTTTTCAGAAACTGCATGCAACAGCAAGTATTTAAGATTTCAATCAGTGCCATTACACGTTGCCACCCATGCCACATATTTATTTATTCAAATGTATAAAATGTGTCAATAAGCACCCATCCTTTAGTCCAGGTACCTCTCTCATACAATTAAACAGATAATAAATATAAGAAGATTATTTAAATATTCACCAATCCCGCAACCCTCACTTCATGCTTCCCTGGGGGGAGGGGGGTGGGGGTAGGAGAAAGAAGTGGGCTTTGCAACCTGCCTGGAAGGTTAACAAATAACTTCTTGGTCAGACCAACCCAAGGAAGTGACTAAAGCAGAGCACCCTTCACAGAGAACATTCAGCCAGCAGTACATGATAAGAGGTTCCCATGACTTAAAAGCTGTTAAAAGTATTGAAAGCACTGGAAATTGATTTTACAAGGGCTGCAGTCCAAGATCTCACAGCAAAGTCACAGCTTAATTGGAGTTACCTGCGTGGCAAGTCCATGAAACAGATAACATGTTTCCTGCTGGTTCCTTAATAGTGCTGTAGATTTAAGCATATAACACCTCTAAAGCTCATCTGTTAAATATAAACCAATAAAAATGCACAGCCCAACCCTGGTTAATGTTTGTTTTGTCATACGATTGAATTAGCTAGTACAAAATCCAATCATTTAAAAAGTCTCTTATATTCAGGATTTTGCATATAAAGCAGACAAAAATAGCAGGTAAAAAGCCTGCTTGCAAAGTGTCAACTTAAGACATACTTCAAAAAGTTAACAACACAAATTTTATCTCAGACTGCAGTGCCATTATTTTGATTATAGCTAGCCTTTATTTAAAAATGTTATTTCCAGTTATAGTTAATGGTTTATAAAGAAAGAATATGAAGCTAACAAGATACAGATGAGGCTGTTACCAGGCTCTGTGCTCTCCTTTGGGGGAGGCGCACGTGAACAAATGATGCGATAAACCTCCAGTCAGTGCGTTTAAGTAGCACGGTGCACGCCGCCACATGGCAGCAACAATGGCATACCTAATCTGTAGCAGATGAAGAAAATTTGGCACACTCACATTTGAAATGACACAAAACTTTAAAAAGAAAAGTTCTGCATTTTACTGCTCTCCTTTTTCAGACCCATTCTGCAGTGGAACTCAACCTTAAATTTAATTTTTGCAACAAGTATTAAGGTTAAAGATGCACAGTTCCCATCAATTGTGTGTGTCAAGAAAGTATGAACAGACAGGATCACTTCATTAATTTTTATTATAAAACATTTTGCTATAAAATAAGGCAAGTGATAAAGAGAAAGTGAACTGACTGACTTGTATGATGTTATAACTGCATTCTTTCGCTTAATTTATGTTGAAAATTATAGGAATATACTCTTTAGAATTAGTGAAGATGAATTCATCCAGAAGAGCAACTAGTTCCCAGTATGATGAACTCTGAGCTACTAGGAATTTATTAGTCTTTTAGATTGGGATTTTTAAAAATGTCTAAGTCTACTCCCATTGACTTCAATAGGAACAGCTAGGCCAATGCTAACTAATACTAAAAACTTCTCCCTAAAACAGAAATTTAATACATGAAGTACACCTGTGGAATGTGCAACCTAAAAAAGTGTTATATCATAATTGTGTACTATTGTCCACTGTGGAGTTCATCTAGACTGAAGTTATTTCAAATTGAAGCATACAGTAGTTAAGCTCTCAAATTCTCCACTCTATATCTGAAAGGCAATTATATGTATTTTATCCAAGCTTTAATGCTGAAAGCTACATACTATTTCACTGTTCGTATAAAAATGAACGTATGACCTGCAATGTGCATGTCATTTTGTGTGTGATGCATATAAAATTGTGTTCATTAACTGAAATCAGAGGCTGGGTGATCCACAGGGGATTTGCTGACAGTCTTCAAGGAGCTGACAGTCAAGAAATGATGACTCTCCTGTTTCTAGCTGCTCTTTATTGCACTGTAGATAGTTCAACAAACTTTTAGATAATGTTTTCATCTCTTAGCTCACTCCCCTGACATAAGCCATTGCATATTACATAATATTATGTAATCATGAACAGAAAGAGAGATAACTTGTGATAGTACAAGTGAATGGAAGTGCCCTGCAAGATAATCTCTTTATTAAGAGCGAGTGATACTACGAAAAGTAGTGAGAAAGCCTGAACTAAACAAAGCTTAATGTAGCAGGGTGCATCACCTTGCTGTGATGAGAACGTCACTACAAAACCCCCATCATAGAACAGATACCATCTCCGAGATGCACACTAAAATACGTTCACCCAAAAGTTTAAAACAAAAAAAGCAGAACACTTAACTTCGGCACCTAGTTACAATGACCTGATTTCCAGAAGTGCTGAATAACAACCGTCAGTGGAATCTGTTAAGTGGTCAGCACTTTTCAAAAGTCAGGCTGCTTATGCAGGTGCCTAATGTTAAGCTATTTTTAAAAATATTTGTCACGATTAAGAAAAGTGAGGAGTAACTGAAGATATTCTAGAAGTGTTGGAAAGAAATCTGATGCTGACAAGCATTAGTAATAAGGTATCTGAGCATACTGGGAGAGTCTAGAAGAGACTTTGGAAACTCCTGCTCAAGTTTAAAAAAAAAGTCAAGAGCATCACGACAAAAAGGTTATAAATAAATGCCTTCCAACTGTCAGTTATTTAAATTTAAAACCATAGTTCACACATTAAGATATATTCAAGGGCAAGAAATGAAGTGAAACTGTGAGCTATTTCTTTCAGAGAACAAGTCTTCTAGGCAATTATAAATCTGTTATGTAAGGTAACACTATTGAAACTTTTCATATCCGGAGTGATTAAACAAAGCAGCAAGAGGCAGATTTATCTGAGCCACAGCATGAGCAAATTCAACTCATCAAATGAGTGATGCACTCCATTTAACCATGCTAGTGTTCAACATTTTATTTCAGTTAAGACCAAAGCAGACTGTGAAGAACTTCAAAAAGATCTCACAAAACTAAATGATTGGGAAACAAAATGGCAAATGAAATTTAATGTGGATAAATGTAAAGCAATGCACATTGGAAAAAATAACCAACTATACATACAATATGATGGGGGCTAATTTAGCTACAACGAGTCAGGAAAAAAGATCTTGGAGTCATCGTGGATAGTTCTCTGAAGATGTCCACGCAGTGTGCAGAGACAGTCAAAAAAGCAAACAGGATGTTAGGAATCATTAAAAAGGGGATAGAGAATAAGACTAAGAATATATTATTGCCCTTATATAAACCAACGGTATGCCCACATCTTGAATACTGCACACAGATGTGGTCTCCTCATCTCAAAAAAGATCTACTGGCACTAGAAAAGGTTCAGAAAAGGGCAACTAAAATGATTAGGGGTTTGGAGAGGGTCCCATCTGAGGAAAGATTAAAGAGGCTAGGACTCTTCAGCTTGGAAAAGAGGAGACTAAGGGGGGGATATGATAGAGGTATATAAAATCATGAGTGATGTGGAGAAAGTGGATAAGGAAAAGTTATTTACTTATTCCCATAATACAAGAACTACGGGTCACCAAATGAAATTAATAGGCAGCAGGTTTAAAACAAATAAAAGAAAGTTGTTCTTCACACAGCGAACCGTCAACTTGTGGAACTACTTACCTGAGGAAGTTGTGAAGGCTACGACTATAACAGCATTTAAAAGGGAACTGGATAAATTCATGGAGGTTAAGTCCATAAATGGCTATTAGCCAGGATGGGTAAGGAATGGTGTCCCTAGCCTCCGTTTGTCAGAGAATGGAGATGGATGGCAGGAGAGAGATCACTTGATCATTGCCTGTTAGGTTCACTCCCTCTGGGGCACCTGGCATTGGCCACTGTCGGTAGACAGGATAGTGGGCTAGATGGACCTCTGGTCTGACCCGGTACGGCCGTTTTTATGTTCTTATGTTTTATGTTCAGTCTCTCTTTGGAAAGAGGGTTAGATGTTCAGGTTTAAGAATTCTTAAAGCTATCGGTGACAAAAGTATGTTTTTTCTGTATGTATATATGTCAATCTTTTTTTAATGTCTAGGAAGTTTTAAAACCCCGTGTAGACTGGAAATTAAGTATAGTCTTTGAAAGGGTGGAGTTAAAAAGTTGGGATAAACAATGGTCGGATTATCTACTCTGAGTAAACTAGTGTAAACTGACCACCTGTAGCTTTTTAAATAATATGATTTACATACTACATAGTTTGATTACACTTGGCCTAAGCATGACTAGACAACATGCTGATGAAAGTGCTTACAAACACCAATGGTGAATTATGCATTCTGTTTGTGCGGGTTTAGATCCAGATTCTTTAGAGAGCAGATCAAGGTGATATTGAAAGAACTACTATGAATACTGCTGCATAATCTGAACTTCTATCTACCTTCCTATATTTATGCCAGTAACAACTCCAGAAAGCGAACTGCATCTTTAAGATTGTTCTCTGTGCTCTTATTAAAGCAGCTTCAAAGAAGAATTCATTGCATGCCAATACTTAATTTTTAGAGGTTGTTTTTTTTTTTAAATGATCTTTATTTGGCTGACCATACTTGACCTGATTCATTTTTATTTGCAGTTAAAGTTAAAGCTGAGTTTCCACTTCAAAAATAAAGATGAAGCTCCTCCTTCTAAGACTGTATTATGTAACACGGGTTTATAAAGTTTTGCACTGTAAAAGTGTACGGAACAAAATACACAGCTTTCACAATATACAAATACTTATTTTGCAGATGGCATTGAGGTTTGGTTACTATAAGAATAGTACCTGTTGTATCTCGGTATTGCAGAGTTCTTACAACAACGTACATGATGTGCTGCAACATTCAAGCATGTAAGCTTTAATGGACACAGTCTAGCTATTGCATATACTTTCAAATCTTTTCCCATTCAGTTATTTACAACCAGCTCAAAGCCTAAGTGCTTTACATTCAGATTCCTCCCTCCTCCCCACCTTGTCCCCAAACACTAAACACTCACACACTGGTTATTGTAGGTTTGCTCAAAAGTGATGCACTGCTGGCATTGCTTTTTTCCTCCACTCTGTTTATAAAAAAGAGAAGGATATAGCATTTGTTTTCAAAGTGGGAATGTTAAGCTTATCAACCGTGAGAGTGAACATTTAACTGAATTATAGTTTTTGTTTAAGCATTTTACACTAAAGCATGGTTCTATTATGAAAAGTGACTAAAAATAGCATCTTTTCTCAGTAGGTCTGATCTGTGTATTCAGAATCAGATCTGTTGACTTTAGTGACAAAAAATAATTTTTTACCCCCTTTTTAATTGCTGTTAGCACTGCAGAGTCAACAACTGAAGTTTTTTTCCTCCTTTCAAAAACCTCAACAAAATTGCTTGCTAACTCCTACTCAATAGTTAGAACTAACTCAATAGTTAATTAAAATGAATAGACTTGCACAGGTATCCAAGAGTATATACTGGAAGGTGATGGTGCTGCAAACGTATAGCTGATGGCTACGTTGGCCTGCAGAACATATAGTACTAGTATTTATGTGCAAGAAGGAAAGACCTAACTCAGAAGAGAGGTCGTATATATACGGATTGCAGCTAAAAGATCTTTTACTGGTACACGTCAAAGGAGCACAATTGATGTAGAAATGATGTACACAGCCACTTTTCAAATCAGAAACAACTTCAATATTTATTTTGTATCAAATTTTATGTGAGCTGAAAGGCACATAAACTAAGACACAAGGCCTCAATTGTTGCGGTATGTCTGATAGAGAACACCTTAAATGCTGTTCACATTCACTTTAATGATTTCAAACAAATATGTTGGCTTTAGTGGTAAGCTAATTGTCAATTAAGTGATAAGTTACAAGATAATATTAAATTACTCGGACAAATCTGAAATTAAATGCACCTCTACCCTGATATAACGCAACCCGATATAACACAAATTCGGATATAACGCATAAAGCAGCGCTCCGGGGGGCAGGGCTGCGCGCTCCGGCGGATCAAAGCAAGTTCAATATAATGCGGTTTCACCTATAATGTGGTAAGATTTTTTAACTCCCGAGGACAGCGTTATATTGGGGTAAAGGTATACTTCTCTTTAAAGAGAAAGTCTTCCCTATCTCAATTGTAAGCTTCCCTGCAACTACTAACATGCTCCTACAAAATTAATTTACTTTCAGTTTAGCTCACAGACTTTAGGGGGATTTGGGATGAGGTATGGGAAATTGAGTTACTAGTCTAGTTAAAGCATTTTTCTGCACCATAACAGCCATGTTTTCAATGTCCCAAATTTACTGTTGGTTCACCATGTTTGCCTGTTGAATGTATCATTTAGTAACCGAACCTCAAACCACTAAACAACCAAACCTTAAAAGGAATTAAGGTTTTCTATGAGAACTTTTGATAGTTCCTAGTTCTTTTGGTTTTGTTTTGTTTTTTAAATACAAGGATTTCTTTCGAGAGTTCAAGTATTTACAAGATCTGAAAATAATGAACAAAAATTTGATTTGCCATTTCCAAGATAAGCCTACTCCCTGCCTCTGAGTTAAAAAATAATATTTACAAAAAAATCTTCAACATTAAGATGCCTATGTACCTCACATGCAGGATATAAACTGAGCCATTGAAAGTAGCACAAGTATCATGATACTTCACCCTGGGGAACTCCTCCTTGGCACCAATGTATCTGACAAATCAGAACAATACATTGATAATACAAAGTAACCTGGAGACATTAGCGCCTAAGGTTGTTGAATGCATGACAACCTTTTACACATGTATATGAGATTTCTATTAAATTACAAAGACAAAAAGACAATTTGATAGCTTGAAATCCATTTTTACAGACTAAATCATTACAGTGAAAATAAGAATACAAAGATTTTTTTCCACATGCTAAAAACATTTTAGAATTAAAATTATGATTATAGCTGCTAAGACAGTTCATATATTTATACAGATACTGCTACCATTACATTGATTTCAAGCAGCAAATTTACTTCACTTACTACCATTAGTAAAAAGTCATAAGTGATTTAATGAATTTGAATTATAATTCTACACCCACCCTAAGACAATTGCCACAGAATACAAATACAACACAGGTATGGAATGAAACATTACTTACTGCTGTGTTCAATACCTACCTTGTTTCTCGTTGTAGATAATATTCTTACACAACAGGTCATTGTGGCAAAGCACCACTGGGGATCCTAGATTTGACAGTCTCTCCTTCATCCAGGCCATCTCCTCCTGAAGGATTTGAGGACTTGGAACATCACTTAAGAACCTTTTGGGGTTCAAAAAAATTGAAAAAAAAAGTTTCTCTTCTGAGCATAGTGTTAATAATAAAGGCATCATACAGAAATTTATACATTAGTGTACTTGGTCAGTTATTTTCTGTATCACTGCTCACACTTGTAGTGAAGTCACGGAAACATAAGATGGGAAGCAAGAATTCCTGCTACTTTTCCAAAGGTGACTTCTTTAAGAACAACTTGGCTCTGAGACATGACAATATCATAGTCCTAGTTGTGGGAGAACACAAGTCTAGCAATGCATACTCTTTTCAAGTGGAAAAGAAAGAGCAGATTTAGAGGAAGAATGTGGCTCAAAAAACAGAAAGGATGGTCAAACCCATCACTTTATTCTGCTTCTTAGAAGCATTTACAAGGAAATTGATATGGGGTCGGGGGGTATAGGGTGTCTAAAAAACACTCCAGTTATGTTTCCCCCCCTCAGCTGGCTAATAAGATATGTGATGAAAACTGAGACAATTAAATGAGTTATTAAAAAAGTAATCAAGTATTTAATAAAATAACACTTGCCTTTTATTTACTTCCTCATCTGTAAATTCTGTAGGTATGAGTGAGAAATATTTCCCCATCTTCAGCCACAAGTTAGATTTGGGGATCCATCCATTGTGTGCATGAATAGCATGGATTTTAGCAAGCTGCCTGGCTATGAGTCTGTAAAATATAAAAGGTTACTATATTACTAAATTCTTACTTTTGAACTGGTTACAAGCAGATTGCCAAAAAGCATTTGGCAGTTAATTATTGCTTTCTTGACATTTAAATCTCTTTTTTTTAATATTTGTCTTACTGGTGACTTTTTACTTTAAAATTTAAAGTTTAAAAAGGGAATACACAGGTCACACAATTTCCTTCAAAAAGTCTGTTTCTACAAAACATATATGTTTTATAACTGAGAGAAGCAAGGGAGTGTGGGAGGCAGGGGGGATGACTAGAAAGAGCTGAGCACTGGCAGACAAAGCTCAACAGCACTTCCTTACTCCTAAAATGGTATCCTGTGGTCTGCTGGAGGAGGAGGGAGTAGACTACCTACAAGACCCAAGTCTGATCCTTCCAGACTGGATTGGAAACACTGAGCTATAATGGCTACGTGGAGGAAGAACACTAGATTGTTGCAGACTACATGCAGAAGAGCATTTAGATACTAAAATGCGTACTCAGTCAGTCACCTCCATAAGTTCTTCTGTTTATGGTTATCAATAGCATGCTCCACACTGACAACTTTCCTATGCATTAGGAGGGCCCTACCAAATTCACTGTCCTTTTTGGTCAATTTCATGGTCCTAGTATTTTAAAAATTGTAAACTTAATTATTTCAGCTATTTAAATCTGAAATCTCACGGTGATGTAATTGTAGGGGTCCTGACCCAAAAAAGGAGGGTTTTTTGTGGGGAGGGAGGTCTACAAGGTTACTATAGGGGGGAGGATGCGGCACTGCCACCCTTACTTCTGTGCTGCTACTGGTGGCAGCTCTGCCTTCAGAGCTGGGCAGCTGAAAAGTGGTAGCTGCTGGCCAGGAGTCCAGCTCTGAAGGCAGAGCCACCATCAGCAGCGCAATGCAGAAGTAAGGGTGGCATGGTATGGTATTACGACCCTTACTCTGCATTGCTGCTGGCAGGGCACTATCTTCAGAGTTGGGTGTCTGGGCCAACAGCCGCTGCTCTCCGGGCACCCAGCTCTGAAGGCTGCGCAGAAGTAAGGGTGGCAATATCGTGACCTCCCTAAAATAACCGTGTGGCCCCCCTGCAACTCCCTTTTGGGTCAGGACCCCCCAATTTGAGCAACGCTGGTCTCCCCCATGAAATCTGTACAGTATAGAGTAAAAGCACACAAGAGACCGGATTTCATGGTGGGAGACCAGATTTCACAGTCCATGATGTATTTTTCACGGCCACGAATTTGGTAGGGCCCTAGACATCAATTTCCCAAAATGCACTCTAGAGTTTTAATATTTTTGAAGATGTTTACCTGAATATATCTGGGTTGCAGACGTGCTCTGGATCCAGTGCTTCTCCCTGCATGAACTTGTAGCATAGACCATTACTGAAAGTACAGTAGAGTTGTGGCGCACAGCCATGGGCCTGCAACACCCGGAAACTTTTCACTTCCTCATCTCGATCTACTAACAGCTCGGTCTTGTTTCCATAGATTCTAACTAAAACCACATCATCCATTGCATCACTCACATAGCAACCAATAAGCTTGTTGGTGATTCCATCTGTGAACAGCTGCAATGTAAAAATAATACATAAGCTACTCAATGACTCTGTATTTGCCCATTTGTATGTATTTCAGAAAAATGGGAAAGTTCGGTGGAAGTTTTTCCACTTAATGGATCACCTTTAATCCTGTGGATTTTTTTAGTGAATTATTTGACTCAGGTTGAACAGAAACAACTGTTATAACCAAGATATTTGCTAGTCTGTACATTGTAAACAATCTTTTAAAAACACAGAAGTGGGAAACTAAGTACTGTGGAAAGATGCATATTTCTTTTTTAAAGGACATTTCATGGTATTTTCTGAGTAACAAGCCATAAGGAAAGAGACAGGAGAAAAACTAGAATTAAGCAATGCTATATACATCAAAGTAGGTCTGTAATATGAGTTTTCAGATAAGCAACTGATTTGAGATTTGCTCAGCAACACCCCTCTCCACCGAACAAAACAGGATTTCATGACATTTTATTGAATTTTTCAAACCAATAAGTAGAGCTAGGCAGAGGCCAGTAATTCCATTTTGAGGAGAATTTTAAGATTTCAAAATTTGGTTTTGTTCTGTCAGGACAAAAAAAACCTGTTACTTACATCTAGACGGACTGCTGTTACTGTAAGGTGTTGTCCATACACATTCCACTTTGGGTGTTCATGTACCCCAGTTCAGATTGTTTTGGTCAGCAATGTCTCTGCTGGGGCCGTTCCTGCGCCTTAAGTGTCCTTATGCCTCCCACCTGAAGGATGGCCCCAAACAATGCAGAATGCTTGTATTTTAGGACTCTATTAGCAGGGAAGGAAGGCAGGCCACAAGATACATACGGACAACCACTCATTCAAGTGCTTGTCCACATTATATTCCGCTGCTGTTAACTCAAGCAGCAACCTAGATCATAAGTAGTGGGTGATAGGAGTCTACCTGAACTATGACTGTGAGACAGCCATGAAAGAGTGAGCATCAGATCTCGATGCTGCTATTATGGAGTGATGTTGGGTGAACATACGTACTGAAATCACAAGTACTTGTCTTACATCTCCAGTATTGGAACATCCATCAAAGAGCTTCAGAAGCTGCTTGAGCTCTTGTGGAATGAGCTGTAACACTCAGTGGGGGGTCTTTGTTGGCTAAATCATTTAATGCAGGTAGAAATCTAATTAAGTCTTTGTGCCTGACCTTTCATCCTATCTAGAGGATATCAAAAATGGCTCAGGTCCTGTCAAAGTAGAAGGCAAGTGCTCAAAGTACAGGGAAAATGTGATGCTTAGCTCCCCTTTGCTGGAATGTGGCTTGGGAAAGAAAACAGGCAGACATATTACCTGACTGTGACAGAAGTCAGGGGCTTCATCCGGCAAGAACTCTGGGTGAGATATCAAGGTGACCCTGTCTTTATGAAATTCTGTGCATGGAGGTCCTACCGAGAGTGCTTGCATCTTTCTCACCCTCCTAGCAGATATTATTGCTACTAAAAAGGCTGTTTTGATCAATAGATGAAATAGAGAACATGTAACTAAAGGCTCAAAATGGGAGGCACGAGGACACTCAAGACATAGGTGCTACCTCAACTGACATGGATGACAAACAAATAAGTGCTTGGGGTAAATGTGCATCAACATGGATAAGCCTTTAAGAACCACCAAACATTTTCAGAATTCTCCACGAAAAAGGAATTACGGTTTTCTGTCCAGATCTACTGGGATCCGCATTACCAGAGCAGGCTGCCCTGGCTCTGAAGTAGCCCACCTGGCGGGAGTTGTGTGGGCAAGGTGGCCAAAAACCAGGCAGACAGGTTTCCAGTGGAGTCTCATCAAAATCAACAGGGTTACGTGGAATACTTGTTCTGACAAATCAGCAAACTCTGGCAAGATGTTTTGTTGATTTTTATAATGACTAACTCTATAAGTAAGGCTTGCTTCATGAGATCCAACTTCTCAGGGAAACGTCAGAACTATTTGAAAAGTAAAACTTTTAAATTCTCAGGTGATGTGCAGATTTTTTCCTAAAACTAGGCTTAACAAATGGAAAAGCGACAGGAAACAGGATTTTACCATGAATACAGAACTTAGTGCAAAGTTACTGCAATTTCAAATGAAAAAGAGAGGCAAGAAATTTGAAGTCATGGGCCCACAGAAACCATAATCTGTATGTACAGAGAATTTTGTATTGCTGTTTATGCCATTACATTTATATCTTCAGGTTACCACCCACCCCGCCAAAAAAGTCCAGTTTACCATAGTTAAGCTTGCTACAATAAGCACTGATAGAAAGGTTTTCGTGAATTTTTAAAGTGAAAACACATTGGTCTGAATTCCCCTGTAATTTTTGCAAGCCACCTTTTACATCATTGTGCAAATGCATAAGCTGAAAGAAAACTGATTACTAAGCTATTTCATTTTCTAAGATGAGCAAAGTGCAAAAAAGAATAAAGAGCCAACACAAGTGATGTATGCTAATCAAAACTAAGAATTTATGTGCTACTAATAACAACTGACATTCATTTTAAAACAGTAACCTGACAGTGTTCGCCTTACAATTTTCCATTTTAAAGAAAGACTTTACTCTCCTATTGGTTCCCACATTCAAATAGAGGAATGCAGCTGCATACTAATGCATACTACTTTCCTACACACCTGTGGTGCTCCACATGTGCGTGTTGGTATGTACACTTGAAGCCTACCAAAGAACAAAAGTTTCAGCCCAATAAGTAATTTTCTCAAGATGTTCCAAGTGCTTGGAGAAATAGCCATTTATAATGCAAGTGTCCTCTCAAACGTCAATACAGTATCTCTAGAACACTACAACAAAGTGTTAGCTGAAGACTTTACAGCTTTCAAAATGAACAGCTTTACTTAACTCTAAGCATTGTTTCAGAATAACTAAAGGCAGAACCAACCTTACAATACTGTATGTTATAGCAATATGCCTTAGAGACTAGATTCTTGCACAATTTTTAAAGTGGAAAAAATTAGGGCTGTTGATTAATCGCAGTTTTAATCGCACTGTTAAACAATAGAATAGCAATTGAAATTTATTAAATATTTTGGATGTTTTTCAACATTCATATAGTATTCTGTGTTGTAACTGAAATCAAAGTGTATTTTTTATTATAAATATCTGCACTGTAAAAATGATAAAAGAAATAGTATTTTTCAATTCACCTCATACAAGCTAAGACAAAAAAGATTGTTTACATTTACAGGAGATAATGCTGCCCACTTCTTATTTACGTCACCAGAACATGAGAACAGACATTTGCATGGCACTTCTGTAGCCGGCACTGCAAGGTATTTACATGCCAGATATGCTAAACATTCGTATGTCCCTTCACACTTCAGCCACCATTCCAGAAGACATGCTTCCATGCTGATGGCGCTCATTAAAAAACCCCGCATTCTGCCATATATTTCATGTTATAGTAGTCTTGGATGATGACCCAGCACACCGTTCATTTTAAGAACTTTCATTGCACATTTGACAAAACGAAAAGGTACTAATGTGAGATTTCTAAAGATAGCTAAAGCACTCAACCCAAAGTTTAAGAACCTGAAATGCCTTCCAAAATCTGAGAGGGACGAGGTGCGGAGCATGCTTTCAAAAGTCTTAAAAGAGCAACACTCCACTGCAGAACGTGAATCACCAAAAAGAAAATCAACCTTCTGCTGGTGGCATCTGACTCAGATAATGAAAATGAACATGCACTGGTCTGCACTGTTTTGGATTGTTAACCCAGAACCCGTCATTAGCATGGATGCATGTCCACTTGAATGGTGGTTGAAGCGTGAAGCGACATATGAATCTTTAGCATATCTGGCACATAAATGTCTTGTGATGCTGGCTACAACAGTGCCATGAGAATGCCTGTTCTCACTTTCAGGTGACATTATAAACAAGAAGCGGGTAGGATTAATTGCCAGCAAATGTAAACAAACTTGTTTGTCTTAGCGATTGGCTGAAGAAGAAGTAGGACTGAGTGCACTTGCAGGCTCTGAAGTTTTACATTGTTTTGTTTTTAAATTCAGTTTCGTTTGCACGTAATTCTACATTTGTAAGTTCAACTTTCATGATAAAGGGATTGCACTACAGTACTTATATTAGGTGAATTAAAAAAGACTTTGTTTTTTTACAGTGCAAATACTCGTAATCAAAAATAAAGTGAGAATTGTACACTTCATCTTCTGTGTTGTAACTGAAATCAATATATTTGCAAATGTAGAAAACATCCAAAAATATTTTTTATTGCGTGATTAATTTTTTAAAAATCGCTTTACAGCCATAAGACAAAAATAAATAGGAAGGGCAAATCTAAATTTTCCAATTACAAAGGCCTTTGTGCAACCACAGATCTAGCAGAGTTGGGAATTTTGACCCAGATTTTTAAAGGTACTTAAAAAGTTGCTCTACTCAGCACTGCAACGCCCAACTAATGTAGGAGACAAAGTTTCATTTTCAAAAGTGACTTATGCACCTAAGTCAGTCAGTCACTGCAATGCTCAGTATTGCAACATCCAGATTCCTATAAAGTCTGGACCTTTGTACCTTTAAAAAAAAAAAAGTAAAAATTAAAAAAAGCAGGAAATATACATTGTCTCTAAAGTTAAGAGATTGTTGTGTTTTCCAGGTCAGGTATTATCTAAATTCAGAACACAACAAAAGGGTTATAAATGGACAAAAATGGAGAAAGGGAAGAGGAAGGACAATGGTTACAATGAGATCACATGATTACTCTAAGGTGTGCATATCTTTATGGTTAATTAAATGTCTTTTTTTAATTCCCTTCTTACAAGTGATATTACATAAACAACCTTTAGATTCGTTTGCGTTTCAAAACAAAAATTTCTAAAATGCAGCCTATTTAGTTCCGTATACTGAAGATGAACTCCCACCCTACGATAAAATTATAATTAAGGGTGAGATGTACTGTTTGCTGGAACAGGGAAAGAGAAGCCATAGCCTTGATTGTTTTCTTATAACTCATTTTCTTTACTACAGACATACTGTAACTACCAAATTGCATGGCAGCACTTCTGAATAATTAGCGATATCACAGACAGTACTGGAGGATGCTCTAAAGATGTGGTTGCTTGTATAACAGCAGCCTCTGTCAAGTTTCGGCAGCATCTGAGGGGATGCTGTGACAGCAAGCTTATCACAAAGCTGCAGATATATAGATCCACATGTATACAAGTGCTGTTGTACAAAAGTGAAATACGGGTGCTGAGGAAGGATGAAGAATACTGGATTGATGTTTTTGACTCTCACCATCTTCATAAGCTGCTCCATATTATGGGGCAGGACAAGATCAGAAATAAGGATATTCAAAGCCAAACCTAGCAATTGTCTCTATCAGTATTAGTTTGGTTTGACGGCTTTCTTGGTATGGACATCATATTAGAAGATCCACAAATTCTGAAGTGTTTACACCAAGGAATGCCACTACACTACCGGCAATAACGTGGGCACCAAACGATGCAGTGGCACAATAAGATTGCCAGTGACGGAGAAACTGAAAATATCTAGACCGAACACCTTAAGGACCTAACCAGAGGTCGACCCAGGTGGCACAGTCTGCAAGGAGGCCACATCCCTTTGAGATCTGCCATGAGGTTTACAACTTCTAAATAGTCTTTCTTCCTTCAATCCCTCTTCCTCCTGCTCCTGGCAAATCCAACAGGATAAATCAGAGTTGTACTTAAGAGTCACAGGGAGGACTGATGATTTAGTTGCAGTCTCTTCAGCAGGGCCGGCTCTGGCTTTTTTGCTGCCACAAGCAAAAAAGCGGGGGCGGGAGGCGGCGCCAGAGCATCAAAGCAGGGGGAAAAAAACCAAAATACAGTGCGGCTGGAGCGACAAAGCGGGCGGTGAGGGGGAGGGGACAACAGCACGGCCGGCAAAGCAGGGGAAAAAACAAAACAAAAAACCCTACAGGGCAGCCGGAGCCAGGGTGCAGGGAGACTCCCTGTGCTGCAGACTGCGCTCCTGGTCTATTGGGGGGGGGGGGGGGAGAGAAGGGGAGGGAGAGAGCGAAAAGGGGCGGCCAGGGCTTTAGTGGGGTGCTCGCCACATGGCTCCGACCGCCGCACCGCCTGCCAGGAGGGCTCCGTGCCGCTCCGGTCGGCGGGGAGGGAAGGACGTGGATTGCCCTGCCGAGTTTGCTGCAGGGTGCTCCCCTCCTCCGACCCATACAGGGCAGCCAGAGCAGCAAATAACAAAAAAAAAAGGCCGTGCCACCCTAGGTTTGAGCAGAATGCTGCCCCGTAGAATCTGCCGCCCCAAGCACAAGGTTGCTCAACTGGTGCCTGGAGCCGGCCCTGCTCTTTAGGATGAGCAGATATGCACTATTTTCATCTTGGGTTTCCAATCTCAACAGACAAGATTGAAAAAGGAAGTATTATCCAATTTTACAGGTGAGTAGGTACAAAAATATCTAAAACACTTACTAAAGCAGAGGCGGGCAAACTTTTTGGCCCGAGGGCCACATCTAGGTGGGGAAACTGCATGAAGGGCCATGAATGTTGGGCTGGGCAGGGGGTTGGAGTGTGGGAGGAAGTGCGGTGTGTGGCAGGGGATGTGGTGCACAGGAAGGGGCTCAGGGCAAGGGGTTAGAGTGTAGGAGGAGTGTGGAAAGAGGTTCAGGGCAAGGGGTTGCGGTGCAGGGGAGGTGCGGCGAGGGCTCAGGGGAGGGGGCACACAGAGGGCATTCTGAGAAGGGCAACAAAACTAAGAGGCTTGTTGGAACTTCAGTAGGAAGATAAAAAAAATTATATATAGTGAGGCTAAGTAATGTCCAAAATGGGACACAACAGACTACAATTACTTGAAGGGTACAAACACAGAGGACGAGGAATTACTTAAGGTGGTATAATTAGTACTCCTGGGGGAATTCTGTGACTGTGCGCTCGCAGAAAACAACCGCCCCCCTGCAAAATTCCTGTGCTTCCATGCAGAAAACAAGGGGGGAAAAGGGGAAATAGGATGAGCATGGGTACAGTTTTCTGGGGAGGATTGCTTCCCTCCCCCTCCTTCCAACAGAGGTGAGGCATGCGCAGAGCTGCCTAGCTGAAGGAGGCTGTGCCTGGGCTCCGCTGACTCTGCAGCTGAACGCCGCCTCCAGGTACCTAGTGCCAGTCGTGCTCCTCTTCTGTGTGCTGGGAGCCTTCCTGTTTTTTGTGCAACACTGAGTGCCCATGGTGGGCTGGGTAAGGGGGGGTGGGAGAAATGAGAGGATGAGGGGAAGAAGGAGGGGTGGAATAGGGCAGGGGGAGGCAAATGTGGGAGTGGAGAGAGGGGAATGGAGAAGAAAAGGGGACAGGAGAATCGCAGGGGGTGGGGGAGGAGTAAGAGCCTGGCATGCAGCTTCCCCTTGGCAACAGCTGGGGCTGCCCTGTTAAGCAGGCCCATCGAACCCTCAACCTGAAAAGCCCTAGCCCCCTACACCTGGACCTCTCTGTTGAGTCCCCCACCCCACTGATCCCCAACCAGCTGCACCTGGACTCCTACCTCATCAAGCCCCACTCCTCCAGCACCCAGCCCCATCTCCCAACACTCAGCCTCCCTCCACCACCCCCCCCATTGAGTCCCAACCACCTTCACCTGGATCTACTGCAAAGTGCCATTGCCCCTACACCAGGAACTCCCCCAATGAGCCCCTTTGCATTTAGATCTCCCACTGAGCCGCCTGCACCCAGAGACCTCTCAGCCCACACCTGGATCTTCCCACACTAAGCCTCTCCACACTTGGATCCTGCTGGGCTGAGCGCGCTCTCCCACACCTGGCGTGCCTGGTACAGAGGGGTGTTTCTGGGGAGGCCCAGGTCTTGTACTGTGTCAGGATTGGGTGCGGCCTCACTGCCAAGTTCTCATACTGGAGGAAGTAGGGGCTTCAGGGTGATCTCCCACCTCAATGCAGCCAGTGGCCTGTGCTCCCCACTGCCATGCTGGAGCCACATTTATGTACTGACAAATAAAATTGGCAGAATTTTAAAATATCGTGCACATAATTTTAAATGTTTTGGCGTCAATTAATAACAGGATGAAAACAAGAGTGGCATTTGAGAGGAGTATCACGGAAACTGGCAGTGAGATACGTTAGATCATTGACATGGTTCTCAGCTAGATGTCATGAGATGTTTACAACCATACTGGAAAACCATCAAACACTGAAAGCCTACTGTAATCCTGCACTGGCAGGGTAATAGACATCAGAGAAAGAACAGACCAAGAAACACATCTGTTCTAGTGCACTGAGATGGTTAGCACACTACTGGAACCTTTCTCTCTCCATACGAGAAGCCGTGGGGAAGAAAAAGGGATCAGGGTGGAGGGGAAAATAAAATAAATAAAAATTATGTTTACAAATAAACCAGTTTAAAATTGAATCTGAATTTAAAACTATGTTAAGACCTAAACTTATTATAACTTTTAAAACAATTATATAAAAAGTAAATATGCTGAATCCATAAGCCTCTATCAAAAACATTGTGTGTTCTATACAAAGAAAATCAGAAGGAAAACATTTAACTTTTGAGGTCAAGCTATATTAATATGCCACAACTGGTCAGATACCACATTAAGGGTTTATTTTGTTTAATAAAATTAAGTTGTATATGCTGTTCTGTGTTTAACTAAATTCCAGTTACCATCCTAATGCAGCTTGACACAAATCATGAGCAAAAAGTTAATTATCTAGTAAATAAGCAATATATCATGCATCCGACGAAGTAGGTATTCACCCATGAAAGGTCATACTCCAATACGTTTGTTAGTCCATAAGGTGCCACAGAACTCTTTGCCGCTTTTACAGATCCAGACTAACATGGCTACCCCTCTGATATAAAGAACACAATAGTAGTCAGATATCAGCTCTGACACACAACAGCATAAATTCCGTTTATGTTACTGATAAAAACAAATTCAGGATAAATTAGAATGAAAACACGGCAGCAGATTTTAAGTATGCATTAGCAGAAACACTACTAAGTCTACTGATTTATTCCAAACTTTTCATTTACATAATGCTATTTTAGCTATATTAAAAAATGCATGTTTAGTCACATGAATGTCCTGAAGATCCCATAATACATGAGGAAACAGTCTGTGCTGACATTAAGACAGACCAACCGACCACAAAGGTCTTCATATTGCTGTCCTCAGTCTTCTGAACTGCTATATAGTTTTCTCATGAAGTATTTCATACCTATTGTGTATTCCCGCCCCTCAGTGCAAGTCTCATTAATGTTAATGGAAACTATGTACACCAAGGAAATTAGATCTTGCCACCTGATAATTTAGACATTCCACTCAAGGTCCTTATTAGCATCTATTTGTAACATGCTGCTATAAATAATTATTTGCAACCAGAAGTCTTTTAGATTTAATAAGCATTCCTCATGAGCTCTTGTTTGACAATTTTAGAGGTAATTTTCTTGTCCATCTGAATAATATTTTCCATTTTGTATCATGAAATGAAAGTAAAAATTAAAAGGCTGCAAAACTAGTACAAACAAAAATTAAGTGCATGGAGACAAAATGCATTTTATATACAAGTTTCTTTCTTTAATCATGATGTCCCTAATATAGTATTAGGAAAAGTGTCATTTGTAAACAAACAAGAGATTTTAAAATGAGGTGCAATGAGGAAAAAGGATTCCATGGCAAAGAAAAAGCATGAGATGGGCATCATAGATGAAGAGAGCAGCCTGTGACTAAGGAGAGGCACGTAAGGAACAGAGGCCTACTCCGCAATGCAGAATGATCAAGACAACGCATGGCCTAGTGCGGGCTGAAGTTGAAAGACTTCACAGAACGTCCTGTCCTGAATACCAGGAAGGAAGTTCCAGAAGCATATTCTGAAACAGGAAAGCCGACGTAGGTGACAAAGTGCATAAAATGCACTGTAGCAGATAGTTTGGCAGGAAGATTCTGGATCCCTGGAAATATTTTAGTCAATATGAGAAATTAAAAATTTCAGTTGAAGGCCAAGATAAAATCTGACTGCTTTTGGAAACAGTAATAACTGGGCTCATGCTACCACACCAGAAATGTGTTGGGGAAAAGAGTCTGAAGTAGAGCTGTTGATTTAATCAGTCAACTCACGTGATTAACTTAAAAAAATTGTGATTAATCGCAGTTTGAATTTTTCCCCCTACATTTTCAAATATATTGATTTCAATTACAACACAAAATACCAAATGTACAGTGCCCACATTATACACCAATGTGAGGAGCCTAGGTAACAAAATGGAGGAACTAGAGTTATTGATACAGGACGTGAAACCGGCTATTACAGGGATAACAGAAACATGGTGGAATAGTAGTCATGACTGGAGTACAGGTACTGAAGAGTATGTGCTGTTTAGGAAAGAGAGAAATAAAGGCAAAGATGGTGGAGAAGTACTGTATATCAATGATGAGGCAGACTGTAACGAAATAAGAAGGGATGGAATGGATAAGACAGTCTGTCTGAGCAAAAATCTCACTGGGGAAGAAAGCTACTAGAGCCTCCCCTGAGATAGTGCTTGGAGTGTGCTACAGACTGCCAGGATCCGATTTGGATATGGAGAGAGACCTTTTTAATGAAGTAAATACCAAAGGAAATTGTGTGATCATGGGAGACTAACTTCCCAGATATAGACTGGAGGACAAGTGCTAGTAATAATAATAGGGCTCAGATTTTCCTAGATGCCCCGCTCTGTGCAGCTCCTGGAAGCAGCACCATGTCCCCCCACCAGCTCCTATGGGTAAGGGCACCCAGGGGGGCTCCACACACTGCCCCCCGCCCCAAGCACCACCCCCACAGCTCCCATTGGCCAGGAACTGTGGTCAATGGGAGCTGCAGGGGTGACACCTGCAGACAGGGCAGCGTGCAGAGCTGTCTGGCCATACAGGAGCTGGAGGGGGGACATGCCGCTGATTCTGGGTGCTGCTTGAGGTAAGTGCCTCCAGGAGCCTGCATCCCTGATCTCCTCCAGTGCCCTAACTCCCTACCCCAGCCCTGATTCCCCTTCCGCCCTCTGAACCCCTCGGTCCCAGCCCACAGTATCCTCCTGACCCCCAACCCCTCATCCCGAGCCAGAGCCCTCACCCCCTCCCCACACTCCAACCTCCTGACCAGAGTGCCCCCCCCCCCCAAATTCCTCGTTTCTGGCCCCACTCCACAGCCCTCACCTCCAGTCAGAGCCCTCACCCTCAATTTCATGAGCATTCATGGCCAGCCATATTATTTCCATACCCAGATGTGGCCCTTGGGCAAAAAAGTTTGCCCACCCCTGTTCTAGATCCTCTCCTTGTATAAGGGACAGACTAACATCAAAAGCACAGCTCAAAAACAAAACAAACAAACACAACTCAAAATATTAAGGTGCCAATGTTTCTATAAGTTATTTTTCGTGACAGTGATTTAAAAAAAATCTTATGAATTTAAGCTACAGTGCAACAACCCATGTTTTGTAATTTTTATAATACTATGCCATGTGTGAATGAACCATTGGTGCATAGGTCCAAAGTCCTTGTCAAATATAATACAGTCAAGCTACACAGTAATGGTCTAGGAATGCACACCCTGATGTGGCTGGTTTTTTTAACTGAGACTACAAGGCATGTGTACAGTTGCTGCTCCATCTGGTCATATTATGTAGGTTTTTTTTTTTTTTTTTAACTGTAGGAAATTAAGGTATTCAAGCATTGTCAGGTGATCAGAAAGTACATGCTAACTCAGCCTGAAAGATATCATCTGTTGCATAAACAAGATGCCACCACAGGTGTGTCATTTAGAGCACACCTTCGGTCATTAGTGCTTCATGAAAAAATGTTCTGTTTAGAGGTGATTCAGACATGTTTTCTATTTTCTTCTCCATTTTAATTCAGTCATCTTTATCAAAAGTATTTGAAGGCAGCCATCACTGTGATATTTAAGTTCCTGAAGCAAGCCACAGTCCCTTTATAAGTAATATCAAATTCCTCCACCACAGCTAACCAAGAAGAGCATTATGACTAGGGATTCTAGAAATCAGTTTGCAATGGAAAAAACACAGCATTTGTGTTTTTACAATATTTTATGAAAAATTAGCACATTAGGGCTGCCAACAATCTCAGTTAATGCATGTGAGCAACGCAAAACAAATTAACTAGATTAAAAAATAGTCACGATTAATCACTGTTAATAAAATAATTTAAATTTATAAAAATATTTTGATGTTTTTCTACATTTTCAAATATATTGATTTCAATTACAACACAGAATACAGCGTGTACAGTGCTCATTTTATAATATTTTTTATTACAAATATTTGCACTGTAAAAAAGATAAAAGAAATAATATTTGTAAAAGTCACCCCTAAAGACCATTTCACTGAGTTTGGTGAGGTCAAATTTCATGTTGATAGTAATATGCTGTTCTGTAGATTACGTTTGAAGGCAGACAACTGTAGAACACATGGAAAGCACTAAACTGAAGGAAAACTAAAGAAAACAAGGAGGCTAAAACAGCATGGCCATCAACAGCAGCAAAAAACAATACATTGTGTCTGGTTCATTGTATTAATTTTATTATAATGACTGATGGCACTGGTAGGCTTCAAACTTGCTTAAAACTGTAAATATATCAATAAAACACATACAATTGATATTTGTGTGTGTATATATGTAGTGACTAAGAAAACTAAAATACAATGTTTCATTTAATTGTGGAAAAACATGGATTTTTATGCTGTATCAGATGGAGAGAGGGTCGTGGGCTGTTAAATCACAAAAAACTAGGATCCCTGATTATGACTTAAGGTGATGGACATACAGATGAACACAGCCTACAATTTGTTCTCATAAAAATGTCCTTAATAGTAATAAAATGGGAAATATGATCCATTAGTAGAAATGTTGTTATTTAGAGTTTAGATTTCCCAGGAGACATCAGCAGATCTTCAAGTGCACTGCAAGGGACAAGACCAAAAATATTACCAACAATCAAAACAAAACATGCTTAATATCATATTGCAAGCTGTTTAAAATGTTTTAGTATTTCATTGATATTCACTTGTGAAAAATTAAAATGAAAAGTCTTTAATTTTTTTTTTTACTATATATAAGGGCTGTCAAGCGATTAAAAAAATTAATTGTGATTAATTGCACTGTTAAACAATCACAGAATACCATTTCTTTTAAATATTTTTTGATGTTTTCTACATTTTCAAATATACTGATTTCAATTACAACAGAATACAAAGTATACAGGACTCACTTTATATTTTTAATTACAAGTATTTGTACTGTAAAAACCGAAATAAATAGTATTTTTCAATTCACCTAATAAAAGTCCTGTAGTGCAATCTCTTTAACATGAAAGTTGAGCTTACAAATGTAGAATTATATACAAAAAAAGTGCACTCAAAAAGAAATAAAGGTAAAACTTCAGCGCCTACAAGTCCACTCAGTCCTACTTCTTGTTCAACCAATGACTAACACGAACAAGTTTGTTTACCTTTGCAGGAGATGATGTTGCCCGCTTCTTGTTTACAATGTCACTTGAAAGTGAGAACAGGCATTCTCATGGCACTCTTGTAACCGGTGTTGCAAGATATTTATGTGCCAGATGCACTGAAGATTAATATGTCCCTTCATGCTTCAACCACCATTCCAGAGGACATTCATTCATGCTAACGACAGGTTCTGCTCAATAACAATCCAAAGCAGTGCAGATTGACGTATGTTCATTTTCATTATTTGAGTCAAATGCCACCAACAGAAGGTTGATTTTCTTTTTGGTGGTTTGGGTTTTGTAGTTTCCACAGAGTGTTGCTCTTTTCAAATTTCTGAAAACATTCTCCACATCTTATCCTTCAGATTTTGGAAGGCACTTCAGACTGTTAAACCTTGGCTTGGGCGCCGTAGTTATCTTTAGAAAACTCACATTGATACCTCCTTTGAGTTTTGTCACATCTGCAGTGAAAGTATTCTTAAAATGAGCAGCATGTGCTGGGTCAGCATCCAAGACTGCTATAACATGAAATATATGGCAGAAAAAGTGTAAAACTGAACATGGGACATACAAATCTCCCCCAAGGAGTTCAGTCACAAATTTAATTAACACATTTTTTAAACTAATGTTATAAGCATGGAAGCACGTTCTCTGGAATGGTGACCGAAACATGAAAGGGCATATGAATATTTAGCATATCTGGCATGTAAATACTTTACAATGCTGGTTACAAAAATGCCATATAAATGTGTGTTCTCATTTTCTGGTGACATTGTAAAGAAGAAGCAGGCAGCAATATCTCCTGTAAATGTAAACAAACGTATTTGTCTTAGCAATTGGCTGAATGAGAAGTAGGACTGAGTGGACTTCTAGGCTCTGAAGTTTTACATTACTTTGTTTTTTAATGCAGTTATGTAACAAAGATTGCACTACAGTACTTGTATGGAGGTGAACTGAAAAATACTATTTCTTTTATCATTTTTACAGTGCAAATATTTATAATGAAAAATATATACTTTTATTTCAATTACAACACAGAATACAATATAAATGAAAACGTTGAAAAACATCCAAAATATTTAATAAATTTCAATTAGTATTCTATTAACAGTGATATTAAAAAAACAGTGATTAATTTTTTTGAGTTAATCGTGTGAGTTAACTGTGATTAATCAACAGCCCTAATACACACACACTCTGCTGTCCCCATTCTACTTTTTAAACTTCAGAATAAGCCTGTTTAATAGAAGAACGTTCAAAATAGTTTAGCCACAACCAAAACACTTAAAATCTGAAGCCAGACAATAGCCATAACACACACCAGGAAAGTTCCAGAACAGAAAAGGAACACAGATGAAGACAACCAAGGAAAGGAAGCAGTGGCCCAAATCAAGACAGACAATCAATCCCATAGGTGATGGAAGGAGAACAAGGAGGAACAGGAGTACAAGTGGCATGGGGTATAAAATAGAAAGAAAAAAGTTATTTCGGTAACAAAAGTAGGAACCTTACTAGCAGAGTCCTGGCTTAAGTGGTTGTACTTGGTACCTACAATAGAAGAATTACATTCTTGTGCAAACTATCAAGCCTAAAAAAGCAAATATACTGATGAATGCAAGTAATCAAGCATCGGTGGGGGGAGGGGGTAGCTCTATGAAGTAAGTGGCAGATCGCTATAAATCCTGAAGAGATCTAAGACACAGGTGCTTTCAAGAAGATCTAGAGGAAAGTGATGATGACTTTATGATACAAGTGCTTAGGGCCTTAGACAGGTGTATCAGGTATCATGCAAATCTAAACAAAAAAAGTGTGTAAATAAATCTATCATTTTGATTTATATTAATTGACGCTTGCTGTTAAGAGAGTTCAGAAGATGAGAGGCTTTCATCGACATCCTCACCACCCTATAGTGGAGACATGAGGGACACTGCATTGAAATAAGAGAAATGGTGGATAGATACAGGGGGAGCTACCCACTGCCCCAGAATGTTAAACTGAGTGGTGGTAACAAAGGTAAAATAATCAATTAAATCTTCTAAGGCATCCCTGTTATGAAATGATCCAATACTTCTGGCACAGATCTTTGACAAGGTGCATTATGGGGATTTTGAGATGACATTTGTCAGAAGGGCAAGTGGAATTTCCATATTGGAACAGACTCATGGATCCATCCTGAGCTAACGAGGTAGACCAGTCTCCTGTACTTATTCTATCCTTGGTCTCTGTCAAGATTGGTAACAAGGATTTCACTTGTGGTGGGACACCTGGAAAGCAGATGAGATGACCACCTTTATGTTACATAGGCCACCAAAACCAGTGACAAAGGTTTTCTCATTTCTAATAAGGGAGTGACCGAACAGCTAGCTGAAGGCACTAAAGAACTTAAAAGGAAAGTGGCAAGATTCACTCAGTCTCACAACCACACAGCACAAAGCCTAGGAGGTGAAAAGTTAATACTAGACAAGTGAAACTTCAAGTTTCCTTATGAAGTCATTACCAAATTATCATCTTTTCTAAAAGTCTACAGCTCGTTTCATCCTTAATACTGACTCCAACCAACTTCAGAATGAAACAAGGAAGACCAAAATCTGCTGTTAGACCAGTGGAACTGGAGATATTTATGCTGCTTAAGCTAAATTTTTGATGACACTGCTTTGGATTATTGTAACCAAGGCCAATGAAGCAAGAGAAAGAGCAATCTTAAGTATTTGGAGGTAAAAATAGAAACAGTTCTACATTGCTCCTAGCTTTTTCCCAGGTGCCACTCTTCTTGTCAGATTTAAACACAACAGCGACATGAAGAAAAATCTTTAGTAGAGGACTTTGTCTTTCCATATACTGCTGGCAGAAAGAGGCAGTTTGATCATTTACTTTGGAATTCTTCCCTGTACGTGGATAGGGGCACAGAGAAGCAGTACAGAATGATTATTTCCTTATTTCGGAACCAATTCTGTATTATGTAACACTTATCACTAGACTTTCTAATAAAATATGCACCCATTCTGAAGCATTACAGTGCATACATATAAATGGTTAAGCAGGGGTTCTCAAACTGGAGGTCGTGAGGTTATTATGTGGGGGGTTGCGTGCTGTCAGCCTCCACGCCAAACCCTGCTTCACCTCCAGCATTTATAATAGTGTTAAATATTTTTTAGGAGTCTTTTTAATTTACAAGGGGAGCGGTCACACTCAGAGGCTAGCTGTGTGAAAGGGGTCACCAGTAAAACAGTTTGAGAACCACTGGGTTAAAGGATTTTCCTCCTTTGCCCAAAATGTTAAGCTAACAATTATTTAGAAAAAATAATTTTAAATGGACACACTAGTATAATATTTATAAATACAACTAATTACAAATCTTAAAAGAAGGAATGATTAAGCAGCAGCAGACTATTCTAAAATGCAAGGAAACTGGAAGACACACTAACTTGGAATGGTTTTGCCCATTTCACTTTACATTCTTGCAAGTAAAAGTTAGTAAATTTACTAAGTTAAACTTTGGACTTTCTACTCTTCCAACACACTATACTGACAGTATGAATATAAAGAGCAAAGGTGGCTAGATGTAGAGTTCAATTATGAGAAAACCCACATTACTGACTAGTTCTATCCACTCAACAAGTTCCTAGGCTACTCTGCCACAGTTCTACTACATTTCAGACTAGTCAAACCTGTATTCCACTATATATCTCCAGCTTTTATTTCTTTGCTAGATGTGTGGTCCTCCTCTCTCTTCTGTCCCAGTAAAGCCAATACAGACTTCTCTCTCAAAATCTGTTTTGGTCTAGCACCCCACTGCACTGATCTTTGGAGCGGAAGTTTGTGAATGCACGTTCTCGCTTCTACTGTTACTTGTGTGCAACATTTTAAAAATATACTAGACTGTAAAAGAATGATGATTGAAGGAATCTCAGTATGAATAAAGTTCAGTTGCACAAAGGCACAGAAGAACAAAATGACAAAACCTGTATACCTATTTTTAAGACCACGACTTTTCTATTTGGCTGAAAAATAATTTCCATTAGTTTCTTAGAGCAATTTTTATAGTTGTCTAAAAATATATTTATTACATTAGTTATAGCATGTTCATGATCAAAAGAACCAAGCATCAGTCTACAGGGGGTTTCATTTTGTGACCTCACAGCTTGGAACAGAGCCAGAATTATGAATGCGATATTCCACCGCTATAAACGGCACTAAAATGTTACCAAGAAAAAGCGTCAGTTGTTAAGCAATAAGGTTTCAGTTTCATTTACCTGTTCTCCTGTGCAAAAAAAGGAATACATGAAACTGAAATGTGGAAAGACAACTGGACTTGATGGTGTGTCTAATTATTATTCCTTTGGGACAGGAATATAGAAGTGGCTGCTTGTCTTCTTTAACTCTTGCATGGAGACAACGCAGATAACCAGGCTGTGGAGCAGACAAGTGGCTGCACTACTCAAATCACATAAAAAACCTTGACTCTGCAAAGAGCTCTCACCCAATATCCATATATTACTCAACCTACAAGCAATATGAGAGGATTATAATGCATACAATATCACAAATAGTGGAAGGGTAGCTGACTGATGACCAAGCTGTTTTCTGCTTAGGATATTCATGCTATGGCAAAGTTGCAAACCTAACTCAATACATCTAAAATGGTTTAGAATCTTGTTCCTCTGTTAGCTGCTAATGAATCTGCGAACCATAGTGCAGTCTATTGAAATTGGCAAGAACTCTGAGAAATAGCAAGATGGTCCAGGTCATCTCCTCCCTGCTTGCGGATGGACTTTTTTGTTGAGATGGATGGTCAAAAAATTCAACAACATGCTCACCAGAATGGACTGCCCCATGATTCTATCAGCCTTGCTGCTTAATGTTTACACAGAATTCCCTCAATATGTGAAGATTCATTTATGCAGATCTTTGTATCATCACCCAATCAGAAAGATTTGAGGACATTGAGCGCATTCTAATTGGTTCTCTGAACGTACCTGGAAAATATTATCACATATGGTTCCTGAATGGCAATCTTAGGAAGCCCCAAGTGTGCACCTTTCACATGAAAAACCCTCACCATGCAAAAACTTCAGATATCATGGGATGGAACAATACTAGAGCATTATGAGTATCTGGTGTACCTTGGGGTCAGATCAGACTGAATGCTGACATTCAAAGACCATCAAGAAGCTAAACAAAAAAGGGAATTCCAGGAGCTGTGTACTGCATAAACTAGTTAATAAAAAAGAGGAGCTGACCCCCAAAAAGTCTGAGCAACCAGTCTCACCCTGTGTTACTCAACTGCGGAGTATTGTGGTCCAGTATGGTCATGCTTCAGCCACACATACAAAATTGATACTGAACCCGATCGATCCTGTAGGATCACCACAGGGACTTTGAAACAGACTCTCACACGGTTGCTATGCTGCCTCAAGGGGACTGCATCACCATCAGTGAGGCAGGATGCCTTGAGTAAAAAGGAGACACAAAATCAAGTGTCCATACAGTGGATATCTTAGATCATACATATCATACCCAAAAGGCTGAAATTCAGAAAGATCTTTGCCTCTGAAAATCTCTTACCCCAAAAAACCACTGTGGAAAGTTACAGTGAAACAAATTGAAGGGGAATATTGATCATCTTGGAGAACCTGGTTCCTTTAGAACTCTCTCGCCTTCCCCAAGGCACTGACATTGTACGAACATACTGGTGTACTCTAAACTGAGACAGAGCTGGGGTGGCAAAGACTGGTCATAATATGACCAAGTGGAAGCTGAGGAATAGCCCCAAATGTCAATGTGGACAGCCTTGGCAAACACTTCAACATTACCTGTGCCCTGTCAACATCCTGTACTTTTGAAGATAAGCTATTGAAATAAGTGACACAATCATGTCAAACATAAGAATGGCCATACTGGGTCAGACCAAAGGTCCCTCCAGCGCAGTATCTTGTCTACCAACAGTGGTCAATGCCAGGTGCCCCAGAGGGAGTGAACCTAACAGGCAATGATCAAGTGATCTCTCTCCTGCCATCCATCTCCATCCTCTGACAAACAGAGGCTAGGGACACCATTCCTTACCCATCCTGGCTAACAGCCATTAATGGACTTAGCCTCCATGAATTTATCTAGTTCTCTTTTAAACCCTGTTATAGTCCCAGCCTTCACAATCTCCTTAGGCAAGGAGTTCCACAGGTTGACTGTGTGCTGTATGAAGAACCTCCTTTTATTTGTTTTAAACCTGCTGTCCACTAATTTCATTTGGTGGCCCATAGTTCTTGTATTATGGGAACAAGTAAATAACTTTTCCTTATTCACTTTCTCCACACCATTCATGATTTTATATATCTCTATCTTATCCCCCCGAGTCTCCTCTTTTCCAAGCTGAAAAGTCCTAGTCTCTAATCTCTCCTCATATGGGACCCATTCCAAACCCCTAATCATTTTAGTTGCCCTTCTCTGAACCTTTTCTTCTAATGGCAGTATATCTTTTCTGAGATGAGGAGACCACATCTGTATGCAGTATTCAAGATGTGGGAGTACCATGAATTTATGTAAGGGCAATAAGATTATTCTCTGTCTTATTCTCTATCCCTTTTTGAACAATTCCCAACATCCTGTTTGCTTTTTTGACTGTAGCTGCACACTGCATGGCTATCTTCAGAGAACTATCCATAATGACCCCAAGATCTCTCTCCTGATTAGTTATAGCTAAATTAGCCCCCATCATATTGTATGTATAGTTGGGGTTATTTTTTCCTATGTGCATTACTTTACATTTATCCACATTAAACTTCATTTGCCATTTTGTTGCCCAAGCACTTAGTCTTGTGAGATCTTTTTGAAGTTCTTCACAGTCTGCTTTGGTCTTAACTATCTTAAGCAGTTTAGTATCGTCTGCAAACTTTGCCACTTCACTGTTTACTCCTCTCTCCGGATCATTTATGAGTAAGTTGAATAGGACTGCTCCTAGGACTGACCTTTGGGGAACACCACTAGTTACCCCTCTCCATTCTGAAAATTTACCATTTATTCCTACCCTTTGTTCCCTGTCTTTTAACCAGTTCTCAGTCCATGAAAAGATCTTCCCTCTTATCCCATGACAACTTAATTTACGTAAGAGTCTTTGGTGAAGGACCTTGTCAAAGTCTTTCTGGAAATCTAAGTACACTATGTCCACTGGATCCATGTTTTTTGACTCCTTCAAAGAACTCTAAAAGATTAGTAAGATATGATTTCACTTTACAGAAACCATGTTAACTTTTGCCCCAAAGATTTATGTTCTTCTATGTGTCTGACAATTTTATTCTTTACTATTGTTTCAACTAATTTGCCCGCTCTGTAAATGCTGGGATCACCATTAGAGCCCATTTTAAATATTGGCATTGCATTAGCTATCTTCCAGTCATTAGGTACAGAAACTGATTTAAAGGGCAGGTTACAAACCATAGTTAATAGTTCTGCAATTTAACATTTGAGTTCTATCAGAACTCTTACGTGAATGTCATCTGGTCCTGGTGACTTGTTACTGTTAAGTTTATCAATTCCAAAACCTCCTCTAATGACACTTCAATCTGTGACAATTCCTCAGATTTGTCACCTACAAAGGATGGCTCGGGTTTGGGAATCTCCCTAACATCCTCAGCCATGAAGACTGAAGCAAAGAATTCATTTAGTTTCTCCGCAATGACTTTATCGTCTTTAAGTGTTCCTTTTATATCTCGATCGTATAGGGGCCCCACTGGTTGTTCAGCAGGCTTTCTGCTTCAGATGTACTTAAAAAAACATTTTTGTATTACCTTTTGAGTTTTTGGCTAGCTGTTCTTCAAACGTCTTTTGGGTTTTTCTTATTAAATTTTTTACACTTAATTTGGCAGTATTTATGCTCCTTTCCACTCACCTCACTAGGATTTGACTTCCACTTTTTAAAAGACACCTTTTTGTCTCTCACTGCTTTTACATAGTTGTTAAGCCAGGGCGGCTCATTTTCAGTACTTTTACAGTGATTTTTAATTTGGGGCACAAATATAAGTTGGGCCTCTATTATGGTGAAGAGTGTCCATGCAGCTTGCAGGGATTTCACTCTAGTCACTGTATCTTTTAATTTCTGTTTAACTAATCTCCTCATTTTTGCATAGTTTCCCTTTCTGAAATTAAATGACACAGTGCTGGGCTGTTGAGGTGTTCTTCCCACCACAGGAATGTTAAACATTATGATCACTATTTCCAAGTGGCCCTGTTAGAGTTACCTCTTGGACCAGATCCTGCACTCCACTCTGGACTAAATGGAGAATTGCCTCTCCCCTTGTGGATTCCTGACCAGCTGCTCCAAGAAGCAGTCATTTAAAATACTGAGAAATTTTGTCTCTGCATTTCATCCTGAGGTGATATGTAACCAGTTGATATGGAAATAATTGAAATCCCCCACTATTATTGAGTTCTTTATTTTGAGAGCCTCTCTAATCTCCCTTAGAATTCCATAATCACTATCACTGTCACTGTCCTGGTCAGGTGGTTGATAATAGCTCTTGGGTGCAGTTCTGGAGCAACAAGCTATGATGATCGTGGGCAAGAACAAAAATATCCTCAAAAGAATATTTTTCTTAAGATTCAACCCACAAATAACAAAAGCAAAATAAGGAATTTTCTGTAACAATATTCTTTTCCATTCTTAAAAACCTGAGAGTTGTTTCTTGCACAACTGACCAAAATATGTTGCACTGTGAAAGGATTTAACGAAACGGAAAGGGTTTTTAAATCTTTAAAAATTGCCCATGTGGATCCTCCACTCCTGGAATAAGAATGCCATGTTGTTGCTTGTCGTGAGTGCACTTATGCCAGGAAGCCACAATCTAGAAGAACCACTGTAACTATTTATTAACTAACTGTTCTTTAAGCAAAAACTAATGTTGAAAATAACTAGAGTAGACGTGTAGGCAATTTCAACAAGTATAGCTGTTACACATTAATCTTAAATTTACAGCTGATACTATCTGATATAATGCATGTTTGCCAAATTTATTCCCTTATTGGGTAATTTAAAATGATTTCAGTCAAATTAAGATCCCATTACTATACAGCAGTCAGCTTTTACGGAGATTTATTTTTGCATCTGTTTCCTTGGGGAGTATCACTAAAATTAAGTAAGAAATTTCCACACATTAACAACATTTGGAAACTATGATTTGAAAATGTGTATCATAAATGCTGAAATATATTCAGGCTGCAACTTGAAACTACAGAGGCAGCGACTGTTAAAACAAATCTCCAGCAAACTCCTGAGGCTAGATTAAGTATATTCTAGAAGCATAAGCTTCAGTAAGATTAGCTGGCCCCAGACAAATGATTCGTCATACCTAGGAGCAAAGGCCATGTAACTAACTCAACAGGCAAAGTACTGGATTTTCTGAATCCAGAATTAGGAAAGAGGCTAGACAGGCTCAATCAGCAACTTGGTTTTAATTACGTCAAATAGGGACGATACCCATCCACTTATCAAAAGGGTGAGAAAACCAGTACTGAGCCAAAACACAGAAACCTTTCAATATCCGTCTAACCGACCGTTTAATTTCAATGGACTGAAACTGAAAGCGTGTGACGGGAGAGATACTTGGCAAATGGTGGCGTTCGCTACATCCTGCCTGCGGCTCAGCGCTGGAGGAGGGTGTCTCGGGCCCTGGCTGATAAGCGGCCTCCACCCTACCCACCCTGCGCGGCTCCGAGGAGCTGGCACCCGCTCTCCCACGCCCCGAGCTGGCCGGGCAGCCGTAGCCAGCGGGAGGCTTTGCACAGAACAAGCCCTGCAGGCCGGGGCCTTTCCCAGCCGGGCCCCTCCTTCATTAAAGCCCCGCACGAAGCAGGGGCTGAGCCACGCACACCGGATGGGCCTTTTAAACGCGTCGCCTGGAAGACGGTCGGGGGCAAAAAAAAAAAAAAACCCAAACCCTCCGCCAGGAAATGGGCGTATGGGGGCGGGGAGCTGGGGGGATCGGCGCGGATCGCGAGGGCTGATTGTGGGGGGAGAGGCTGGGGGCTAATTTTGAGAGGGGAGAAAGTGTGGCGCCAGGAACTGATGGGGAGGGGCCGGGAAGGGGTCGGCGCTGCACCCACCTGGCTGGGCTCCCTGGCAAACGGGACTCAGCCCCAGGCCCGGTACAGGGGGGATTCTCCGCGCCCCCAGTGGCCGCCCAGCCCCGATCCGGGCCCCCCGCTATCCCCCGCGGCCGATACCTGCAGCGTCACCTCCTCGGGGCTCCAGTGCGGCCGCAGACGGCGCAGCAGCTGCAGGGCTCCCTCGCGGCAGCCGGGCCCATCCACGTCGCTCAGGGCGATGTCCAGCTTGGGCACCTCGGGCGAGCCGGGCGGGACGTGGATGTAGTTGGCCATAGCGGGTGGGCGGGCGGCGCTGGGGTCCGGCGACAGCTCGTGACTCTCGGCAGAGAAACCTGCGGCTGGTGCTGGGGGGAATTTCCACTTCGGTCCGATTACAGCGCTGCGACTCCGCCTCCCCCGGCTCCGTCTGAGGCGCAGGGCAGCCTGGGAAACTGGTGGGCGGGGTCATCTCCCGGGGCTATAGCGGCCCGTTCCCCCTCCCCCCCCCGCCTGGATCTTTCCTTCCCCACTTCCCGCTCATCCCCCCCCCCATCTCCCAGGCTGCATCTTTCCTTCCCCACTCCCCCATCATCCCCCCCATCTCCATGTCTGCCTCTTTCCTTGCTCACTCCCTCATCATCCCTCCCCCCCATCTCCATGTCTGCATCTTTCCTTCCCCATTGTCCCCCCTCCCCCCTACACCAATCGCCCTGGCTGCATCTTTCCTTCCCCACTCCCTCATCCTCTTCCCCTGTCTCCCTCCCAATCTACCTGGCTGCATTTCTCCTTTCCCTCTCCCTCTCCCTCAACTTTCTGGCTGGGTTTACTCTCTGCTGCCCCCAGGGAATTTTTTTTTGTGTGCTTTAATGAATAACCCATCTACATAACATCCCTCTTTTTACCTGCCTATATCCATATGAAGCATCCAAGGAAGTGATTAATGAAAGCAGTTCATTATTTTATGGAAAAATCAAATGCAAAAGATTAACCCTAAGGTATAAGTCACCTTGCCTTTCACCTCTTAGTTTAGCTCTGCTTAATGTGAGGTAATTACAACAGAAGTGAGAACACCGTATCTGTGTGGAACAAAGGTCAATTTGTGGTTAAAGGAGGGACATTTGACACACCCTAGTTTACTTTGCTGTTGTCCTTTTGCATTGTGTTCATTTTTCCTCTAAGGTGTGTGCCATTTTTCAAACTTTATTTTTCCCTGAACATGAGTTATTCTCCTAACCAACTTTTTTCCCCTCACTCTTTTCTCTTTCTGTAGTTTCAACTGTAACTGTGCAATAGCGTTTACAGACTTAGGCTTAGATCCTCATTGGTTTGTAGGCTCCTAGCTTCCATTGGTTTTAGTGGAAGTTAGAAGCATAAATACTTTTGAGGATCTGGGCCTTAGCCAACCCTAATAGCCGCTTCCAGAGAATTTACCCAAATTTAAACATCTGCCTAATAATCACCCTACCTTTCCTTAAGTAACATGGAGGAGTTATGCAATGTGACCCTTGCTTTTGTCAAGGTTTACAAGCCAATTTGAGTTAATTCCATGTCTTTATGGGTTGGAGTGCACATTTTCAAAGCCAGACTCTCATCACAGCTTGGACTCTTTCCCAAGTTAGAAAAAATGTGCTTTTGGAACCGGTAATCCTGTTTTCCAGCTGACTCTGATGTTATCCTGTAAAGATCACCATAAACAGCAGTCTGCATAACATTTTCAAAATTAATGATTTAGAGAAACATATATAGGCATTGATCAGTTTCCCAGTTCTTGTTACTATTGTATAGGGATGGACTACCCCAATGCACCATCTTGCAGCCCAAGCAGTTTTCCCTAATTGAGGCAGCAGTAGGTTCACTTTAACAGGCCAGGGCAAGGAGAAGCCAACATACAGTAACAACATAGCATGTCCTATTTTAATAAAATTTCAGGACAGGAGCAATTACAACACACAGTTCATAAGGTCCTCACCTCTGAACCCTCCCATTACCTAAAATTCACAAAAAAAAGTCTCTGAGTCTAGTTAGGCTACTCTGAAGCTAAAGAGAAACCACCACCCACTGCAGCCTACATGGGTTCTACTCCCTTCTGTCTTGCTCAGCTTCCTGATCCTGTATAATACCCAGCTCTAGGCTGAGGTTGGCTGAAGCTACTTGAAAAACTCACGTGAAAAAGTAGCATATACACCTTCACAAATTTTATTATAAAGCATGTTTACTACAGCAGTGACTAAGGATCAACAAAGAATAGGGTCCTGTTGTGTTAGGCAGTATACAAACACAGAGTAGTACAGTCCCTGTTGATGGACTCAAAGTACATTCTTTTCATCATGGACCCTAACCTGGAACAGCCCTCCTTGTCAACCAGTAAGTAACTTCTCCATCCTCTTTTAAATCCTCTTCTTAAATCTTGCCTCTTCTCTTCTCATCAATAATCTTTGTAATCTCCCTTCACCTGAAGTTTTGTTCTTACTTTTCTCTAGAGTTTGTATTGTGTTATAATGTAAACACTCTAGGGCAAAGATATATTTGTCTATACAAACATCATATAAACTAAATGGGCATCTGCGTGTTTTAAGGGACAACTCAGTGTGTGTGATAATGTTATTTGTGTAACATCTTATTCCATGTAATTGCCTATTTTCCATAAAGTCCTGATAATACATTGAGATCCTTTCAGGGTTGCAATGGTGGTAACTAGATAGACATGGGGACTGAATCAAAATCCTAAATCCAAACACTTCAGAAGTCTGAGTAATTAGAATCCATATCTAAATGTCATAGTTTGATTACCGTTAGAAATGCAGTCAACTTCTGGCTACCCTTTTGATTACTCTAAATACATCCAGTCACACCCCTTGATTTTTTGAAAATGTTTCCTGCTCTTCCCCATCCCATCTTTTTTTCATTCCCCCATTTTCTCCATTATTCCTCACCATCATTTCTCTTCAGTTTCTCCTTTTTCTTTATATCTATTTTCTAAAGTCAAACCTGGCTCTAAATTTACACTGTAAGAAAACTTTTTCTTCTAATGAAATCAGAACAGTTTTAAACATGTTTGAAAAATCTCATCCTTCATACACACGAAGTTTCCTCTGGAAATGGCATGACAAATGTCAAAGGCTGAACCTGCCAGCATGCTTATATGAGTTCTTAATTTCAACAAGAGGGTTCATTCTAAATCAGGGGTCTGGTCCTGCAAACTCTGGTCCTGGTGCTTGCTATCATAAATAGCCCCAAATTCCGTGTGATTATGAGTAGTCTCATTGACTTTGCAAAGTTCACTGACTTCTCAAAAGTTGATTGTGAGGATACTTTAAGCAGAAGGGATACTGTGAAAGACAGCATGAGAGCTCAATTTGTTTGAGAGCTAGGGGAATTGAGCTTCCTCTTGTGAAATATTTACCAGAAGATCCCTTGTTTCTAGGAAGAAGTAAGAAGTTATATATAAGCATAAAGCCATGTCCCCCTACACTGTACCTGATTTTTGCTTGGGAGTGTTTGGGGTACTCCCCCATGTTAAATTGGCTAAACTAAAGTTGTGGCTTGGCCCTTAAACCCATCTTTTGTGTGCTGTGTATATGTAATCTCTGCATGTCCAAGTCAATTTACAGGAAACATTTCCCACAAAACTGGGGTATTTGTCTTAAAGCTTCTAAGGGCAATTTCTTTTGGTTTTTAGCCTAGTCCCAGTGGCCACTACTATAGTCTCCAACCAGTGAAATCTATAAATAAGGATATTTGAAGAAAAAAGTAATGGCACTCCACTGAACTTCACTGGATTAAAGGAGTTTTTCTTGGAGGGGCAGAGACAGAAGATGATTAATATTTTTTCTAAAAAATAAAGTCTGTCCCATCTAAGCAGCGACACTGGCATGTATGGTAACTATGGCCACGTCCAGACTAGGTATTAAAATCGATTTTAGATACGCAACTTCAGCTACGAGAATAACGTAGCTGAAGTCGAATTTCTAAAATCGAGGTACTCACCAGTCTGGACGGCGCTGCATCGATGTCCGCGGCTCTCCGTGTCGATTCCGGAACTCCGTTCGGATTGATGGAGTTCCGGAATCGATGTAAGCGCGCTCGGGGATCGATACATCGCGTCCAGACTAGACGCGATATATCGATCCCCGAGCTATCGATTTTAACCCGCCGATGCCGCGGGTTAGTCTGGACGAGGGCTATGTGACTGGCTTTTGGTCATAACTTTGCCACTCTCCTTCCCTTCCTTTCCAACTATTCAGTAAGCACTTATGCATTCTGCTCCCTCCCTCTGCTCATTATCTTTCCTGCTTTTAGGTTATATGACCCTCAACAATAAACATCTGGGTTGTTTTTTGTTGGTTTTTTTTAAGTAGGCCCAGAACTGGTTTTAGCCTCCCAGACTCAGTTCTCCTGGCTGTTTTCCAACATCCGATAAGGAAGAAATTGCTTTAAAGACAGCCTAATACACAAGATTTGATTGCAGCTGGTAAGTGAGTTTAACCTTTGTAGCCCCAATTAATTATTATAATAATAGTTTGCACATCTGAGGACCTCAAAATGCTTCATGTACACTAACAAATTAATCCCCACAACATTTCTGTGCGTTATGGGTAGAGAAGTATTGTCCTAATTTTACAGATGTGGAAACTGGGTCAAACAAAGGTGACCCTGACCCTAACTTGTTATTAGGTCACACAGCAAGTCAGTGGTAGAACTGGAATAGAACTGTGGGCTTTGATTCCCAGTGCAGTACTTTAGCCACAAGGCAACCTCTCTCTAAAGAACATATAATCTTTATTGATTATTCAGCATCTGTTGCCTATGTCAAGCCAACTCATATCTCTGTACTAACATTTTATTCTCTTACTCAACTCCTACACTTATTATATTGATTTCTAAAGGGCATAGTACCCTAGCATCCATATTGATTTGCCATCTGGAATTCTAGATGCACAGGGATATTATAGCTTTATGATCACTTTGATTGTTCTTTATGATCAAATTCTGATCTTGTTAAATACTAACTTAAAATATATCATTTTATAACTATTACATCTTGTCTGGCTATAAATGTCTCCAACATGGATGCTGCAGGATCACATTTCTTTAATGGCAGAATCCTTTTTCTTGTGTAAATTGCCCAAAGGTTGTGGATTACAACTCAAGCAGGTACATTTTACAGAAGATACATATGACAGCAGAATAAGACCTTGAACTCTTTGCAGTTTTATGATTTAATTTTGTAGTAGTCTAGTAAGTGCCAGTAGGATGTGAGACCAATTAAATGGTTCAGTTTTGGATCCCCTATTTCCCAATCTTTTTAGCATAGCTGATCCAATAACTGTTATGTTAAGCCAGTCTCAATTTCTCCTGGGCATGTCAAAGATCCTATTACACATTCAATATCCAAACTCCCATTTTTGTTGCTCAGCTACCCAGATCTAAACAAAAACTGTGGGGCTGATACTTGTAACTCTAAGCTTTGCCCCGTTAGCTTTGTGCCCACCAATTTCCTGAGCAGGGTGAGGGACTTTTGCTAGACATTTGTGATGCTCTGTCCTGGCCAGCCTTATATTCCCCTTTTTTGTCAAGTTTTTGTACAGTACCAGCATTTAGCTGAACGGCTTCCACAGTAGAATAAACTTTCCTACCAAACAAATTCAACTTTTTTGAGTCTTTTGATTTTGGGGTTGCATCCTGATGTCCTGCCTTTCTCTGTCATTGGCAGCAGATACCACTGAGGGCAGGGGATGGGAGTAAAGCAGCTCATAACCCTGGGAGGGTACATAAATCTTCTACTCAGTCCTTTTTGAAGTTGGGAAAAGAGATGAAGGTGTCTGCTACAGTCCTTAACTGGGTCCATAATAGCCTCATTTAGGGTATGACGATCGGGCGGATAGTGATTGATCTATCAGGGATCGATGTATCACATCTCGTCTAGACACGATACATCAATCCCCAAGCGCGCTCCCCGTCGACTCCAGAACTCCACCAGGGTGAAAGGCGGAAGCAGAGTCAACAGGGGAGCAGCGGCCATTGATCCTATGCCTTGAGGATGCAAAGTAAGTCAATCTAAGTCAATTTAAGATACATCGACTTCAGCTATGCCATTCTCGTAGCTGAAGTTTTGTATCTTAGATTGATTCCTTCCCCCACCCCCCAGTGTAGACCAGGCCTTAGAGTCAGAGCCACTGTGGAAGGACCTGCACTGGCTAAAATATTGATCAAGCGGTGAGAGGATTCTTTTACTTCCTCCACCTGTATACTGAGATGTAAAACAACCCTCTTTAACAATTCCTGGTGCACCATATAGTCATCTGGGGGAGGCAACATGCCCCCCACCCCAAGACTGCATCATCAAGGGAGGAGGAAGAGAAGGTTAGCATTGGCAGCGGATGCTCTTCCTCCCTTTCTGGAGGGTTCTGTTGAGCAGGCTCTTGGAGTCCATTACCAGGCATGGTAATGGACTCAGGAACAGGTGCTGCCTGATGGGTAGGTACTTGAATGCCTTTCTGAGGTCACTGAATAGGAGTACCAGGAATACGATCTAGAAATTGTGTAAAAGCCCCACAGATTCCAAAAAGGCCACTGGACAGGCATGTGCTCCCCCCCTCAACCCTGTGACCACTTGGCCAACCACTCAATGATATTCCTGTGATAGGATCCATGGAAGGCTGGAAACGTTTGAAGGAGGGGTAGCGAGAGCAGCTCTGCGGATGGGAAACTTAGTACCCGACCTCTGATTTGGAAGACATCATCTCTCAATAAGCTGACCAGAGGTGCAGTTCCAGATGGTGCCAGTGACTGGTGTGGAGGTGGAGAGGCCCACAGAGAAGCGAACATTGCAGGTTTCCCCTCTGAAGGTACCGAATGGTGAGCTGTCAGAGGTACATGAGGCTGGCCTAGTAACAAGCATTGTAGTGATCTTGCAGGTTCTCCCATTTCCGCCAGCACCAATAGCATCAACTCTTGCACTGCCGGTGATACCAGCACCAACAGAGTCAGAAGGTCCCTGGCACCTGCAAACATCTCCAGTGACCAGTACTGAGATGGTGTTGGTACAGTGTGGTGCTGCCGATGTGGAGTAAGTTCCTTCTGGCTTTGGACTTGACATCATCTGCCTAGGCACTGGGCAAAGGTGCCAGGGATCTTCCCATTTTGGCAGCCTGCTTCTTATTCCTCTTCTTAGGCACTGGAGATGGTGAGCGGTGTCGGGACTCAGGTACAATAGGAGGAATGCTCCTTATCCATGCCAAGTCACTCTGATGATTTTGACCGACCTTGCTCAAATGGAGGTCTCAAGGCTGCCTCTATGAGTAGAAACTTTAGCCTGGCTTCATGGTCTCTCTTTGTGCAAGGCTTAAAAGTCCTTAAAATTTGGCAACGCTCTCCAATATGAGCTTCCCTGACGCACTTCAAGCAACTTGAGTATGGATTGCTCACGGTCATCATGACTTTACTGAAGGAAATGCCAAGTTTGAAGCCTGGAGACCAAGAACTGAGAGTTAACCAAAACCCTGAGTTGTCTTTAAAAAAATCTAATAAAAAATAACACAGTCCACTGAGAGAACTTGCAAATGCAAGAAGAGCAGTTCCAGCAACTGTCACAGGTGGGCTGCTCTCTTCTCACTTCTCCTGCTTTGCAGAAAAGGGGCAGGAGGCTCAGGGTCAGCTGGGCCTTTTATATTGATGCCAGCGGCATGCAGCAGCAGAGGGCACTTGAGCCATACTGACGGATAACACTGACAGAAAGAAATTCCAGCAACTGTGCATGGGCACATGCACCTCAAGAGTGGAATGCACATGTGCAATCACTCAAAGAAGAACTTTTACATTCTTCTTTCATTTTGGTAAGTAAAACCTACTTTAGTAGCAATGATCTATCTCCTCTTCATGAAGTTACTAAGCTTTTTTTAATTTACAGACAAAAAGTACTCTAAAAGGCAATTTATAACCAACTGTGCACTCTCTAATTAGTCTTATTATTCCAGTATGAGCTTGGGACCAAGCACTATGTAAGCATTCAGGGAGAGACAGCCTGCCCCATATTGCATACAATCTATATAAATTAGCCATAGGATAGATAAGAGGGAAAATAGAGGCACAGAGAGGTGAAGTGACTGGCTACATAGCAGGCTAGTGGCAGAGCCAAATATAGAACCCACATTTCCTGACTCCTGTGCTAGTGCCCGATCCACTGGACTATGTTGCCTCTCCAGTTATTATGTTATGGTAAAAATGTATATTCTACAACTGGGGCTTCTTTGTGCTGGGAACTGTACATATGCAGAAAAGAGACAACTCTGCCCCTGCTTCATTATGATGATTTTCAGTCAGACTTGCAGAAAGCCCACAGGATGGAGACTTGATTAAAGTACATAACTGCAAGCTAATGGCTAATGATTCCATTTTGTTATGAGTCATGCTGTCTCTGTACCTCTGAGCATTTGACATAGAGGACCTTTTGATCGTGACAAAAAATGATTTGGAGTTTTGTGCATGACCTTGAACAGGCATGAAATTTATTTGGCTAATTGCTTGGCAATAGTTTCACTAGGCTTGCATAATTTAGAACCTGCTTCTTTCCATAGTGGGGTTCCTCAGGAATCTGTATTATGTTGTCTGCTATGCATTTACATGATCCATCCTTTTTCATTATATGGAAACCTGAAGTACACTTCCATTATGGATAGGTGAAGCTGGTTGAGCTGCAAAATCCAGTTGTTATGTTGAAGAATTGCCACTTTGAGGTCTGTTATTGAGTGACCAGAGAGATTGAAGTGTTCTCCTACTGGTTTTTGAATGTTATGATTCCTGATGTCAGATTTGTGTCCATTTATTCTACGCAAAAGACCTCAAAGTGGCAATTCTTCAACAAAAATACTTCAAAAACAGACTCCAATGTGAACTGGAATTAATTTGAAAACTAAATACCATCAGATTAGGCCTGAATAAAGACTAGGAGTGGTTGGGTCATTACAAAACCTAAACTTAATTTCCCCAAATACTAATTTCTCCCTGCTGTTACTCACACCTTGTCAACTGTCTGTAATGGGCCACTCTCTTACCACTTCAAAAGTTATTTGCTGTTAATAGATTTATCTTGTTAGACTAACCTAACACTTGGTAAAGCACCCCCATCCTTTCATGTATTTATACCTGCTCTTGTATTTTTTACTTCATACATCTGATGAAATGGGTTCTAGCTCATGAAAGCTTATGCCCAAATAAATTTGTTAGTCTCTAAGGTGCCACAAGCACTCCTCGCTTTTTTTTATCTAAAACTTGAATTGACCTAACTGCGTCACTCAGGGCTCAGAAAAATTTCAGGCATTGTACAACATAGTTAGGTTATCTTAACCCCAACCGTAGATGCAGCTAGGCTGACACAAGATTTATTCTGTTGACCTAACTGTCACCTCTTCAAGAGGTGGATTTATTACGGCGATGGAAAAACCACTTCCATCACTGTGGTAAATGTCTATGCTACAGTGCTGCAGCTTTGCCACTATAGCACTTGTAATGTAGGCATACCCACAGAAAGTCATATAGCACATCTCATCCTTCAGTCCTCTCTAAGGCAAAACTCTCCATGAAATCAATGGGAATTTGGCCTGAGTAAGGACAGCAGGATTTGGAGAACAGTGGTTAAATTCTGCTCCTAGATACATAAATATACCCCCAAAGTGAGTTGCATCTGTGCAAATGAGAGCAGAACTTGACCTTGTGTATTTTAAAAGCTGCAGCACACTGATTTCAATGGGACTACCTACCTGCTTACAATGATGTTTCTACTTAAGTGCTTTGCTGGATTAGGTTTTAAGAGTCTAATTCATTTCTCTTTGTAGCTAAATTAACCCCTTGAATAGGAATTAATGTAGATTGTTTTACTAATGTAGCCTCCCTGTTTCTCACGTTTGGATTCATAAATTGCATCTTGCTGCTTCTTTGGTTGAAATGCTGTCACTTTTCCAAGCTCTTGATATTTACTGCACTTGTTTTTTGGAGGAGAGAATGCAAAAACTGTATCTTGTTTCTGCCTGATGAGTATGAAGGCTAGTTTGAAAAGACATCACTCCTTTTGGATCTTTTAATGGGAGAAAAAAGAATTAATTCTAGTAAAACTAATGTCCAGTAAACTTACAATAAATGAAAGGAAAACATTTTTCACCTCTCATAGGCCTGGGGAACACACTGCCCCAGGTGGTTTGTTAAATTCTGTGGCTGGATAGTTTTATGGCTAATAATAACATCTGCAGTTACTGTACACAGCACCTGCTAAGATAAGGATAATTAAATCTCATTCTTTCAGGACATAAACTAATCTCCACAGAAATCAGGTGGGAATTTTTTCTCCCAATTATTTATTAGGTGCAGCAGTGCACATCTGCTTAGGTTCATTATAGGTTTTTCACTTTCTTTTGAAGCATCTGGTCCTGGACACCACTGTAGCAAGTGAATAAATGTGATATATCTGGTATTTTGGTCTCCTTAGTGGAAATCTTACAAGACCCCCCAAACCTTTGTTAATTTCACAGCTAATCTATCTTTGTACACTGTCAGTCATGGAATGTTACTTTATTCTGGCTTCCTGAAATAAGCTCCTTGCTCCAGAAAGGCTTGCTCTCCCCACCTCACTAGAGGCAAATGCAGACTTATTCTGAAGGTATAGGGAACTAAGACAGATCCTGTATTTAAATACAAAATAAAAAAATTCAAGGGAACCTAGTGTAACTTTAATGGCATTACCCCTAATTTATACTGGTATATATGAGAGATGAACTAAGCCCATGGTTTTTAGTTCAAAGCATGTTTGTGTCAACACATCAGTGCACAGTGCCAGCTAGTTGTATACTGCACAGGGTCTTCACCACCATGGCTGAGGCTGCCTTACCTGCACCTGTGGGCTGTGCAGGGCCAGGTGCCGCCACAAGCTGCACAAGCAGCCTGGCCCTGGAGGTGGCGGCTGCTGCTGTGCTGCTTCCTTGCTTCCACTTAGGATTGCCACCTTTTCCACAGATCAAAAAACCCAGACATCAGGGCTTGTCAAATGGCATCTGGACACACAAGATGAAACCTGGATTGTCCGGGTGAAAACTGGATAGGTGGCAACCCTTCATTGGCCATAACTATATAACAGTGAAGAGAACAGGATGGATAAAAGTCTAGTGCAGAAGTTTTACGTTATGTGTAAGGCCAGGTCTACACTACAACTTACATCAAAGTAACTGCATCCCTCGTGGTACGAAAAATCCACACCTATGAGGGAGGCAGTTATACCAATCTGACCCCTGGTGTAGACAGCGCGGTGTTGACGGGAGGGCTTCTCCCATTGACATAGCTAACAGCTTTCACAGAGGTGGATTAACACCAGTGCAGCTGTGCTGCTGCAGCGTTTTAAGTGTAGACCTGTCCTAAAATAAAGTATGTAATAAACCTCAGAGAAAATGGCTCGGTTAAAGGAAAACTATCATTCTGAAATTGTTTAAGGGTCAAATTCTCTAAATTATACTGGTGTAAATAAGGATAAACTATTGACTTCTAGTGGAAGCACACAAAGAATTCGTTGTGAGAGCATTATATATTATATATTCAAAATAACTCGTAAAACATTTATGTATACATACTTACACACACGCAAATAATTTTAGTGCAAGCTGATTTTTCTATACTGCAGTGTGAAAATTAGAATCTATTTCCACATTATGTATTCAGAACACGATTCCAATCTCCATTTTGTAGACCAGAGAGAGACAGTTCTTCTGAGACTGATGCAACTTTACAGTATCTTCCCTAATAAGCTTGCCAGCCGTTCATGTGCCCGCTGGGGAAATCCTGATCATCAGGGAATTATTTAGTTCTCAGTGTCATTGTGCACTCTATTCCAGTTGTTTAAGGTGATACTGCATGTGGTACATATTAGCTTTCACTTTCTATGCTTTCTTTTTATAATCACATTTCTGTATAATCTTTTGCTATTTAACAATTAAAGTTGTTATATATTTTTGTCTGGATAAAAGTCACCTATACCTTAAAAAAATATAACTGTGATTCCTAGATGTGACTATTTCTGGGTGGCTTGCTTGTGGGCCTGAAGGGCTGGGGCTAAGCCAACCCTGACTACTGAATGAACCACACCTGGGTTGAATCAGGCGATCCTCATATAAAAGAGCAGGAAAGTGTAGGGAAAGGGCAAATCAAGGAGATAGTGGTGATGTCTGTAGAAATTGCAGGGAGTAAGAAGGCTCCTGAGTTACTAAGGAAGAGCAGGAGAGTGAGTGTGTGAGTTTGTGTTTGTTATTTTTGGATTAATTTGCAGAGAAACACTGAATGGGGGTTGAAACCTAGAGGGCCAGAGTGAACCCAGAGTACTCAAAGTGACCCCAGAGGGGATTTGTTTGAACTCCCTGTAGGCTGTGAGTTCTTAAATGGGCCAGAAGAGGAGGAAAACATAGGCAGGATGTTGTAGAGTGACCTCTAGCCATAAGGGGGCACTAGGATGGTTGCCAGCTGTATTACAGTGACCTTGAAGAATTCTGTATCCCTAATTGCCTTTTCCCCTACAGGAAATGGAGTATGTTTTAACTGTGAACTTGCCCACCACCCCTATAGAAATCAGAAAACCAATGCTCATGGTTACACCAATTTTGTACGAAGTGAGTAGTAGTAAGTAATTTCATATAAAATGCAAGTATCTTCATGCAGCCACTTAGTAGATGATGATGATGGCTATTAAAATGTTAAGTATCAGAGGGGTAGCCGTGTTAGTCTAGATCTGTAAAAGCAGCAAAGAATCCTGTGGCACCTTATAGACTAACAGACGTTTTGGAGCATGAGCTTTCGTGGGTGAATACCCACTTCTTCAGATGCATCTGAAGAAGTGGATATTCACCCACGAAAGCTCATGCTCCAAAACGTCTGTTAGTCTATAAGGTGCCATTAAAATGTTGTAATTTCCCCTAAGATTTTAACTCCAGCACAAATTTTTCTGGGGGGAGGGATAGCTCAGTGGTTTGAGCATTAGCCTGCTAAACCCAGAGTTGTGAGCTCAGTCATTGAGGGGGCCACCACTGCTGAATTGCCACCAAATCCACAGGACTGGCAGCCCTTCTACAGGCATACCACCAAATGCTGCCTAACTGCCACCCTCACAGGGACCAGCAGGGCACCCCCCCGCCAGCTTGCCACCCCAGGCACACACTTTGGAGCACTGGTGCCTGGAGCCACCACTGTAGTGAAGGCAGGAGGCTAGACTCAATGACCTTTCAGGGTCCCTTCCAATTCTACAAGATAAGTATAGCTCCATATATTATTACCAATTTCCTGCAGAAAGCACTGCAATGATGGTCTCCCTAACTGAGATCAAATGTTACTAGTACAACTTCCCATGTCCTATTTCAATAAAAGATGTTATTGTTATGGTGAAGGCTGGGTGAAACCATTGAAGCTTGTGGGTATGATAGCTGCCCTTTATTAAAGATAAATGCAAAAAGCAGATGAGTTCCTTTGTGGAGTAAGAGCTGAAACAATAAGAGCCATTGCCAAAAACACAAGGCCATATGCAAGGCTGGTCAGAAGCTGAGATATGCGGGTGGAGGGGTTAATGTGGGGGACTGGCTAGTGTTTGGTGGAGGTGTATATATCTGTGTGTAAAAGCAGACAGCAGGAGAAGCCAAGTGGGAGCAGGGTTTTTTTGGTCAGAGAGCTGGCTGGAAAGAACCTTGAAAATATCAGTAAACTGTCTCCTGCTGTAGGATCTTCTGTACATTCTTTGTAAATAAACAGGCTTGCATCAAATCAACACCTAACTCAATCATTAACTTCTCCTAACAGAAATATCCCATAACACCCTGAATATTGATTAACCGCATGGGTCAAAAGGGGTGAAACTATATTCTAGTCATTCTTTTCTCTTGCCTTAAAGATACAGCATATCTTGAAAATGGAAGGACTGAAATATTGTGGTCAGAGCAAGAGGCACAGTCAAGAGTTATAGACACTATTTCCTGATTCTGCCATTCACTTACAGTGGGGACCTTGGGCAAATCACTTAACCACTCCCTACCACCATTTCTCCGTCTGTAAAAGAGGCATGATGCTTACTTCCTTGCAAGGGTAACATGAGAATCCATTTTTTAGCACTTTGGAATCCTTGGATGAAAGATCTTGGATAAAGGGTCAATCCTGGAAATTTTATTCATCCCAAACTCCCTTTGGTTTACATTTAAGTTTTGGCTCTTAAGTGCAGTACCATTTTGAAAAGAGGAAACATCTAGCATCTCATTTCCTCTTTTTTTTTTTTTTGGTCATCTCTCTCTGTGGTATCCTTTCCTTTCTCCATTTCCTGTGAATGAAATGTGTACTGGAAAAATTCAATATAGTAACAGATTTTTCATTTGAGTTTGATACTGATAAGGAGAAGGGGAAAGATTCCACTCTTCCACCACTCTAACTCTGGACTAATTCAACTGACAATTAAAATATAATGAAAGCCAAAGTTCTGCTGTTCGGTTATACTGTGTAAATCGAGAATGGATTATCTAACAGTAGGCTGATCATAGAATTTAAAGTGAGAGCCATTTTGTCATTTAGATTAGTGATGTATAAACCTCAGATGTACTGAGAATTTGTTTTGAACAGGAATCCAAAAGTTAATCAAGCATTTGAACTTTATCTGAACTTGTCTGGGCCGGATATCTTATCACTCTCTCTTGCAAGGTTACCAGTACTGTCTGCTTCTTGCTTATTATGAAATAATAATAAAAAGACCCTTTAGGGATATGCAAGCATTTCTACTTGCAGCTTTCATTGAAAATGAGACTTGTATAGGGTTCAAGTAAACACTTAAATAAGCAATAAATTGGACACCTCAAGGGTTTGGTTTTGGTTGAATTTTGGGTGAAGATTTAGGTTGGCGGTAGCGGTCTTTTTCCCCCAACATTATAATTTAGCATCATTTTTGATAAATTAAACAGATTTTTGCACACATACCACACACACAGAAGAGAGGAGAAATCCACAAAAGCAACACAATGTTAAAGAGAAGGCCAGACATATTTAGTTGCATAGCTGAGAATTGAAGCTAGAAATCTCCTGGTCTCCCTTTCTCTTACCAATTTGAACATTCACTTCAGTTATATCCAGTATCTACCATTTTCTTCAGCACAATACTATAATTTAGATATTTTAGCAGTAGACCTATACCTGCTTAATCCATACATGCTTTGTAGCTGGGTCTATCCTTATTCTTTCAATCCCTAGTAATTACTCAGGGTAGATTCTTTCTGGCCCCTATGCTAGTGTGCAGTGGATGGCAAGGGCCCAAAGGAACCTTCCATTGTCCTTGCACAGCCTGTGTAAGGGGTGGGCAGAATTGCAGTTCCAACTCTCTGGGAAGCATAAGGACTGCTCCCTCCCTATGCTCTCCAAAGACAGCAAGGAGGAAGTGAGGACATGACTCCACTCTTCACACTGGCCCAAAGAAAAAGGACCAATGTGAAGTGCAGGGATTAGGTTGCACCCCATACTGGGTATAGCTTTTCTCCAGCACGTTAGTGAACTCCTAGAACCGTACTTCTTCCTTGAGGCAAATGCCTCTTTAGCTGTTTCATCTGAAGCAGTGTGCAGCTCCGGATCACCGCTTCCTATGTGCTGTACCTTAAAGGCTAAAATCACAAATATATTTTTTTTAATGTCTCTCATCATGACCAGTTACATCTTCATACCCGCCCCCAATCTTTCATCAAAGCACATCTAGTAGAAAGAAGGCTGTAACAATGTAGCCAATCACAATTTGAACAATTGTATTAAATATTGTTGCTTCTTTTTGACCTGAGCAGCTACAGTACTTGAATTATAGACTCTGGGGATGTTCCAAAGGGGAGTAGAAATAGGTGACAGGTATTTCTTTGATGCAGCTTTATTGACAAAGAATGTACAAAGTTTGCATTGCAGAAGGAGCCAAGAACAAAAGGAGCAGTTTAGTTTAGCTGCCAAGCCTCTTTAGCCAACAGACCCAAACGTTCTCTCTAGGGTCACACTGTGCTCACAGGCTAATGAGGCTTTTTTGACTCCCCTCCCCCTTTTTTTGGCCTCTGCCTCTCTGTCTCTGTTTTTGTCTGTCTTCAGTTTCTGTGTCTTCTCCCTTGACCTCTACCCAAAACAATACTCAGCCAAAAGCTTCGGCGCAGGTTCACACCCACCTTTTGCCTTAGGAAGGGTCTTATGCTTAAGTAAATTAATTGAAGGGTAAATTCACACTTATCAATCCCAGTGGGATTTTAACTTAATGTACAAGGTTTTATCTAGCTCTTAACATCTTCCAAAAGGTCTGCAGGCAAGAAACATGATACCTCTTCCCTGCCTTACCCCATCACAGGTTTATTTGATACCTATTAAGGCTAAAATGCTCTGTATGGTGCAGTAACTCAAATACATCCACGTAAATCTATTCTAATCCAAGGGAAGCAGAGAACATTAGCCAGCCACCTCTCTCTCAAATCTAGTGCCTACTAATTGCAACTGTAGCAGTAGGGAATAGGAGAGAGGTGGTCTCTCAGGTAGGAAGGCACCAAATCACATAGATCTCTAGATTAAAATCAATATGTTAAATTCATTCCAGAAACCAGTGGACAGCCAGTGCTGGTAGATGTTCTACTCAGAAAGCACCAATTTGTTAATTGTGGGAGACCTGAATATTTCACCATCTTAAACTTCCAGATGGATTTAGAATGTAGCCCTATGTATAGTGCATTACAGGAAGTCAGTCTTGAGGTCCAAAGGGAATAGGTTATAATTACAAGGTCTGCATTTTAACATGACAGTCGCCATCTTCTTGCCGAGTGCACATGGTAAAAAATATTCCTGGAGACTGCTGCTCTTTGATCATGCAACACAATCCCAGGTTATGAAAATAAATTACAAATAGCAGGTACACACACCCTCAGTGGCAGGTGAAGTAATTGTCATCACCATACTAGCAGGTTGGGCGAAGCAATGGGAAGGTATCACTTCACTCTTTTATACGGCTTGAGCTTCAGCCAACTATCTTCCATTCATACTCCAGTCTCTCAAACATTGGTTTGGGACCTCAGAAACAGCTTCTAGGTCAGCTGCAATAAAGATGAAGACACATCAGCATATATTATAATAAATAGCTAATGTGTGTATAAAGTTGTGTGTGCATAGTGACAATGCTGAAGACCATAAATTAGTTCCAATAGAAGATCATATTAGTTAGTGGCCACAGATTAGTGATAATGTATCACATGCTATATAACTATTTTTTAATCCACAAATAGTAAAGTTGTAATAATATTTCAAAAAGGACTATTTAACAAAACAAAACAAATCCTTGACTGCATATTGTGTTTTCATTATCTGGGACCCTTAACATAGGAGATACCACAAGAAAGATGTTTAGGATGTTATCTGCAAAAGTTCATGCCCTTTTAAATTTGTAAATCAATGCTGTCATGCTTTTCTCACACACACACAAAATATCAAGGGTAAAACAATATAAGTTCTGTTCAAAATCCACAAAAACAAACATCTGAGTTAAGGCTGAAACTCAGCTCTTAGTTTACCCTGCTGAGCTAGGCACTGAAGTTCATGTGGTATTTAGAAATCATCCTGGTCTCAAAGGATGATCTGTGGTTAAGGTGCTTAACTGAGAGTCAGGAATCAATACCTGGCTCTGCCACAGACTTCTTGTGTTACCTTAGGCAAGTCACTTAATTTCTCTGTGCCTCCATTCCTCAGCTGCAGTATGCAAATAATAATACTTCCTTCCTCATAGGAAATACTTGAGAAGTTGTCAGTTATTATGGTGATGGAGGTCATCTAAAAGTACTTGGAAAGAAGATACAACACCTATGCACAAATAAGAGAGTTAATGCTTTTGTGGCCATTGATTTCAACTGCATGTATTTCTAGCAGCAGACATCATGCTGGGAGAATCTCAGTCGCAAAGTAAAAGAATTAAGAATGGCACATCAGCCTTTGCTCTGAGTTTCCTGCATTTGCAGCTTTTAGATAGATTTAGTGTTTTAACCGTAGCTTCCATTCTTTACATTTAATGTAAAAAAATGTTATGAGAGAAAACAATCTCATGCAAGCATTTGATAATTGGACTGTTTCTGAAGCTTCATAGCCATGATACTTTCATATTGATGAGTTAAGGACTCTAAAACAAACAACTTCCTTTTTTAATGAAGTAGACGCTTTAATATTCTTCTACAATCATTAGATTTTGAGATGTCTCTACTGAGGGATGTTTTTTAAATTGACTCTTAAGGGCACACACTAAGGTCCTTACCCTTGACCACCCTGGGATTCCATCCTTTGTTCCATTCTTTTTTTTTTTTTTCTTTTAAACTTGGTAATCTTTCTTCTTACTGTATGCATTAATTAGGAATTGTCTTTCATGTTAGTAGAAGCTTTCAGGTAATCATTCCTGGATTTGTCCATCTGCTTGATCCTTTGGTTCTGGCTGGTGGCCTATTCACCTTTAGTTTTGTTTTTAATATTTTGTATGTTTTTTGTAAGCCACTTCAGTAATGTCAATCACCACCTTAGAGAGGTATTAAATGTGATAATATTATATTCCTGTTTAGGCTTTTGAAGCAGTCCCACTTAATGATGTTTGCTAATAAAATCAAAGTAAGTGTCTACCAACACCACTGTCAAATGGTTAGATAGTCCAAGATCATGCCCATAATTTTCCTGTACAGAAAAGCAAAGGAAGGAAAGATCAGGACTGATGAATGAGCATTTTTCATATTTTGAAAGCAGTTTGGGGGACACTATGCTCATATTTCAAAGTGCTCCATAAATTTCTGTTAACAGGGTCATGTGTATCAATGAACATAACTGTGCCAGGGATGAATTAAGACTAAACAGGGGAGGACAAGCATGGATGTTATCTGGGACCCAGGAAGGAACAGTGAGACCAAGGATCCTGCCTTAATCTGCCCAGTAACAAGGTTTCTACTGTACAGTAGTTTGCAGTTAAGATGTAAGCATTACATAAATGTCAAGAAGTGTTTACAATAAGAGTTTGAAGCATTGAGTAGCTAGTCGTCAGGATGGCAGGCTAGATTAATTCACAATAGCTGAACATGTGCCAATAAGTCAGATCACCCATCTCCTCCTCTCTTTCCACCACGTATGTGATATATCTAAAACTGTGTCTACCCTAGAATTTTCTGCAGTGAAAAGAGATGTAGTGCTAGTGGGTCTGCTGGGTAGTGGGTTCCAAACTCCCACCCCCCTTGCCTGAGCGTGGAGATATCTCCTATCATCTTTGGGGAGGCAGGAGTTCATCCAGAAATCACTATACTGTTGTCAGCTTTATCAACTGCAGTCACCTTGATCAGCAACTAAAAGTCCCAGTGCTAGCATCAGTCATGGGTCAGGGACATCCCTTCCTCTTTGGGCTCCAGCTGAACCTCACTCACATGTCAAGGATGTCCCCTGGGTCAGCTCTCTAGCGTAGAGTTCTGATTCACAGCCTGCTGTGTCCAGCAGCAGCAGCTACGTTGCTCTCTAGCCAACCTGCACCACCAGTGACACCAATGGCATCATACATCCATCCCTCATTGCCTTTTCTTCTTCCCAGGAGCGTCTGCAAGAGGACATCACCCTCCCTCTATTCCATCAGGGATTTGTGATGAAGGGGCCAATGTTTCCAATTTGCTCACTCCCCCAGTCCAAACTTCTGGGGCAGGCTTTTCAAAGCACTGCTCCAGAGGGGCGTCAAACAGAGTTCTTTCCGCTGTCTTCCCCAACTGGTGTTTTCATGGTATGATGTATCAACGCTTGGTTAAAATAAGTGTTGAGCTTTGTTGATCTTTTCTGCAGCAGCAGGACACACACATTTAACATTAAATTGGGGCGGAGGCTCAAACATGTATAATCTGCTGTCAAACACAATTGAAGATTCTAGTATAGACAAAAGCCTACATGAGATATTCCGGTGAAAAGTTGTGACTGGCTGGAGACAAGGCATTGCAAACCAGGGAGTCATGTCTGATGGCTGAAAGTGAAACCTCATTGAGTTTCCTTGATGAATGCTTTTAAAAACATAATAGCTTGATACATCTTGGCCATTCCAGAGGAACACAAGAAGCCCACCCATCACATGGATCTTAAGAACAGCATTAACTGTAAGTTTTAGAATTCACAGCCTTATTGTTTAGCTTATGAGCCAGCTAAATATCTTTAATGCTCTAAGAAATAGCCTGCATAACCTGTAAAGCATCATGCAGACTACGGATAAAACTGTATGTACAGCCACTCTACTGAAAATAACCTCCCTCTGAAAAAAAACAGGACTGGTTGTCGTGGAAAAGGGGAAGCAAGTTTTGACTCTTGCTGCCCAAACTATACCTGTGAGCTGGATGAACAAGGGCTGTCCACTTTTCACAAGCACTACATCGTTTTGAAGCTGGGGTATCATCATCTTTGACCCTGACAACACTTTAAAAATGTAAAACTTCAAGGCTAGTAATACCCCCCCACCCCCCTCCAAAAAAAAAAGAAATGGAGGAGGGAAGGGAGAAGGAGGCATTAATTTTTGATTGAATTTACGATAGTACTTTATGCCTACTTTTTCTGCACTAACAATGCTAAAGACAGTAAAGAAAAACCTAGCAAATGTAGAATAGTTGTTTTAGTTTGACATATTGTAATACTCATAAAAGGGCTAATTTCTAGACATTTGTCCTGAGAAGTTGCAAAGGCAACAATGTTAAAGGATCACCAAACAACTAATGAGAATGTATGTGGATGTAAATACTGTTAACATAGTTTCATATGATGTAATTATTAATATAGGTGTTAATTACTGAGAGCGTTGGAAATGTGAAGTGCTGTATAATGGCTACTAGTGTATTGCTTGTAATGTCCTTGTTAGACTGTATGTGCCTGTGCATGTAGAGAATTCAGAACTAGTCTCCCTTGTTGAGAAAATAAATCATCTCTCCAGCCTTCCCATTTGTATCACTGCTCTAATTCAACTGTTCATAAATACAGTGAAAAACAAAATACTAAGTAGTACAATATTGTTGTTTGCCTCATACACAGACATAAGACTACAGAACTAGTTCAACTCCTATTCAGCTTCAACATGAAAAGGAAGATAGAAATCAAATATTTTGTTTTTCAAAATACTGAAGTCTAATTATCTTCAAACTTTTCTGTGTTATCTAAGAATGTGAATCTTGTTCCATAAGTAAATATTGCTTTATTAAGGCAATCTACTTATTTTATAAGGGTGTAGCTTTTGTGGTTCAATACTTTAGTGTGTGAGTGGGTTGGTGTATATATAATATTTTGCAATAGCTAAGAATATACATTTCTATGTTAGTGAATCATTTTAAAAAAAATCACAATTCTTTGTTCCCCATTCCTACAGGGAAATTGGAATTAAGTAGAGTGGATAACCACAAAACAGAATATTTTTTATTTTATGGCTCTCCATCTTTGTAAAATGCATGGTATGGGCCTAATCCAAAACCTGTTGAAGTCTTTCCATTACTTCAATGAGCTATGGATTGTGCTCTAAGAGGATGGGAAATAATCATCAATATCATGTGAGCCTGACTCAAAGCCTGCTGAAGTCAGCAGACTCCCATTGACTTCAACGGGCCACAGATCAGGACTTTGATGCAGGACAAATTATCAAGATAGAATTTTTAGCACGGCTTTGGAGCAGAGTCCAGAGCTGGAGTGCGGACAAGTTGGTTTTTGCCCAGAGCTGGAGCGGCATTGGAGCAGAGCATTTCAAAAAATTTGATTGCTCCAAATCCCGGATTTTTAGTATAGTATTGTTCTGTTTGGGTCCAAGTGAAAAACTGATCCCATTTGTTATCCATTTAGTAAGATATTCCACATGAGCTGACCAGAAATACAATTGTCTATTTGGAAAATTGAGGGGCCTCCTTGTTTTTTTCCCTAAACATAAAGGTTTTCTGTTTTTCCACAAGAAGTCAGTGAGAGCTTTAATTGTTTTAGTATACCAAATAAATATTCCCACAGATTTAAAAGCCAAAGAAAAGCATTTATTTTCATTAGAGCAGCTCATCTCATAAGTATTATAGGGGTATTTGCTCAATTATCTAGATCTGTCTTTATCTGTTGTATCATAGCTTCAATATTCAACTTTTGGAGATTTCTGAGATCTCTAGAAACATTAAGGGAAATTGTGAAGCAATTCTGTATTCTATTCTTCCATAAAATAAAGCTTCTGATTTGGGAACTTTTGATTTTATATCCTGAATATCAATCTTAACAATTTTCTCTGTTCCATTCATTTGGAAATGGATTAGAATGGACTTGACAAATAAATTACTGTGTATAAGGCTATTTTATTATCCTTATTTTGATTCCATAAAGATTCACAAATTCTTTTAAGGCCAGGAAAGGCCATTCTGGTCATCTAGTTTGACCTTGTGCATAGAAAAGGCCACTGATTTTTTTAATTGCTGCATCAAGCCTAATTACATGTGATTGAATTACAGCACATCTCTTGGAAAGACATCCAGTCTTGATTTAAATATTGCAAGTAATGAGAATTTACCACACAGTCAGTAGCTTGTTTCAGAGGTAAATCACTATTAAAAATGTGTACCTTATTTCCATTTTGAATTTGTCCAGCTTGTTATGTCTTTGTCAGCTACATGAATGAATCCTATATTAGGAGAAATCTTCAGTCCAGGTAAGTAGTAGCCTGCAGGGCCGGCTTTAGGAAGTGCGGAGCCCAATTCGAACAGTTTTGATGGGGCCCTGGCAGGGATGACTTTAAAAAAAAAAAACAAACACAAAAAAACCCCACACATGTAAAACAAGTCTTTGGCGGCACTTCAGCAGTGGGTCCTTCACTTGCTCCAGATCTTCAGCGGCACTGAAGGACCCGCCACCGAAGTGCCGCTGAAGACCCGAAGTGCCACCAGGTGAGTAAAAATTAAAAAGGCACCTCTAGCCAGGTAAGGGATTCTTACTGGGAGCAGGGACCTCTTAGGCGCAGGGCAAGATTCGGGGGAATTGGTGGAATAGGCCTAAAGCCGGCCCTGCCTGTGATCACACCATCTCTTAAACTTTTATTGAAGCTAAGTGAGCTTCTTCATTACAGATCAGAAACCTCGAGGGTGAAATCCTGGACAGACTGAAGTTAATGGCAAAACTCCCACCAGTATCAATAAGGCAGGATTTCACCATGTTTTCTGATCTAATAAAGATGATCTGGTGTTTCAACACTATATCATATCAAATAGATGGAGAAAAATGAGCACTAAATAGTGGTTGGGGCTTTGCCCCCTTCTAAATTCTTGAATGAAGGCACAAGGACAGAAACTCTGTGTGTGTGTGTGTGTGTGTGTGTGTGTGTGTGTGTGTGTGTGTGTGTGTGTGTGTGTGTGTGTGTGTGTGTGTGTGTACACACAGACCCAGTGGACATAAGATTTTCTGGATAGGTCACATACTGAAAGCATACATATCACTCAGGATGGAGGCATCCATGCAAGCAATGCATAAAGAAGAATAATAGATTTTTAGATTATAAGGCGGTAGCTTTCACTCCAGCCTCATTCAAAACTTATGTAGCTGTGTACAGAAATGGTAGGGTTCAACCAGAAATCACCATTTCTTTGGAATACTAGGTTTCCTGTGCTGATATAGTTGACAAAGGTCTTTTTCACAGGATGTTGCTAACCAAGAGACTGTTAAGCACAATAAAACTAGAAACGGAGCCAAGATCCTCTAAATGTTAACAAGGAAAAAATTTACTCCTGGGGAAATTCTGAACCACTGTGCATGTGCAGAATTCATGTTTCGAAACAGATTTTTTTTTCTTTGCAGAAAATACATTCTGCCAGAGAGACATTGCAGTTACACCTTTCATTCACTAGGGGCTGCTGTGGCACCAGAACAGAAGGCAGCCCTGGACAAGGAGGCTGTGTTCCTCACAGCACCCTGGCCGGAGGATCAGGTGAGAAGACATGGGATATGGGGGGGACAGACAGAACACGGCACACAGGATTGCTGGGGTGTCACACAGATTGGGCTTCAGAAGGGCTGTGGGGGGGCAGACTGGGGTGGAGGCATAGGAGGTAGTGGGGTGAAAGCATTGAGCCAGGGGCTGAAGGGCAATGGTGGTGCAGGGAACATGGGGACAAGGAGAGGAAGCAGCTGAGTGAGGGTGCAGGGACACATGGGGCTGAGGGGAAGAGAGTGACTGAGTGTGGGTGCAGAAACACATGAGGATGTGGGGAGCAGGGTGCAGGGACTCATGGGGATAGGGAGAAGGGCGTGGCTGAGTGGAGGTGCAGAAACACATGGTGATAGGGGCAGATGTGCCTTACAGAATGGGAGAGGCTAGGGGTCAGCCAGGGTCTGCATGGCAGAGGCTTCTCAGCTTCCTAACACCCACCTCCTCCAAAAAACCACTCTTCCTCTGTATTTTTCCCACCCACAGCCAACCTTCCAGATTCACTCCCAGGATCCTTCCCAACAATTACTTCCTGCTACCTGAGATCCTCTGTTACCCCAACTCTCCCAAGCTTTTGCACTGTTCCTCAGAGGAGTGGGAAATATGTTTCTGTATTGTAGTTTAAATGAACTATTACTCAGAGTTCTATATAAATATGCCTAGTAAGGCTATCTTATTTTTTGGCTGTATTGTTACAGACATAGGTGCTGACAGGTATTTTGAAATAAATTACCAAAATAATTGAAACTGGCATGACTATATTATGTTATTTTGACAAATAAAATATGCAGAATTTAAAAATATTATGTGCAGAATTATTTATTTATTTTGGCACAGAATTCCTCCAGGAGTAAAAACTGTTTTTAGACAAATATTAGCAAGATATCTGCTTTGAAAGTCTTAGGCCTTTTCTTGATGAGTGAAAAGAATGTTTATCACTACTGTTAGCTTAAGGTGACATGACTGAAAAGCCCTCTTACCACTTATTCAGATACAGCTTTGAAGCCATGTTGTAGACTGGGGGTAACCTTGGCTACAACATGACCCACTAATAAAGCTTCAAAACACTTCAGTTTGCATTTTAAAAAGAGAATTAAGAGGGCATTTCAACTCAAGGGAGCCAACATGATTCAAACACATTTTTTGTTTTGTCTGGCAAGATGTACCCTTGTGGTGCAAACGACCGTAATTTATTTGGCTAGTACTGCCTCCAACTATTTCCTGATCTCTCTCTAATACAAATCACTGAGAGTTTTTTCGTTCAGTGGTTTAGAAGTTCCTTGCCCAAATATGAATTGGTCTTTTATTGAAAAAAAAAAAAACACAAAACAAAATAGACAGGGAGTTGACAACAGGGCCAATAGTCCTTAGGAAAATGTCTTCTAATTTAGTAGAGATCAGTTTTCCAATAGAAATGTTAAGCTTGCCTGTAGAATTTTTTTTGCAGGGATATAACTTTCAACTAAATTCTAGAAGATAGAAAATTAATATCTTTCTGCAGAACTTTTAATTAAATTTTAGGTATTTTAGCATGATTTTTATAAAACTATTCAATTTCCACAAAACCTTATTAACTTCTCTTAAATATCATAGATTGTATGTTGCATAAGGGCAGTATTTATAAAAATCAACTATGTCATATAATTATATAGAAAATATACATGCTGTGACAGTAAGCATGTATGACTTAACTTCTTGGTTTAGCATATCCTGATGGTCAGTGATTGAGTATAAGGGTCTACAAGAATTCCTAAACTGATGATGCAGGAGAGTTACTACACATAGGCAGCATGGAACACCAGACTAGGATTCGGGGATATGGATTCTATTCCTAGCTCTGCCATTTCTTCACTGTGTGACCTCAGACACTTCAGAAACAGTGGGTATGTCTACACAGCAGCAGGGAGGTGTAAATTCCAGCACACACAGACATACACATGCTACGTGAAGCAGAGCTAGTGCACTAAAAATAGCAGCGTAGCTGTGGCAGCATGGGTAGTGGCTCACGTTAGCTGCCCAAGTACAATTCCACCTGACCACCTGCGGATGTAGTCGGGTAGCTAGCCCAAGCTGCCACCACATACTATATTTAGCATGGTAACTTGAGAGGAGCTACAACATGTATATCTACCCAGGCTTGGATTTACATTTCCTATCCGCTGTGTAACACATAGTTGCACAGCAGTGGTATTTTACAATAATATACATATAAAGTGCCTTGGGACCCTTTTGGGATAAAAAGTGTTATGTACATTTAAGACTGCATTACATGATATCAGCAACTCTGCATTTGAAAATGAGATAGAAAATTTCATTAAAAATTAAACAATTCACATTTTTGGCTCTGTTATTTATTGGTCTATATTACTTTTGGTTCTGTTTAAGAAATCTGGAGCATCCCATAAATAACTTTAAAAAAAAAATCCATAGACATACAATATTGCCAATCCTAAATGTTCAAAAATCATGAGATTAAAAACCTCAAGTTTTAGAATGACAAAGTAGGTGAGGTAATATCTTGTATTGGACCAACTTCTGTTGGTGGAAGAGAGATGCTTTTAAGCTTACACAGAGCTCTTCTTCACGTCTTGAAAAGGTAGTCATTCTCACAAGGTGAAACAGATTGTTTAGCATAAGGAGTTAACATACAGTAAGACTCATTCAAGGTGAAGTGGTCAGTTAATACCTCTGCAATCATAGGACAAAGGAAGGTTGGGGGTTAGATTTTTGTAATAAGCCATAAATCCAAGTATCTTCAAAGTCTATGATTTTTAGTGTTCAGCAAAGTTATCAGGCTCATCTTATGAAGGTGTTGTGCAGGTTTCCTTTGAGGATGAGGACTGAAAGGTCCAATATGGAGTGACTGTTTTATGCAGAAGTGTCCACCCGCAGGTGATATGGTATTTGTCTTTTATCATTTTTCTATGTTAATTCATTTGACAGCATACTGAATATCTTGTTGTATGTAAAGTAAATAAGGTTTTTAAAATGTTTAAGAAGCATCATTTAAAATTAAATTAAAATGCAGAGCCCCCTGGACTGGTGGGCAGGACCCAGGCAGTGTGAGTGCCACAGAAAATCAACTCCTGTGCCATAGGTTGCCTCCCCCTGGCTTAAAACAAGCCCAGGCAAAACTCCCCAGGAACAGAGGGGCAGCTCACATCTCCTCAGGGCACGTATGGGACAAACGCAGCCCAGTCTCACAAGAACAAAGGACACTGACCTAAGCAGCTGCAAAGGATCTGTTGGACTCTCCAGTGAGTCACCCCTGCCCCTGCCCTTGGTCTGTTTGGGACTGCAATGAGGTAATACCCACCTGACCCTGAAGGGACGGGGGTAAAGCCAAGTGGGAAGAAAGAACATGATAAAAGGGAGACATTTGCCATGCTGGCTCTCTCTTCACCTCCATCTATAGACACCATCACCAGGCAACTGAAGTGCTGATCAAAGTGGAGGGCCTGGCTGAAGGGCAGCCAGCCAGCCTGTGATGAGACGCGTGTAAGTTTGTAAGGGCACTGAAAGTGTTAAGATCAGCTTAGAATGAGTTTTGCTTTTATTTCATTTGACCAAATCTGACTTCTTATGCTTTGATTTATAATCACAAAAAAATCAATCTTTTGGAGTTAATAAATTTGTTTATTCTACCTGAAGCAGGGCATTTCGTTTGAAGCCTGTCAGAGACTCCCCTGGGGATAACAAGCCTGGTACATATCAATTTCTTTGTTAAACTTACAAACTCATATTAGCTTGCAGCATCCAGCAAGCATAACTGGACACTGGAAGACACAGATTCCTAGGGTTGTTTCTGGGACTGGAGATATTGGGTAGTGTGATTTGGTTGCACAATCCAAGCAGCAGCTGGCTAAAAGAGCCCACTCACATAGTTCAGAGCACTTTACATGTCGGAGGCTGTGCGTGAACAGCCCAGGAGTGGGGGGTCTCACAGCAGAGCAGGGTAACACTGGCTCCCAGAGTCGAGGACTGGAGTGACCTACCAGATCACCAGTCCATATCACACCAGGGGAACATCACAGATGGATAAAAACTGACTGGATCTTCTGGGGTTTACTTCTGTGGCACCCACAAGCAGAGATACCGCTCACGGCCTGGCATTTCATGGGCCCTAGGGGCAGCGAGGCTCTTTTGCTACCTGCGCTATTAGCATGCGGGAGGCTTAGGGACAGCAGGGCTAGAGCCGAGCTCTCTCTGCCAAAGAGCACTGGGAAGGGTACCCAAGCGGGGACCCCGGGGAGCAGATATGGAAACATCCTTCCCCACCCTTCACTTGGCCTTGCCGCATCCCACCCTCCGCACCGGCTCGCGTTAGCGTCCCGGAGGCGGAGCCGTGTGATGTTCAATCGATGATGCGGCGTTCAAGCACATCGCCTGTCTACCCAACAGTGTTAGCCCGAGCCTACCTCACGGCCTATCGACGATTCGGTACTCGACACCATCTAGTCCGTACGTAGGGAGGCCGCCATTTTGGTTTAGAGGAGGAGCGGCCCCTTCGCTACTCCTTTCTGCGGAGCACGCCGGGAGGAGGCGAAGGTGAGCGGTGTCTCGGCATCATACAACGGTGCGAAGAAAAAACCTTCAATAACCGTTGGGCGCGATTAGCAGGTTCTCTTTTAGTATCACCCAGCAACGCAGGCGCATGCGCCCGGAAGACGACTTTTTCTCCCAATCGGTCTGCTTAGAACATTGGCGCATGCGCGCGGTTCCATGAATTCCCCCCCACCATGCGCATGGGCGCTCCGAATGGTGGGGAGTGAGGGAGTTGCGTACCGTTGCCCAGCTTCGCGCATGCGCACGTCGTTCCCTTACCGTTCCTTGGGACACAAACAGGCTGCTGTTGTTGTTTTCTCCTTGCAGCTGGGGGCAGGAAGATGCCGGGGAAGTTGAAAGTCAAGATCGTGGCTGGGCGCCATTTGCCAGTGATGGACCGAGCCAGTGACCTGACTGATGCCTTCGTGGAGGTGTGGGGGAAGGGCAAGGGCGCGGGCTGCTGTTGATCTCTGGGGCGGGGCGGGGTCGTGCCTCGTGCCTCCCACCCCAAGGCCACGCGCCTGTGCAGAGCTGGAGGTCTCCATCTCCAAGCACTCGCTGCTGGATTCACCTTGCCCAGTGCTGCGCCCTCCACCCCAGCACGGTCACACCTCGGTGTTTCTCCCTGTGCATAGGGCACCAACCTGGTGAAGCACGGTTGTCGCAGCTCCCACCCCACCCACTGCTGTGTCATGCGAGTGGTGCCCTAGTGTGTCACCAACTGGTGAAGCTCCAGTTCAGTCTGTTGATGCCCCAGTGGGCCACAGCGTTTTGTTGTCATGCAGTCAGTGTATCACCCCACATGGATGTTGTGATGTGTTTTCCCCGTGTCACACTGAAAGATGTGATGATTTTGTGAGTCCTGAAAGTTTTTTGTTGTCTGTTTAAAAAATGTGCAAGTTTGGCTGCAGGATGAGGCTGTTGAATTCAGGATGGCCCTGGACCAGAGGGAATGGACTGACATCTCTGCCTAATCTTTTGGCTTTAATATACTGATCTGAATAGTGGCTTTAGAAATGGGTTTGTAGGGTTCTAGGCCTCCTGTCTTCTCAGTAGTTTCTAGGTTAGTAAGAAGATTTGTTCTTTTAACTGTCAGCCTTAGGGGATAGCTCAGTGGTTTGAGCATTGGCCTGCTAAACCAAGGTTGTGCGGTCAATCCTTTAGGGGGCCATTTAGGAAACGGGAGTAAAAATCTGTCTGGGGATTGGTCCTGCTTTGAGCAGGAGGTTGGACTAGATGACCTCCTGAGGTCCCTTCCAGCCCTATTATTCTAACTCTAAATGCAGTCTGAAAGGCATGTTGTGTATGCTTTCTGGCTCATGTGTAAGGCTAAGATTTAGGCATGGATATTGTTAGTCCTTGTCAGGTCACGGACAATAAACAAAAATTCATGGTCCGTGATCAGTCTATGACTTGTACTATAAATATGCCTGACTAAATTTTTGATGCTCCTAGGGTGCTGCTGTTCTGAGAGGGTCCTTGTGGCACCTTAAAGACTAACAAATTTATTTGGGCATAAGCTTTCGTGGGCTAGAACCCACTTCATCAGATGTATGAAGTAAAAGATACAGGAGAAGGTATAAATGCCTGAAAGGATGTGGGTTTCTTTACCAAATGTTAAATCAGTCTAATGAGATAAATCAATTAACAGCAGGATACCAAGGGAGAAGAAATAACTTTTGAAGTGGTAAGAGAGTGGCCCATTACAGACAGTTGTCAAGAAGGTGTGAGTAACAGTAGAGAGAAATTAGTACTGGGGAAATGAAGTTTAGGTTTTGTAATAACCCAGCCACTCCCAGTCTTTATTCAGGCCTAATCTGATGGTATTTGCCTTCATGGATCTCTTTGCAGTCTTTGGGCCATAAGACCTGATTCAATATGGTGCTTAAAAAGTGCCTAAAGTTAGATATTTGCTTTAGTATCTGTTGAATCAGGGCCTTAAATTAATACTAGAGGAAAAAAATGAAAATCTTTTTTACTTCATTACAATGGTCTTTATGGACTTGTTCAGTTATATTGTTTAACTCTTTTAAATCTATGAAATTATTTTTACTTTTATAGTTTGTTAGTTTCACTTTTTAGTTCCTAGTGCTGCAATGTTTGAGTATGATTAATTTATGAGCAACTATTTCTATGGGAGTTTAAAACGGTTTGTGAAACATTATTGTTGGTTTTATACAAGCCTGTTTTTGCCAAATATTGGGACAAATTCACATTAGTGTTCCTTTCACTTAGTGGAGAGTCTTATATGTTTTATGATATTCCCTAGTAACAATAATTTCATTAAATTTCATTTTCAACAAGAAAGGTAGGAAAAAAAATACTACATATATTGAACTTAGCAAACTTAATAATGTTGCTGAAAGCTTTTAGTTTTCTTTTTAATAATTGTATTCTTTAGTGCTTGGTTTTGTGATGTCAGTGTACAGTTGATGCTAGTCTTCTGTTTTTAATTTCTCTGAAGATTTGAATTAATAAAGCGAAAAACCTGGAGCTATTGCTATTCCTTGTGCTCACTTTACAAATTACTTAGACTTTGCAAGCAGAGCTTTTAAAGACTTTTTTGTGGCTGTTTGGTGTGTTTTCTTCAGCAGATGAACTTGTACACTTTGTGTTACTACAAAGCTGTGCAATTAACTACTTGTATGCATCTATGTGGTACATCCATTTTAATTGATAGAAAATTGATTTAAGGTTTCACTGCTCAATCTTACATTTTCTTAGAACCATAGCTTTAGTTATTTTAAAACTTGTTTTAGAAGTATTTTCTGTTTTCAGACAAAGCCTATGCCACTCACTAAGTCTTTTAGTTGAGGGTATGGCTACACTTGAAACTTCAAAGCGCTGCCGCGGCAGCGCTTTGAAGTGCGAGTGTGGTCGCAGCGCCAGTGCTGGGAGAGAGCTCTCCCAGCGCTGCACGTACTCCACATCCTCTGCGGGTGTAGCTTGCAGCTCTGGGAGCCGTGCTCCCAGCGCTGCGGAACTGTTTACACTGAGGCTTTACAGCGGTGTTTTCACACCCCTGAGCGCGAAAGTTGCAGCGCTGTAAAGCGCCAGTGTAGCCATGGCCTGAGTCTTATCTTCCTGTGAGCTTTGAATTGACAGACCCTGCATCCCCCTTACCCCGCCCATGAAGCCCCATTGATAGGCGTATGGGTTTGTCTCTACAGAGCTGACTGTGGGAACAAGACCCAGTGTTGTGATACTGCATTTATTTACAACTACTGTACTATCAAACAAAATTAGTTTTGAGTTGCCATATAGAAAATGTAGTAACAATATGCTGCGCTTTTTTTGGTTTTCATACAAACATTTCACACAGAGATATAGGAAGAGCAGTTTAGAGCTTTCACAGTGAAGATGAGCAGTTTGAATTAGATGTAGACAACATTGTAAAACCACTGAGTGATTGAATTGTAAGTGATGACAGAGTGGTGGAAGAGGAAGATGAGTTTAGCAGTGGCCTATTGCAGTGGTTCTCAAAGCTGGTCCGCTGCTTGTTCAAGGAAAGCCCCTGGCTGGCTGGGCCAGTTTGTTTACCTGCCATGTCCACAGGTTTGGCCCCACCCTCGTCTCGCGCCGCTTCCCACAGCCCCCATTGGCCTGGAGTGGCGAACCGCGGCAAGTGGGAGCCATGATTGGCCGAACCTGCGGACGTGGCAGGTAAACAAACCGGCCAGGTCCTCCAGGGGCTTTCCCTGAACAAGTGGCAGACCGGCTTTGAGAACTACTGGCCTATTGGATAGACAGGGAGGGGACAAATGAGTCATGTAAACTAAGGCAGTGGTTCTCAAACTTTTTTTCCTCGGACCATTTGAAACTTGTCGAGGCTCTCGGCGGACCACTTAATGATCTTTCCAAATATTGTTTGTACTGTTAGCTAACTATTGTAAAGCGCTTTGGATAAAAGCTTATAGTTTTTTTGTTCTACAAATAAAAGCACACAACTCATATTTTAATATTAGCTGTCTTACCTTTCTAATGCGATGGATGTGCCCCTCTCACCCCCACTGCAGCAGCCCCTGAGCTGGGGCTTGGAAGGAGGGGGAGATCTTTCCCCTGCCACAGCAGCCACAGAGCTGAAGTTGGGAAGGAAGGCCGTCTCTCTTTGACAGATGCAGCCCTGGAGTTGGGGAAAGTCGCCTCTTTCTCTGGCCACCGCAGCCCTGCATGTCCCATATGCCCTCCACCCCCTTGTCTCATCCACTGCCCCCTCCCATCTACCCCTATTCCCCCCAAGGCCACCTCAGCTTACATGTGCGTCTTCTCCAGGGTCCAGGCACCTAATTAATGGAGCCATGCCTGCACGGCTCCACTAATTAGGTGGATGGCCAGCGTGCACCTTAGAGGGAACTATCCACGGACCCCTGAATGGAGCTAGCAGACCACTGGTGGTCTGCAGACCACAGTCTGAGAACCTCTGAACTAAGGAATAGGAGGTTGTAGTAATTCAGGCAGGAGATTCCCAAGACATGAATGATGGTTTTGGCGGTAGAGATAGAATTTGAAGAACTTCTAGAAGAAGAAATGAAGATTTATCAATAGCCTTGAAAGGCAGGAGGAGGAAGGAGAGAAAGGAGTTGAAGATGGCATTGGGGTGGTTGCTTTTTGATATAGAAAGGATGGTGTAATTATTTGCTGTGATGGAGAAAGGAGTGGGGTAAGGGCTTTGAGGGAAGTGGATTCTTTCTTTGCCATGTTTAATTTGTGTGGGTGGGCATCTAGGAAGAAATGTCAGTGAACTCATGGGAAGAAGCCATGAGTAGGGAGGTAGATATGGCAGTTGCCAATGGAAAAAATGGTGACTAAAATCACAAGAGCAGATATTATTTAAAAATAAGAAAATATACTTAACAGTTAAACACAGCAGTTTGGAATAACAAAATAACCAATGTGACAACTGATATTCAGAGTTTCAGTTCAGTGTGACTTAAAACAGCTGAATTATAAACTCCTGAAAAAAATTGGCACTATATCATTAAACCACACTGTTAGTAAACTGAAGCTGCAGTAATCAGTAGAAATATAGAGAATATTAGTTTACATTCCAGTGATAGGTATTTTACAAATATCTTGCATCCTCATGTCCATGGTTGCCCTTTGTCCCTGTTTTTTGGGATAATTAGTATTATGGACAGGTGAATGCTGTCTGAAAAGCCAGTTATAATGTCTCTTACTCCTGTGACTTTTGTGTTGGATTGTGATTGTATCAGGAGTATAGTTCCAGAGTAATCACTTTTAATTATTTTGGAAAATAGGTTTGTGGAGATAATATATTTACATCCAGCATAAGGGTGGATTTGATTTACTTCACTAGTCAGAAAGACTCGATTTAGTCATGGATTTCTACACAAAAGTGCATTCTTATTGGTTGTTATAACCTTAATACATATTCTTCACAATTCAAAGATAGATGTAGGTTTCATTTTTATAAGGTACACACTATACATTTTTAAAGTGATTTATTTTGAAAACTTTTCAGATTAGTTTTACAGCTGTATCAGAAAATGAATGATTGTTTGGATATTTCATTTACCAAAGGTAATTGAAGCAGGTATTTATGAAGTCATTGGGATGTGAACTATCTCCAGTTCAACAGGTTAATCGTTAATATTTGGAGGATTTTCTTACCATGCTGTATTAGGAGGAGAACATCACCAGACAGACATTTACATTGTTTTATTTAACTAAAAGAACAACGTTATGTATTCTGGATTTTTTTCTACAACAGCAAACATACAATATTTTAACAAAACAAGCATATGAATTTTTGACTTTAGTAAAACATTCAGGTTTTTTAAAATCAGGTTTGTTTTTGTTTTGAACTAAAATAGTTAATTTTTATTTTAAAAAAATCATTTAAATTGACTGTCATCCAGGTCAACATGAGAAATGTAAAATATTTAGTCGTCTTCACCTTCATTTTCCTGTTTGTTCATAATCTGGAAAAGAAAAACAAACTTTCCTGCTTTTTCAGGTCCCAAATGACTTCTCAATTTGGAATGAATTAGTCCAAAGGAAGAAAATATTCTTTCTATACTGGCAGAAGAAGCTACTGCTGTAAAAAGTGAGATTACCACTTCAACAGTCTCTGAATCCAAGCGCTTAAGTGACTTCCATCAGCTCACTGGTGTGACTTCCTTTAAAACATCATCAGCAAACATATATTTCTTGAATGGTTCTCCCTTAGCTCCGAAGTTTATTATAGTTGGCATTATGGAGGGATGATTGCTGGATGTCCATGTTGTAGCCCACTCCTCTACTTCAGCAGTTAAGGTTTGAGCCTACTATCGAGTATTGAGAATATTTGCAAGAAAATGAGCTGGAGATAGTGCTTGTCCCATTCGTTTTTTTTTAATGCAAGTAATTTAACTCTGTCATTGCATATTTCTCTTTCTAAGATCTCACTCAGTTCCTTCCAAATTTCAACAGCATCAGCAATAAAAGAGCTATTTCCCTGCATTTTGTTCAAGGCTACAGAAATAGGCTTCAGGGTACTTAGCTTATGTTCAACATTTCTCTTAAGCCCAGTGTTGAGAACTTTGTCTGTGACAGTGCCATCGGGATACATTTGCAGCATCGTCTGTGATCAAGGAGTGTACTAGACATTTGAATTGTTTTTCACAGTTTGTTACAGTTTTTACTGCTACTTCTTGTCAGTATTCTGCTGTGTGTGCATTTCCTGATGTATCAATTGTTTCTGTAAGGAAGACATTCCCTTCTTCCATTGTCACACAAGCACATATAACAGGATCATTGTGGACATTGCTCCACCCATCAAGATTCAGGTTAACAATTTCACACTCTAGACCAGGGGTCGGCAACTGTTCAGAAGTAGAGTCTTCATTTATTCACTCTAATTTAAGGTTTCACGTGCCAGTAATACATTTTAACCTTTTTAGAAGGTCTCTTTATATAAGCCTATAATATATAACTAAACTATTATTGTATGTAAAGCAAATAAGGTTCCAAAATATTTAAGAAGCTTCATTTAAAATTAAATTAAAATGCAGAGCCCTCCGGACCAGTGGCCAGGACCTGGGCAGTGTGAGTGCCACTGAAAATCAGCAGGTTGTCTACCCCTGTTCTAGACCTTTTGCACACTGTTCAATTTCTCTTTCATACACTTTATCCAGCAATTTGCCTGCAACATCTGCTCTGCTGGGTGGACTTTATCCTCGTCTTAATGACCGAGCCATGTTAATGAAATGTGGGTTCTCAATCATAGGGAAAGGAGAGTTTGTTGCATAAACAAACTGGGCAATTTTTTCATCAATTAACTCTTTTTTTAATCTGCTGGTTCTTATCACAAATTTATCTATGGTTGTTTCTGGATGGTGGAAATCTTTTTTTCTTTTTGCTACAGTTGACATACTGTGGCTATATGACGTACATGATGTGACTGAAACACTATCATTGGCAGATAACACTGAAACTATAGAATATGATGGTGATCTTGAAGGTGGATAGTCTTCAGAATCCTGTATGTTGAGGATGGATTCTCCTAAAGAAAATAAGTCAGTGCATTTATTTAATTATTATTACCATACTGCTCATTTAGTATTACTCATTGCATTCACTGACACTCAGTACTACTTTAAAGGTGAAATAGTAAAAGGAAGATCTGCCTATTTCAGCTATTTATTTTTTTATCACAGCTGCATCTAAAATGATAGTACCATAGAGTAACAACTATATATTTTGCTCAAACATGAGAATTCAAGAATAGTCCAGAAGGAAGACAGGCAGTCCTTAAGAAAGAATATGAAATTAAAAAGTTTACCAACCTGAAGATCTTGGATGTTCAGACATGTTCCCTTCATTGTCTTCAACGTAGCTTCCTCCTGAGAAGGAATACTTCTCATGATGTTGCTTCATTGGGGCAACGAGGTCTTGCATTTCTTTGTTGCACTGTTTGCATTTTGCATGCATGCTTCTCTTACCATAGGTAGAGGACCGTCATTAAAATATTCCCAAACTGGGTCTCTTTTTACGGCCTGTTACCATTAATGGTTTTCTCTTCTAGTGAGAGAATGGTATGGTAGATCTCAAATCAATGAAGGCTATGCTCAGAAAGACCTCGAGATTCCTGGAATATGCTGCTCAAACAGTTTCACTTTTGTTTCTATTGCCTGTCCCTCCCTTCTCACATTTATCTCCAGACTTCTTCACCTTGTCCAGATCTATTCCTCCCCAACAATCTCCTAGTTACTGAACTTTTTGAAACTTTGCACTTTTAGAGAGAGGTAAGGGATTGACTCCGTGTACACAAATTTGCAGAGGGACAATAGCGTTGAGGTCTGTTATTTTTCACCTCTTTATATTATTTATTTATCTAAAAACATTTTTGCTGTTAACAAGAATGTTATCTCTGGAGACACAAATCCACAGTTTGAGAACTGCAAAACTAAGCATCTTTGATGCTATCTTCTAGACCAGAGGTGGGCCATATCCGGCCTGCGGGAATGTCATGCCCAGCCCCCGAGCTCCTGGCCCGGGAGGCTCGCCCTCAGCCCCTCCCCTGCAGCCTCAACTCGCTCGCTCTTCTCCCGGTGCAGTGCTCTGGGCGGTAGGGCTGTGAGCTCCTGGGGCAGCACAGCTGCAGAGCCCGGCCTGACCCGCTGCTCTGTGCTGCACGGTGGTGGCGGCATGGCTTGTCTCCAGCCGGGCGGTGCGGCTGTAGCACCACCAGCCACCGGAGCTCTAGGCAGCGCGGTAAGGGGACACGGAGCGGGGGGGGGGGGGGGGAGTTGGATAGAGGGCAGGGGAGTTTGGGGTGGTGGGTGGGGTAGGAGTGTGGATAGGAGTCGGGGCAGTGGGGGGAACAGGGGGTTGAATGGAGGCAGGGGCCCTGGGGGACAGTCAGGAAGAGGGGGGGTTGGATGACGCTGCAGGGGGCAGTCAGGGGCAGGGGTCCTGGGAGGGGGCAGTCAGGAAGGAGGGAGGGTTGGATGGGGCGGCAGGGGGCAGTCAGGGGTTTGATGGGGCAGGGGTTTGCGGGGGGCCGTCAGGAATGAGAGGAGGGTTTGGGTGGGGTGACAGTGTTGTGTTTCAGTTGAGTAACAAAGCCTCCTTTGTTTTAAAAATGCTGTGTGGCGCCACTGTGAATATTTCCTGCGGTGCATTAGTTCTTGAAGAGGGTACAAGTTGTTAACCAGGAGTCTGTCTAAACTGGACTGTCTGGGAAGAGCTCATGGTGTGAAGCAGTAGCCCCGAGGCTCAGTATTGGAGTCAGTGAGGCTGCATGGCCTACTGTGAAGAAAGAGTGAGATGCCTTGGGGCTCTGACACACTAAAGGGGTTCCTCCAAAAGACTGTTTAAAAGCTGAGGTACAGCGCAGATCCTGTGGATCTGTTTCAGTAGCTAACTAGGAATATACTTGGGAATAAATTACTAAGTACTAATAAATGATATTCTTTTATTTGTCGTTGAATCTTTGCTTGTATTTTTAGGTAAAATTTGGAAATACCACATTTAAGACAGATGTGTACCCCAAATCCCTCAATCCTCAGTGGAACTCAGAATGGTTTAAATTTGAGGTAAGTCTTTTTGTAAAATTTCATCTGTGTATATTTTATATGGATATTTGATTTGGAATGTTTTAGTCAAATAATTCTGGTCTCAAAATAAAATGTGCGCATTTGGGAGTCAAAGTATTGTAAAAATAGTTGCTAATATAGAAACTTCTCCTGCAAACACTTCTTAAGGTAGTCCTCACTTTCAGGAACTGTCCCATTGACTTCATTGAGAGTTTTTGTGTAAATACAGGTTTGCAGGATTGGCTCCTTGGATTTTTAGCAGTTGAACTGAGCATTATGCCGTTGATACTGTAGTTCTAGAAATCGGTGAAGTTGAAATAGGAAAACAAATTGTAAGATACTAATTAAATAGGCTTCTTTCAAGTATCCACATAGTTAAAAATGCAATAAACAGGAAGATTTTAATCTGAATATGAAAGTGAGTTTGCTTTTGGAATATGTTTGATTTACTAACATTATAGTGAAAGAAGCAGGCAATTACCTATCTTCTGTATTATTTCTTTATCAGGCATCACATTTTAAAAAGTTACACAATTATAAAACATTGTAATGTTGGGGCCTGATTGCATAAAGTACTGAATTTTCCCCACTATTTATCAAGCACCCTCAACTATCATTGTCTTCAAAAGTTGCTATAAGCACTCAGTACTTTTCAGTAGGTCTTCATCAACTCGCAGAACCATGCCAGTTTACTTTAAGCTGAATACAGCAGCATCATAGTTGGCTTTTGACATTCTGCTCTGAATAAAACACTTGTGTTGCATTCTTGTTATTTCAGTAATGCCAAAATAAAAAGAGAAAACATGATTACACTTGAATGGCATAGCGAATGGTATTTAACTGTTTAAAAAATGATTACCCTGTTTTATGTCCAGCTTACTGAGTTTTTCTGTAGGATGCATAGAAAGCCTTTTACTTACTTACTTACCAACCACTAACCAGTTCAAAAATGCAAAAATGCTATGTAAAATCAGAACATCAGTACACATTTTTATCTTTATCATGGTATGTAGTTAGCTGTTGTAGTTGAAGGTGTGAGAATTCTTATTTACGTTATTGATGCTTCTGTCAAAAATAATTTTTTGGGGTAAAGGGAGTGTGTGGAGACTATTAATAAAAATGATTAAATGATAGTTTTAAAAGTGTGCGTGATTCATGCCTTGTCTGCCTGTGGCTCTGATGTCCTTTAGTAATGTGGTCACTTTGGGGAGAGAAGAATCCATAAGTGTATTGTTTGTATACAAGACGCAATAGTTACAAATTTTATGTGTAAACATATTTTATATAACTCAACTCTCATACTTTTGTTTTCCTCAATTGTTTTCCTGCAAAGTTTCCTTGTGTTGATTAAATACTGAAGTTTTATGTATTTCTAGGTAGATGATGAAGACCTACAAGATGAGCCCCTGCAGATCACGGTTCTTGATCATGACACCTACAGTGCTAATGATGCCATTGGCAAAGTGTACATTGATATTGATCCTTTGCTCTATAGTGAGGCAGCTACAGTTATCTCTGGATGGTTTCCAATTTATGATACCATACATGGTAAGCCTTATTAACTTTTTTAAAAAGGAAATTGTTTTAGACATAGTTTCTTTGAAAGGTGGAATATCTTCTTTTTAAAGATGTCTTCAACAAGTTTGTAATATCCTAGCATTGCTGTCTGAAGTGCTGCTCCTTTTGACATAATTTGAGACACAGTTCCTGTGTAGTCTTTACAGTCTGGTAAGTAAATATATGATTTAAAACCAATGACAAATTACATTGTAGGATACTTTTCTTTTCCTTTTTTTATTGCAATAACAATTATACAGTACAGCTGAGATGTCTCAGATTATGTCACAGGAATTTATTATTGGAAGATAGCATCTGGCAGAATGTCCTTCATGAAATTTCAGAAAAGCGAACAAATTGACAGAAAATTATTTAAATGGTCACCACTAAGGTAGTTAATGCTTAAAAAATCAACAAGAACAACAACCCAACCCCCCCCCCCCCCAAAAAAAAAAACAAAAACCCAAACCTTTGCAATTGCCAGGCCATTGCTGAAAACGTGTATTTTTAAGAGGGCTATCTGTTGTGTGTTCCTTCTGGTATGTTTGGACAAGCTTTATTTGGGATGAAGGGAGAGGAAGTGACAAATTTTCAACAGAAAGTACAGCATGAAATTCCCCTTTCCCTACAAAAAGTATCTTTCTAGTCCTTCATGTATCTGTTGAAAATATTTTAAAATTGGATTGAAATGGAAGTTAATAGGAATTTTGCCATTGATTTCAGTGTAGCCAGGATTCCACTCCAGGAACAGAATGTAAGCATAGACTGTAGAGTTTTTTGTATAATGTTCTGTTTTGTTTTGTTTTGTTTTTGTTTTGTTTTAACTACTTTAATAAGTTTTACATGATTGTCAATTTACAGCCAATTATTGTTCTCCACCAAAAATTGATTATATGAAAAGAACTGGTTTTGGAGATTACTGATGTAAAAGTCTGATACACAGTATATCACTGCTTTACACTGGAAAATAAGCAAAAGGCTGAGTTAGATTATAACAGTGAAAATGTAATGGAGTTCAGATAGATGTGTGTGCATTGGTGTGCCAAGCCTAGCGTTGTGAGTTCAATCCTTGAGGGGGCCATTTAGGGGTTTGGGGATCTAGTTAGGGATTGGTCCTGCTTTGAGCAGGGGGTTGGACTGGATGACCTCCTGAGGTCCCTTCCAACCTTGATATTCTATGATGTCTAGATTTGTGGTCATCGTGAATATGTGAAGAAAAATATATGAAGATGCTATTATGATGGATGTTCTGTCTGTACCAGTGTAGACATAGTGACTTCTGAGAGAATTGGGTCAGGAGGCCCGATAGCAAGAAGATCCCATTCAGTCTTTTACATCTAGTGTTTTTGTTCACTGTTTTGATACGGTGATGTCTTCAGCACGTGAAAAGCTATAGTGATGTGAAGTGGTATCGCACAAAATGATTTTATTAGTCAAGAAAAAAATTAATAAGAATGAGGAACAGCTCAAGATTGTGAACCTAGGCACTGTAGGTAGGAAGAGAAAAGAAATCAAAGCTGATGATTGTACACTGAAGAAATATAGCTTTAATAAAAATGTTATATTATGGCTAAAAAATTAATCTTTGTTTGAAAAACAAATTGCCAAAATAATAGTTCTTTTCATGTTCAAGTGTTGCAAAAATATTAACTAATTTTTAAAAGCAGCAAAGAATCCTGTGGCACCTTACAGACTGACAGACGTTTTGGAGCATGAGCTTTCATGGGTGAATACCCACTTTGTCAGATGCATCTGACGAAGTGGGTATTCACCCACGACAGCTCATGCTCCAAAACGTCTGTTAGTCTGTAAGGTGCCACAGGATTCTTTGCTGCTTTTACAGATCCAGACTAACACGGCTACCCCTCTGATACTTAACTAATTTTTAGTACACCATTGTGAGTAGGTGTTATAATTTTGAAATGAATACTGGGTACATTGACTAGAATGGACTGTGGAGAATATTTCTATTATGGTCTTGAGGCCATTTTTGAGAGGAAAATTCTAATATGGGGTTTGAAAACATTGTAACAGAAGTATTTACTTCCAGTTCTTTAGAGAAAAAATATATTAATATTTTGATTCGTTATGGAATATACCTAACTTGAATATATTTGACATTTTAATTATTAGTTTTGAATAGTTGAGAAGATTTTATTCTTTCTATTTCTTCTTTCTGATATAAATTTCACCTTCCACCCCTTTTTTATGGACAGGTATCCGTGGGGAGATCAATGTGGTAGTGAAAGTAGACCTCTTCAATGATTTAAACCGTTTTAGGCAGTCATCCTGTGGAGTCAAATTTTTTTGCAGTGAGTAAATAAATAAATCAGTAAATTGTTTTGTGTGGCAATGTGTTTGGTTTTTTTTTTAAATATAAAATACTGGACAGCTGAGAAATTAAATATTCCCAAATTAAAATTAGTGTCTCTTCTAAATAATAGTATGGATTTATCATTGTTAATTGAGTCTTGTGCTCTGTTATTTGTATCTTCTTTGGAGGTAACGTTTCTTGAGGAGAGGAAATGCAAAGTGCATTTTTTTTCCTTCCATCAGTCAGAAAAAGATGTTGTTTTTCTTCAATAAAATATTTATTCACAGTAGTGACACAAATCATGGTGTATTTGCAGTGAAGCTGTGAAAATATGTAGTTTTCATCATCCTCTTATCTTATCCTCTAATTGTTAAAATGTTTATTTTCTGATAGAATGAACCACAGCAGATTTTGACTAGCCAAGTACCAGGTCATTTATGTATCAACAAACTGATTTATGGCTTGATACAAATCCTGCTGAAACCAGTAGAGAGTGGAAAACTCATTATCTGCAATTATCTTTGTATCAGGGCCCTTATTTGATCTATTGTATAAAGCCCCAATTCAGCAAAGCTTTAAGTCGATGTGAGTTAAGCACAGGCTTAAATGTTTTACTGATTTGGGGCCTAATAGTCCAGTGAAATCCCAAGACACATTTTGAGGCCCAGATAGTCCTTGGTACAAGTCTATGTGATATGCCAAAACTAGTGAAAAATAGAATTTTGAGCAGCTGCAGGTGTGTGTCATTCTTTTCACGGCTCCTTTTATATCTTTCTAGTTTCTGTTCTCTTTCCCCATTCCTCAACTCTCCTTCAAGGCCCAGTCCACATCGCACTAAAGCCAGTGGCAAAACAAAAAGTCTAATTTGAGTTCAAAATTGCATTACTGTTTGGTTATATAAGACCATCTGCAGCAGACCATTTCTTTTTTAAGCAACTCCTTTAAAGTATCTCAAATTAATTTATCCATCTAATATTTTTTTCTGGTTACTTAAGATGCATACATTCTCAGCAAAGCCTGTTTGTGAATATGTGCATGTAATGTTACTTTGTGTGCATATTCATAGGTGTACTATTGAAAGAGCCTTATGAATATATATGTTGAAACAAGGGTACAACTTCAGGCAGTAATTCCAGCATGCACCAGTAAGATTCTTAGTAAAACTCTTTAGGTATGCTCTAAAATCTGTTTTGAAGAGAATCACTCAGATGGCTATCTAGGTGTATTTTTCTTTTATAATTCCCATTTAAATACTTCACTTCTAGACTTATATATTACATATTTATGTATCTTTTCAACAGCCACATCTATTCCAAAGTGTTATAGAGCTGTAGTAATTCATGGATTTGTGGAAGAGCTGGTTGTTAATGAAGACCCCGAATACCAATGGATAGACCGAATCCGTACACCAAGGGCATCAAATGAGGCTAGACAGAGACTTATTTCACTAATGTCAGGTATTAATAAATAAATTCAACCTGTAATATTGATTTGCTGCTATTTTTTAAAGTCTATAGTTATTTATTAATTATTAAGGGAGAAGATGTGTATATTTAAGTTTTATTTTAGGTGTAATTTATTGACCTCTATCAGTGACAGTCACCGATGGCCATGCCCACTGTCGGTTCTGCCTTGGTGAGAGCCATGTGCCAGACTATTGCTCAGTTTGTCGGTCATTCTCAGTGAGGAAAGGGAAGTCCCAGGAACACCTGTTCAAAGCTATACCTCCCTGAACAATCCATGAGGGGAACTGAAGACACCAAAGAGAGAAGATCCTATTTCTAGAAGATCTGACTCTGCTGAGTCTCTGTCAGCCTGTGCCCCATCAACTGGCATGCACCTCCCAAGGTCATTATTGACGGAAGATCTTTGACCCCACCAGACAAAGACCCAGCATTGAAAACCATCTTGGTATTGGCTACCACCGTGGCACCAAAGTCTGGTACCATCTTCTCTTGGCAAGGGGAGTATGACCATTGTGGAAAAATCATTGCTTACAATTCCTTTCTTTCCATAGGGAGAGAGCTAAACCTTTGTTATGCATGGAACAAAGTGCTAAGTCCGCTCACCAAATAGGGGAAAATGATGCCTACTAGTTTTCTGGTTTGGTACTGAAGAAGCCTATATAGGCCAAATTCAACACCCATGCCTGAAAATACCACTAACCAGCAAATGTTGGTACCAACATTGACATCGGTACTATCAATGGAATCCCTAGTGGTACCTCCTGATTCTAGGTTGGAGAAGTTAGCCACATCCCTGGCACTGTTGTCTGCACCAAGGTCTCCACTCTTCGCACTGGTGCATATTTCTGACCTCAGGACTGAAGTCACCTCATAGGAGGAGTCACCACCTCTCCCTGATGTCCATTCTTCATCTGGGATACACCCTTTCTCCGCCATCCAGTAAGGAGCTTTCTCCCCTCACATCACACAGGATACCTCCGCTGATCAGAGTAATTTTAAAGTTCCAGTGCATCCATCTACAACATGGCAATAGCCTGATCATGCCCATCTCAACCAATTTTACCAATATACCACTTTGGCACTATTCGGAACATTGGAGACCTCCTTTGGAGCAATCCAGGAGATGATCTCATTCCTATCATTCAAGCCCCTTTGGCATCTACTTCCAGGTTATGTATGTGAGTGACCGGCAAAGTGATGATGTCCATGGTGGTTGAAAAAGAAGTGGGGGAGGGGAAGGGATTGGGGCAGAAGATCAAGAGCTTTGTTTCATTTACGTTGAGCTTGAGCTGCTGACTAGATATCCATGAGGAGATATCAGAGAGACCAACTGAGATTTTTAGTTTGGATAGAAGACAAGAAAAATAGAGATTTTAGACTTTATAGGGGCTGTAATTGGTGCAAAATCATGGAAGGCATATTTTCCCAAGGATAGATTTCTCTCTCCTTAGAGGATAATCACCATAATCAAATCAAATCCAATTACAGTAAGAAACTGCCTCAGACTTCTAGACCACACATCTACTTGCTTGTACGCAATCCCACTTGTCAGACTTAACCAACATTCCTTACAAGGTTGGCTAAAGTCAGTATCTCACCCTGCAAGGCATCAAATGTGCATACCAGTTGTGGTCCTAGCTCTCATCTTATCAGTACTGAACAAGTGGGTAGATCCTAAGAATGTCCTTCATCACCTCGCTACTATAAAAAAAAGTGATCATAGATGGATCAGATTCCAGTTGGGGCACCTATTGAAGACCTAACCACCAAAAATCTTTGATTATATTCTGCATTTAATAAACTCTGGACTCTCATTCAGTACCATCAAAGTCCACCTTGCAAAACTCTTGACATACCACCCTGTCATACAGTCATGCTCAGCTTTTTCCCCCAACACCATGGTTCTGAACTTCTAACTGGGTTTCTGCACACCTTCCCACCAGTGAGAGAGCCTTCTCCAACCTGGGATATCACAGACAACAACATCTCTAAGAACCACAGTTGTTATTAGATGAATAACAGTTTTAAATTACTGTCACTCATGTCTTTCCTCACCCTTTCCACTTCATTTTTCTGTTTGCCACTTACTATGTCATTTTAAATTTAAATTGTACTCTCTTCAGAACAGGGGTAATGTCTTCACTTGTTTGTGAGGGGCACAGCACATTTTGAGATACCAGAAAAGTAATATTGTGATAAGACTAATACATGTCTGCACAGTGTTTTTTTGTACATGTGATTGATACATATAAAGAGGCAGTGTGTGCAGCATTAGAATAGAAAAGGCACTTAGTGGGGATCTAATCAGTGTTGGTCAAATTGTAATTGTGTCCTGTTTGCTTTTTTAAAATGTAAACTACATTGTGGGTGAATATATGAATAAATCAGTCTTTTACCTGTTAGGATATGGCTCATGTCCAGTTTCTGATTAGAGCTGGTTTGATGATTTCAATTCGTTTCCTCTGGGATGACCATTTATGTCATAAAACGACCATGTATCATTTGGTACTGTTGGAATTTCAAAGGTCATTTTGGATTGCCCAGCCAAGTGAAAGTCCTTCTCAAAAAGTCAAATGTAGCTAATGAGGTGTGAAAACATAGGACTAAACTGTTTGCTTAGTGGTGGTCTTTGGCATGGCGGTGGTGTAAAACAGCACATAATAGTAGCAGTCCGTATTGCATAATGTTTCATAGTGCCATCAACAAGCTACGTGCTATAATGTATGTGGTTCAGATGTACTACTAATAAGATCACAGAATTAAGAGCCTTCAATTTGCAGGAGAAGATTGTGGCCATGTTTATGGTATAGTCATGTGGGATGTTATCTATTAGCCAGTTTTCCTACCCGGAAATTATTACAAATATGAAGAGGGTCAGATCCACAGAAGACAATAAGAAACATTCTCTTTAACACATTTGCCCTAAATCTAAGTGAGATGTCAGTTAACTTGTATTTATTTTTTGTAGGTGAACTTCAAAGGAAGATTGGCTTGAAGGTACTTGAAATGAGAGGGAATGCAGTTGTTGGTTACTTGCAGTGTTTTGATTTGGAGGGAGAATCTGGACTAGTAGTACGAGCCATAGGAACAGTCTGTACCTTGGATAAAATAAGTAACACAGCATTCTTACCTGCATGTAATTCCCCATCTAAAGAAATGAAGGAGTAAGTATGAGTTAATAGATTGTGATGAAGTGAATTTCATTTCTTTTCATATTCATTCAGTTTTACATATCCAGTGTGTTTTCCCAGCGTTTATTTCTCCTTTACTGTTTTTTCTTGTCCGTAACTTGGTTTATGTTCTGCAATTTTGAGAAGATGGACATTAGATGTTGCAGCAGTAAATCTTGGCGAGAGATGTTTTTCTATTAATTCCATAACTCTTGCATTTGTGCAGTCATAGCACTGCACATTCCCGTCTTGTGAGCCGCCAACCTCTAGCTGGTAAATAGTTTGCACATGCAAATAACCTATTTTTTGTTCATGGGGATCTTTCACAATACTGTGCATTTCTTAAGGGATTTCTATTTTTAGCACTTTGAGTGTCTTTGCTGTATATTCATGTAAGAAAAGAAAAGTATATTTGAGTTCAGATAGTTGAGTGGCTCAGGAGATGCAAGGACATCCTTGAAGTCTTTTAATCATTTTAGTCTTTTGTTTTTCTTTGTAAGCAAAACAAATTGTACACTGACTGAAAAAGGTTTCATGATGAGGAGCGTGGCCTATTTCCAGTTGTTCACTTTGGCTAAGTCAGCACAACACAGTTTGAATTCAAATTTTTAACAGGAACAAATCAAATAAAATTAGGAAAATTCCAGTGTCATTATTCTGAGTGGAAGCATTTACAGTCCTCAGTTGCCACTGTGAATATATCAGTTTATTTGTTATGGCATCTTATGTATATTTTACACAATTACTAGATGAAAAATAGAGTACAAAAAAGTATACTTCTGTGTCACATGTCCAGATATATATTGTTCATTTGAATTAGGTCATTTTATTTTAGCACACTAGTCTTGTAATTATTATAATGCAATCAGAGCAGTTTGTATGAGGCAGCAACAGTACCACTGTAAAACTTCCCCGGCAGTGGGATACAGTTCTTGGTCTTATTTAGAATTATTAATTTAATTTGTATTGACTTGTGAAACATACAACCATCATCACAGAGCTTCTGGGCATATTAACAACATTAAAAACACAATTAAAAACTACACACTGGCTGCAATAGCTAGCAATTTAAACATCACCCATAAATCAGCAGTATTCAGTCTTGAACAGACGACAAAAAACATTATCTTAACCCATGTATGTGCAAGGTTGTTTAGCAACTTGCATGCTGGATTTTGATAAGATTGTCTTAACCAATCTGTATGGTCCTGCCCAGAAGTGTGAATGGGTTTCAAGACCAGCAGATTCTGCTCACATCTTGTTATTCTCTTTATTAACCTTAGCCTTTAATGCCAAAGATTCAATAATATGTTAACAAGTTAATACTTAGCTGTTCCCCTGCTCCTTTTGATTTCATCTTGACTCTTGCATGCTAGGAATTATAACTCTTAGAATCTGCTTAAAGAATAAGAGATCTCCGCTAACTAGCACTCCCTGAAATCATTTTTAACATAACTTTGCAATCTGTTGTATGTATTGTTTTCTTTTCTTCCACCTTGGCTGCAAATTCTCTCAGGTCTCCGCTGGTTCATCCGCCAAGCCATGGATGCCGCTCGACTCACAACAGCCCAATTCACACTGCTTCTGGCTCACGACTTACCCAGAACTTCTCTCTGTCTGTTCCCACTCTCATCTACACTGGTACGAGACTACTCAGACTCAGGAGCTGGGGAGAGGCAGGCCACAGGCACAGTGGTCGCAAAGTGCAGGCAGGCAGGCAGTGTAGGCAGGTACCACCCATCTTTTCTCCCTCTTTTTCTCACTGGGAGTCCTTCTGCTGTCAATGGAGAACTACTGCTATGTTCAGCTGCTGAAACAAACTCAGTAGTACTTGGAAGAGTGTGCGTTTCCTCAAAGTCTCTTCCACAGAGCTATACTTTTCATTTCCTTTAACTACTTGAGATTACCTTTAAAAAAAAAAAAAAAAAAAAAAAAAAAAAAAAACCTCGCAAAAATCATGCATCTGAGTTTAGTAACATCCATCAGGTACAGTTTATAAGTCTTTCTTACTAGTCATAATAGGAAACCATGATTGGGCTTCAAATTGCTTTCAAGTGTAATCCAAGTGTTACCTGAATTTTTAAAGCGTTAGGAAGGGTTTGTGTCGCTTTGTGGAAAAGACAGTACTGGAGAACAGGTAAGGTAATCTGCACAAAGCTGACATGTTTGTCAATACAATACAATACAATTCCTTAAGGTTTTTCTCTTTGCTTTGTTTTTAGCTGTGAGCACACTTCTGATGCTATGGGATAAGGAAACATTTTTTTTTCTTAAAATGTGTATGTATATGTAAATATACGTGTGTGTGTGTGTGTGTGTGTGTGTGTGTGTATATATATATATAATTTTTTTTATATATATATATATATAAACACAAATATAGTTTGAGATCATTTTTTCTTTAATAATCTAACTCCACAAGCATTGTGGAGTTGAACAATTTTTTTTAAAGCCACCTATTTTGAGTTTTATTTTCTTTTGCATGTATACTTTTTCCCCCCCCTTGGTCTGACATTTCATGTCTTTTATTTGGTTTAACTGTTTTAGTGTGGATAATCAGCATCTATCTGTAGAATGCTGAGTGGGTAAACATCATTTCTTTGCCTTTGGCCTCATCCCCAGCAACACACTTAAGGAATAACTGCTGGCCCTACCCCAACCCCATCCTGGTGTTCGGATCATGCTGCTGTCAGCCAGGTCCTTTGGCACAGGATTACTGAATATGTTTCCACCTTCTTCTGGCAGGATTCCTTTCAATGAAGATCCCAATCCCAATACTCATTCATCAGGACCCTCCACCCCTCTGAAAAACCAAACCTATTCCTTTTCACCTTCCAAGTCCTACAGTCGACAGTCCTCTTCTTCTGACACAGATTTGAGTTTGACACCCAAAACTGGTAAGGTGCTTCCACCCACTCTTATTTTTTTTGTTAATTTGTATTTCTGTTTTATCTTTTCATTCAAACCCTTTTTCCTTTTTGGCATGTAAGTTATCAAAATGATGTGGAAATTGGATATTTCAAATAGCTCCATTAAAGCATGAAAGCATTTGCATAGTGCACTGATTTACTGTACTTTTGTTTTCCAAAGCTTTATAACCATACCATATAGGCAATTTAAGAGTAGCATTTATAATATAACCATTTAGAAGCATCTCAAAATGTTATAAAGAGAGTCCTAAGGAATTGTCTTTTTCTTTTAATTTCCTCCACTTCAGATTATAAATTATGGGGGTACATTTTCACCATAACATAATGGGAAAATGAGTGATCAGGTCCTACTAGTATATGTGATTTTTCTAAGACTAATCTCTGCTGAAAATGCATCCATATTTTTGTGTAGATTCCACATGTCTGTATGCAGATTGATTCTAGAAATACAATTGCTAGCGTCTACTGAACTTCTTCAGGGTTATGGAAATGGCTGTGGTAAATCAAGTATACTCTGTTGTGTAATTTTTTAAAAATAGTTTTAAAGGTTATTAAAGAATACCTTTTTAAAAGCTTAAACATTTTCTCAACTGGCTTTTCACAATTTAATTGGATGCTGATTCCTCCCTCCACCCCCTTAATTCCTTATGGAGCCCAACAAACAATAATACTGTAGGCCCATGTATAAAAGTGTGGCTGCTGTTTTAAATGTTTTTTCTAAATATAATGTTTAAAAATAGTATTTGAATCTGAGAATGTTCCCATCTCCCTAATCATGACAGTTTTAAAGTATGTTACATTTTTGGACTCAGTTATTGTACTTGACGGGTGTCTCAGGAATACTTCAGATTCAAGATTTACACATGGAAATAGGTTGTCAAGAGTTAATTTTTCAAACTTAATCCAAAAGCTTAAAAATAAGAAGCTATCAAATTGCAACTTTCCCTCTTCATTTTTTTTTTAAAAACCTTTTTGTCTTTTCTTTCTTTCTTATCTTTTGTGTAAATAGTGATTATGTCTTGTGGACAACCTAGGGTGACCATTTATGTTTTAAAGAAATTGAGAGCAAGTGTATTTAAAAAACAAACAGGCCAATGTTTATTTTTAAGAGATACCACCCCGCAGATTCATATATTTGTATTATTAAATTCCTGATGATTGTTTGAAAACATACATGTTGTCTGATTAAGTTCCAGGATAGGTTGCCATCTTACTAGACATCGCAGAGGAGAGTGATAATAGTCTGCAGTGAAATTGAGACATTTCTGCAGTAGCTACATTAGATTCTGATCCTGCACCATGATCTGGATGGATGGACTGTTTGCACCTACACTGAGCCCCATTGAGACAATGGACTCTGTGTGGACACGAGTGCATCTGTGTAGATCAGATTGCAAGATAGGGGCCTTTGTGGTGGGGAATTTCCTGATATGTCGAGGAAGCTGGGCCATCTTCATCAGCTTCAGTTTTTTGTTTTCAAAGTTAAGCTAGTAGCAGTCAGAAGAACAGCCATGCTGGGTCAGACCAAAGGTCTATCCATCCCAATATCCTGTCTTCTGACAATGGCCAATGCCAGGTGCTCCAGAGGGAATGAACAGAACAGGTAATCATCAAGTGAGCCATCCCCTGTCACCCATTCCCAGCTTTTGGCAAACAGAGGCTGGGGACACCATCCCTGCCCATCCTGGCTAATAGCCATTGATGGACCTATCCTCCATGAACCAATCTAGTTCTTTTTTGAACTCTATTGGCCTTCACTACGTCCTCTGGCGAAGAGTTTCAGAGACTGACTGTGTATTGTGTGAAAAAGTACTTCCTTTTGTTTGTTTTAAATCTGCAGCCTATTAATTTCATTTGGTGACCCCAGTCATTTTTATTTGCTAGGGCAGTATTATGTAGCTGCTATCTTTTGGCAATATGTTCAGCTCTCTGTTGCCAAAATGTGTCCTAATCAGAAGGCTTGCTTGTTATGTCTAAAAATTTTACATACACACTGAATTTTGAAAAAATAATCACTTAACAACATAATATATAATATGTTTGAGTCACGTTTCACCTTGATTTTTGTGGCTCTTCAGCTATAGTTGTTCTGAGAGGAAAGCATCATAATCACTTTATAGTTAGAATTAATTCAGGGATATAACTATAAAATATCCTTAATTAATTAAGAATTAGTCATCAACAGAAGGAGAGGGAATACTAGTGAATGATATAAATTGTGTTAAATATTTTCTTCATGCAGGTGGCAGTTCTAAACAGACTTTACCAAACATATTTGTGGTGTTTTAAAATAAAAAAGATAGCATTGTTTTCAAGGATGGCACTAGCATTTTCTTAAGGTTCTATAATCTAAATTAACAACTCATACTTAGGACACGAACTGTTACAGGATTCTTGGCTCATCAACCATGATTAAAGCTTTGTCCCTATAAAGGATACTATTTAAAAAAAAAAAACAAATTGAGACTTACACTAACTTGGTTTAATTTTTCTTTTACTGCTTTATAAAATAAGTTCGGTCACTGTTTACTAAAGTAAGTGTAGTATGGCTGAGATGATGTGGCTCTAGTTTTACTTAATGAAACCTGTTCTTACAGATTATTTTAATAAAGTTATGTTTGGCCTTGTCTCTCAGTTTTTTGGGGAGTTTTGCTTAGTAGAGGGTGTCTTAGTGTCAGAGCTCTTTATTCTAGTGCAAGGGCCGGCAACTTCTGGCACGCGGCTCCCCAGGGTAAGTGCCCTGGCGGGCCAGGCCAATGGGGGCGCAGGAAGCAGCGCGGGCAAACTATGTGCTGGCCGCAGCTTTCCGCTGCCCCCGTTGGCCTGGGACAGCAAACCGCGGCCAGTGGGAGCTGCGATCGGCCGTACCTGCGGAGGTGGCAGGTAAACAAACTGACCTGGCCCGCCAGGTTGCTTACTGTGGCGAGCCATGTGTCAGATGTTCTAGTGCATGACGATGATCTGATTAATGGTTTGGCACATATAAAAAGATTTGAAATTCAGAGTGTAAACTACTCAAGCCATCTGAAGAAGGGAAAATTGAGATTTTTTTTTTAAGCTGTCTGAGCAAGGAAGAGGAATAGAGTGTGACTGAGGAAGCAATGTCAATATCTTGACTTCAAATTGAGACTTTAACTTTCATAAGAAGCACATATACCACATCATTAAGGTATTTATACCATGATATAAAGAGAGAGAAACTTGGATTTGCTTATTAGTCTTCTGGGTTGGAACTGTTGGAAGAAAGTTTACCACCATTTCTTTTATAAAGTAGAATGTGATGATACAGTGTAGAATGGGCTGTGTCAAATTCTCTGGAGTAAAAGGTGAGAGGAGGAGTTTCAAAATGCACTGAGAAAGTTAATTCTGGTTTGGAATTGGAGACTTCCTGTTGTGAGTGGTGCTACTTTTCATGTAATTGTAAACTAACAGAAGTACCTGACTGACAAAAGTTGTTACATATTACATATGTAACATATATTATATATTTTAATAAGTTTGGGTTATGAGAGAGAGAATAATTAATATACATGTGGAGGAAATTGAGAAGATGGGCACTCCTTTTTTATGTGGGAAATAAGTAAATATGTATATATACAAACACCATTATAAGATTTAAGACTTTAAAAATAAAATTTTTAGGTTTCTGGATAATGGTCAACTTAAATTCATAGAACTTTTGGAGAAGAGAAGCTGTTACCATGTCAATTTTCCTTAGGCATGTTGGAAGAGCTGTTTTGAATAGATTTTATTTAGAAGTATTCATTTTAAATCTTTGTGTAAAATTTAATTGAAATATGAAATAAGTACTCAGTTACTTTGGCTCTTTAATAAAACTAAATACATTTTAAAACAAAGTTAACAAGTTCATACTCAGATTTTTGATAACATACCTCTAATCCACACTGTGGTGCTAAATTGTCATTTCATTTCTTTGTATGCTGGTAATAGCTTTTTCATATACTAGCGGTATATATCTGTTCATTTGAAAAAAAAAAGTCTGTTTTGTTTTTGCTTCATTTTGCTTTCCTCCTCCTATTTCTTCAGTCATCTTGTGAATCTACATCTTTTCTCTCTACTACTTTCCTCCACAGCACCTTCCCCACAGGGGCCTAGGATTTTCCTGTTTCCTAGCTCCCCTACTCTGTCTTGTGGTTCCCCACATCTTAACAAGTCCTGTCTCCTCCTCCCGGGGTCTAGCCTTAACCCTCTTCACTCTAGCCATGTCAGCCCATTTGTTCTGAGGAAAAGTGTCTCTTTCACTGAAGAGCTGCTTCTGGCTGCTTCTGGTAGGATCAATCTATAATCACCTTTTTTAAAATGCCTTTTAAGAAATAAATGGAATGTTGTTGTTAGTTAGGGGGCATTTAATACCTAGCCTTCTATACCTTTTAATTAAAATACCCTCTGAAAACTGCTGGCTACATGACTATTACAGGATAATTTTTTTCCACCTGGAGGCTTGCAATAATTTCTAGAGCGTCTTCCTTAAGTTGATCAATATTTGAAACAAATAGCCTACCTTATATTGCAGAACTCTTTCCTTTTTCAAAAAAGTCTCCACTAAATATTGGTAATTGGACTTACTACCATTAGACAACTACTGAATACTTATATTCTTTTCATTCTCTTCATTATAATAATGTTCCTATATTTTAGATGGAACAAGCACTCCATCATCCTTACCAACTCATTCATATTCTTCTGTTGAAATCTGACCATCATGTGGCTAGCAACCATATTTATTGTACTGTTTAAATTGGTTTGTTTCATTCTGACTGTACACAAACTTTGTATTTGTACTTCCTCCTTTTTATGTTTCATTGACAGAGATCACTAGATTGTCCTCTTAAATTAAATACTAGAAATCGCTGCTTCTTTTCTACAGATAGTGCTTTGATTATTTTGTGTTTTTTAAGAATGTGTTTCATCTCAACAAATATTCTTCATTTCATGTCAGTCTGTTTTTAGTATTGTATAGTCCCTTGAAAATGCTATTTAGGTCTAATGCAAAATAACATAACATAACTTAATTTTATTAATGGGACTATACAGATGCTAATCTTTGTTTCCTTATCCAAGAACAGCTAAAAATATTTCATTTCCTGTATATAAATAATATTTTAGACATGATAGCATTTGTCAGTTTTGAAATGAGTGAATAAATGAAGTGCCAACAACAACAGTCCCTGAGTTTGTTTAAAACAAAAGGTCCTCACACATTTACATGGAAAAATATCTTCCTTTCTTTATTGTTACTGGATTTTTTAGCAGAAGAAAGGGGACAGGGAAAGTAGCAATGTATTGTCTGTTTTAAAATAGCAGTTAAGGTAACTTTAAAAATATTCCCTTCAATCATAACTTCATTCGCCTTGTTCCTGATGCTTTTTTTTAGTTTTGTCCTTCATTTTTATTAGTGTTTTTTCATTGATATCTCTCAGAGTATTGAAAGGTATAATTGCTGATACACTGAAACCAAATAAGTATCGATTTAGTTCTGAGGCACGTAGGCAGATCCGACTATAAGAAATATCAGTGAAGTATGTTCTTAGGTATGAAATGCCACCAAGTGAATCTGATTCACCAAAATTATAATTATTATAGAAAAAACACAGCCTTAGTATATGTTTTCTTCCTGGATTTAGTAACTGCAAAGCAACAAATGCCTTTTAGCAAGCAAATCACAGATAAATTTGGCAGTTTAGAATGCTCAACAGTAGTCCATGGCTGGTCTGAATGATTCAGATGAGTGAAAGTACTGTACATAAATGTTAGACTGTCCTTCAATTCTAAATTACAGTATCTTTTTCAGAGTTAAAATTTAAATTAAAAGATGTACGTTTGTTATATGCTTGCCCTTACAGTTTTCTTTTTGGGCCAAATTTTATAGTGACTTCAGTAGGAGTTGTGTATATGTGGAAACTGGAGGTTTGAGCCCCAACTCGTGAGGGAAAAATGATTGAGCTACTTTGAAACTGTATTAACCTCACGACATGGAATCTTTTTTAACTGCTACTGTAAATAATTCTTGAATACAGGTCCATAGTTGGCTTTATAGCAGAAATCTTGGCCAGTTGCACTAGTAGGATTACTTCTAGTTTAGCACTTTTGAGTTAGGACTGATCCTACAATATACACTGATGTGAATTGAAACTTTGACTGTAACTGCTTGTGAAAATAAGGATTACGGAGCTGATCCTGTGCCTATTGAAACTGATCGCAGAAACACTCTTGCATCCATGGGAAAAAGATCAAGCTATACTGTAGAACTAAGAGCTGCAAGTTCAAGCCCCTAGGCCCTTATTCTTATTTACACTAAGGTCCTGTACACCACTCTGACACTGTAAAGGGACTTCAAGTGCAATTTATGTTCACCCTAATGCCCCTTTACACTGGCACTAAAGGGAAATATAGTATAAATGTGAATAAAATCCTTAGTCTTCAGTGTGCCTGATTGGTAAAAATAAACTTTCAGAAGTTTCTAACTATAATTGGTATCATAGGTTTAAAAACAAATCGGAGACTAATAAATACAGTCTGTAACTTTTTTCTCTGGATGTTATTTATGTGCTGATTTTCTTTAGGAATGGGCAGTGGGAGTGCTGGAAAAGAAGGGGGACCATTTAAAGCTCTATTACGACAACAGACGCAGACAGCTCTGGAGCAAAGGGTAAGGAATACGTGATGATCATATTTTATACTTTATATTTCTAATATAAGCTTAGTGGAGATTTAACTTTTAATGAAGGTAAATATTTCCTTTTGACAGAATTATTTTGTAAATATTTGTTTTATTTTGCATCTGCCAAACTTAATAAACATCTGTTAAACACATTGTTTACTAGCCTTTTTTATAGGCAAATTATATTGATTGTAATATTAAATATATTACTGGAACAACATGAAAAAACTGCAACAAATCATTTTAATCTGCCTAATAATAAAATGTTGTAGTTATTGTTGTAAGACACAGTGATAATAAAAGAGAATTGAGTGTTTGTTTAAATGTATAGCTTATCGATGCAGCTGTCATTGCTGTAATAGCTTTATTCTTAATTGAATTTTGGCAAAAGACGACTTGATTTATACAAAATATTGGGCCAGATTTAAAGATGCTGAAGAGGAGGCTAACTTAATTTATAGATAAAAATGGAACTGGTAGCATGACTTAACCCATATTGTATTATTTGAATAGGTTTTATTTTTTAGTTATCTTTTGTAATAAATCCCAAACTATAAAGCATTGCCATTAAAATCACTATTAAGGAGTATTGGATTAAAAATAACCTTCTGCAGTGTTCGTTAACACTGTGCATTCAATTAAATTTATCTTTTTTTCTTTGAGTGCTTTCTCATGTCCGTGCCAATGTAGGTATGTGGTTACTCTGGGCACCGCTTCCGAAAAGCTTTTCCTTCCAGTGGTATCCATTGGATCGGCTCTGGTGCCCCCTGGAATTATATGCTCATAGTGTTATAAAGGGTCCCGCCTACCTGCAGTCCCCTCATTTTCTTCTTACCACCCGTGATGGTTGCTGGAATTGCCTCGTCTTTGCACTCTGGAAGTACTCCCTTAGTGGACTTTCTAACCTCATTGTGTATTATTATCTGTATTCTTAGTAGTTAAATTTCAGATTTTAGATAAATAATTAGGTTAACAGAACTCCACTCAATGGTGTTAATCCCTTCTCAGCACCAGGATATGTCTCGGTCTCTGAGGTTTAAGCCTTGTGCTTCTTGCTACAAGCTTATGCCTGTGAGTGACCCCCATTCCAGCTGCCTTGAATGCCTGAGGAAAGCTCATGTATGCGAGTGCTGTAAGATCTGGAAAAACTTCAGGCCCCATACCAAAAAAGATAGAGATGCTAGGCTCAGATTTATCCTCAGGGAGGCAGCACTACGACCTCCCTTGGAGCTGGGTCACTCAGGGTACATCTACACTATGGGATAATTCCGATTTTACATAAACCGGTTTTATAAAACAGATTGTATAAAGTCAAGTGCACGCGGCCACACTAAGCACATTAATTCGGTGGTGTGCGTCCATAGTCCGAGGCTAGCGTCGATTTCCGGAGCGTTGCACTATGGGTAGCTATTCCGTAGCTATCCCATAGTTCCCACAGTCTCCCCGCCCCTTAGAATTCTGGGTTGAGAGCCCAATGGCTGATGGGGCAAAAATCATTGTCGCGGGTGGTTCTGGGTAAATGTCGTCAGTCCTTCCTTCCTCCGGGAAAGCAACGGCAGACAATCATTTTGCGCCCTTTTCCCCCAATTGCCCTGGCAGACGCCATAGTACAGCAACCATGGAGCCCGTTCAGCTTTTTTTTTTTTTTTTTTTACAGTCACCGTATGTGTACTGGATGCCGCGGACAGAGGTGATACTTCAGCAGTACGCTCAGCAATCATTTGCTTTTGCTTGATAGCAGAGATGGTTACCAGTCTTTCTGTACCCTCTGCTGCCAGTGTAATTTGGCAGTGAGATGACGGTTATCTGTCCTTCTGTGCTGTCTGCTGCTGTCATGGGTGCCCCTGGCTGAAATCGGCCGGGGGCGCAAAAGCAAAACTGGGAATGACTCCCCGAGTCAGTCCCTCCTTTATGGTTTCTAAAAATAGTCAGTCCTGCCTAGAATATGGGGCAAGTGTACTAGAGAACCAGTGTATCAGAGAGTACAGCTGCTCCGTGTCAGATCCTGCAGAAATGATGAGTTGCATGCCATTCACGGGGGGTGCTTCTGCAGCAACCCCACCCGTTGCTTCCCTCCTCCCCCAACCTTCCTGGGCTACCGTGGCAGTGTCCCCCCCATTTGTGTTATGAAGTTATAAAGAATGCCGGAATAAGAAACAGTGACTTGTTAGTGAGATAAAATGAGGGGGAGACAGCCTCCTGGTGCTATGACAGTCCAGGCAGGACATTAAGCGGTGCGGGGGAGAGGAGCCCAGCATGCCGCTGCTATGATAGTCCAGGCAGGACAGAATCTTTTCTTTACACAGGAAAGGGAGGGGGCTGATGGAGCTCAGCCCTCAGTTGCTATGATGAGGACGGTTACCAGCCATTCTGTCCCATCTACTGGGAATGACCAGGAATCATTCCTATTTTTATCAGGCACCCCTGAGGCCAGCCAGGGGTATTCAGCAGTTATCAAGCACGGGCTGATGGTGACGACAGATAGCAGTCATATTGTACCGTATGCCACCGAGGAATGGAGAAGAGCAGATACTGCTCTTCACTGCTGCAGCATCGCGTCTACCAGCAGCATTAAGTAGACATAGGGTGACATTGAAAAAATTCAAGAAACGATTTCTTTCCCTTTTCTTTCACGTCATGGGGGGAGGGAGTAAATTGACGAGCTATATCCTGAACCACGCTGGACAATGTGTTTGAACCTACAGGCATTGGGAGCTCAGCCAAGAATGCCAATACTTTTCGGAGACTGCTGGGGACTCTGGGATAGCTAGAGTCCTCAGTCCCCCCTCCCTCCCTCCATGAGCATCCATTTGAGTCTCTGGCTTCCCATTACGCTTGTCACGCAGCACAGTGTAGCCTGTAGATTTTTTTTTCAAACGCTTTGGCATTTCGTCTTCTGTAACAGAGCTCTGATAGAACAGATTTGTTTCCCCATACAGTGATCAGATCCAGTATCTCCCGTACGGTCCATGCTGGAGCTCTTTTTGGATTTGGGACTGCATTGCCACCTGTGCTGATCAGAGCTCCACGCTGGGCAAACAGGAAATGAAAATCAAAATTTCGCAGGGCTTTTCCTGTTTACCTGGCCATGGCATCCGAGTTGAGATTGCTGTCCAGAGTGGTCACAGTGGTACACTGTGGGATACGGCCCGGAGGCCAATACCTTCGATTTGCAGCCACACTAACCCTAATCTGATAGGGTAATACCGATTTTAGCACTACTCCTCTCGTCAGGGAGGAGTACAGACACCGATTTAAAGAGCCCTTTATATCGATATAAAGGGCCTCTTAGTGTGGATGGGTACAGCGTTAAATCGGTTTAACACTGCTAAAATCGGTTTAAACGCGTAGTGTAGACCAGGCCTCAGAGTCGGCACCGAGTACTTCAGCCTCAGTAAGGAGCACCCCCTGTTACTCTGTAGGAGACTCCACTATTCCTTATCACTGGCACTAAGGAAAGACACTCCTGCTTCTTGAGAGACTTGACACAGTTCACCATCCCCAGTGCTGAAGAAAAGTGCTCCAGAGGGGGAACCTCGGCACCACTCTCCATCACCGGTGCTGGGAAAGAAACAGAAAAAGACTGATAGAGGTCGTACCCCAACCCTGAGGTTGGTAGGGGAGCCACATACTAATACAGTGTGACCCATGTCAGGCCACTCTGTGGTTCCAACAACCCTTGCGACGCCATTGACTCAGGCCCTGGAATGGGTACCGTTGAGTCTGGTACTAATCAGCTCTCCACCACAAGAGAGCCACCAGAGTTCCACTGCCCTGGTGGTACTGTCAGCGCCAGAGGAATTTGCAGCAGCGAGAGATTTACTCTCTCTACTGGTACTGCCATCCTCAGCCATACGAGAACTGTCAGTGGCAGCGCCAGCGGGAAGGGCCTCCACAGAACTGAGGTCTCAGGTGCCTTCAAAAGGGAATCTTACCATGATGGCCCAGCTCTAGTCACCTCCCTCACTGCACTGGTCGGCACTGTTCCAGCTTGGTCTCTGGGAAGGGAATCTTCAGAGACAGACTTGGAGGTGGAGTCTTATGTTTCTGTCAGGAGCTGGCTGTCACTACAGCTGGCGCTGTCTGGCCATAGACGTGAGTCAAGGCAACCCACCCATGGCTTGGCCTCAGGGACAGTGGCAGATGCCGGGACAGTGTCCTTTCTGGAAACCCTCAGCATTCCCTCTGATGCAAGGGTCACATTCCAGAAGGTCATACTCTGTGGTGTCAGAGTCCAGAGTGCCTCCACTGCTCTGCTTTGAGCAAAATCTAGGCTCTGGTACAGAGACTGGTGCTGAATATCAAGATCCAGCACCGGCAGACACATCTTGTGCCGAGGGCGAAGAACAGTGTCCTCTATGTGTACTGTCCTTCTCCTCCTTTCCAAATGAAGCTGTCATTGGAGCAGACATATTGCCCTCTCAGGTCAACTACAAGACTCATCAGGAGCTCCTTAAAAGAGTGGCTCAAAACCTGAGGATCCAGATAGAGGAGATCAGGGAGTCTTCCCATGCGCTGGTAGACATTCTAGCAGCAACAGACCCTTCAAGAGTGGCATTGCCCCTGAACAATGCTATTAAGGACCCATCAAGGCATTGTGGCAGACCACAGCGTCCCTTCAGCTGATGGCAAAGAAAACTAAAAAGAAATACTTTGTCCTGGCTAATGGGTATGAATTCCTTTATACACGCCCACCACTGGGATCTTTGGTTGTATCAGTAGCGGAAATGATAGTCAGCAGGGGTCAACCCCCAAGGCCAAGGACACCAAAAAAATTAGACCTCTTCAGCACAAAGGTCTATTCAACAGGTGGCCTCCAGCTAAGGATCACTGCTCAGGAGTGCTTGCTGATTTGATATGATTTTAACTCCTGGGACTCATGCTGAAATTTAAGTACTGTCACAGGAGTCTAGGTGAGAATTTGCAGGCAAATCTATTGCAAAGGTGTTCCTGCAGGCAGCTGTGGATGCAGCGGACTCTGCAGCCTGATCCACGGCCTCAGTGGTGGCAATATGTCGAAGCTCTTGGCTTCAATCCGTGGGCCTACTTATGAGGTTCAACAGACATTGCAGGACCTTCCTTTGGAGGGTACATCACTTTTCTGAGCAGACAGAGTCCAAGCTGCATAGTCTAAGGACTCGAGGGCCACCCCGAAGTCCCTAAGGCTTAATGCACCGTCACCCTCAAGGAAACATTATAAACCTCAGCTGGCCAGTGAGTTCTTCTTGCCATCTGCCTGGCAAGACCACAAAAGGAGGAAGAGCAAGGGCTTTAGGAGAAGACCTCCACTGCAATCCTTTTCTGCGCCTGCTCCCTGCAAACACTCTGTGGCGTCTAAGCAGACTTTTGATGGGATGTGTGGGGAAGACATTTCAGGACAGAACTTGGATCCAGCTTCCCCAGTTTTTGTGCACTGTTTATCCCATTTTTGTTGGGCATGGGCCTGTACTGCCTCAGATTGCTGTGTGCTAGTCATGAGAGCACTGGAACACACTCTTCAGTTCAGTTGTGTCCCCCCACCCACCATCCCTCTTCAGGGACCCTTCTAGCCCAAAAGGTGCAGTCGCTCCTAAGGGTGGGAGCCATGGAAGAGGTTCCACTGGAATTATTGGAAATAGAATCCCCGGCCCCTTATTTCCTAATTTCAAAAGTCAGTGACAGTCTCAGACCAATTCTGGACCTGTGAAAGCTCAACTTATTCATAAAGAAACTAAAATTTCATGTGGTCTCTTTGGCTTGCATCATCCCCTTCCTGGATCCTGGGGACTGGTACACTGCCCTTGATTTGAAGGACACCTACTTCCTTGTCTCAGTCTTTCAGGGACACAGAAGATTCTTCTGGTTCATCCAGTAAAGAATCCTGTGGCACCTTATAGAGACTGTGAATGGATTGCCAACTTCAAAACCAGTTTCTCCTTGTCATAACTCTAGTCCCAGACCTTAGCGTCCAAAATATGGGGGTTAGCATGAAAACCTCCAAGCTTAGTTACAGCTTGGACCTGGTACTTGCTGCCACCACCCAAAAAATTAGAGTGTTTTGGGGCACTCTGGTCCCCCCGAAACCCTTCCCTGGGGACCCCAAGACCCAAACCCTTGAGTCTCACAACAAAGGGAAATAAATCTTTTCCCTTCCCCCCTCCAGGTGCTCCTGGAGAGATACACAGACACAAGCTCTGTGAATCTAAACAGAGGGAGTCCACCCTCTGTAATTCCAATCCTGGAAACAAAAGCACTTTCCTCTTCACCCAGAGGGAATGCAAAGTCAGACTAGTAAATCTAGCCCACACAGATCTCCCTCTGACTTCTTCCTCCCACCAATTCCCTGGTGAGTACAGACTCAATTTCCCTGAAGTTTCCCAGAAAAGAAAAACTCCAACAGGTCTCAAAAAGAAAGCTTTATATAAAAAAGAAAGAAAAATACATACAAATGGTCTCTCTGTATTAAGGTGACAAATACAGGGTCAATTGCTTAAAAGAATATTGAATAAACAGCCTTATTCAAAAAGAATACAATTCAAAGCACTCCAGCAACTAGACATGTAAATACCAAAGAAAAGAAACCACATAACTCACTATTTGATCTCTTTGTCCTTACACTTGGAAACAGAAGATTAGAAAACAGAAATCACTTCTCAAAGCTGAGAGAAAAGCAGGCAGACAGACAAAGACTCAGACACAAACTTCCCTCCACCCAGAGTTGAAAAAAAAATCCTGTTTCCTGATTGGTCCTCTGGTCAGGTGCTTCAGGTGAAAGAGACATTAACCCTTAGCTGTCTGTTTATGACACTCCTCCCTTGGTTTTCACACCTCAACTGCTAGAACAGGGCCTCATCCTCCCTGATTGAACTAACCTCATTATCTCTAGCTTGCCTGCTTATATATACCAGCCCCTGGAAATTTCCACTGCATGCATCTGACGAAGTGGGTATTCACCCACGAAAGCTCATGCTCCAAAACGTCTGTTAGTCTGTAAGGTGCCACAAGATTCTTTGCTGCTTTTACAGATCCAGACTAACACGGCTACCCCTCTGATACTTGATTCTGGTTCATCGTGAATCATGTGTACTACCAGTAGCGGTGCTCCCATTCGGCCTGCCAGGGGCACCTCGGGTGTTCACGAAGTGCATGGCAGTTGTTTCAGCTTTCCTGAGAAGACAGGGTGTCCAGGTCTACCCTTTCCACGACGACTGGCCAGTTGCAGGTTCATTCCAAGATCCAAGTGAAGCCCAGTGTAAAGTTAATACAGTCAACAATCCAGGACTTAGGTCTGCTAATAAATGTGCAGAAGTTTACTTTCTCCCCATTTCAAAGCATAGAGTTTATCGGGGCGATTCTCAAGTCGATCCAAGCCAGAGTCTTCCTCCCAGAAGCATGACTCCAAGCAATAGGGATGCTTATAGAGAGCCTTAGAAATCGCCCCATCACCACAGCCAGAAACTGCTTGAAAGTCCTGGGCCACATAGCATTATGCACCTATGTGATGCAGCGTGTGAGACTTCGGCTCAGATCTCTCCAGGCGTGGCTGGCATCTGTATACACATGGAGTTGACACCATTTAGACGCAGTCATTGCAGTTCCTTCACCTGTGACTGCCTCCCTCCATTGGTGGCTAGACTCACTGGCAGTATGTGCAGAAGTCCCATTTCAAGACCCCAGCCATCAGTGTCTCTTGTCACAGATAGCTCAGCATCAGGCTGGGTTATTCACTTGGGGTCCCTCAAAACTCCGGGCCTCTGGTCTCCAGAAGAGCTCTTTCTACAGATCAATGTCGGGGAGCTCAGGGCAGTTCGTTGGCTTGCCAGGTGTTTCAGCCCCATGTGGCAGGCAAGTGTGTGCTACTTCTCACAGACAACACAATGGCAATGTTTTATATCAACAGGCAGAGAGGAGCACACTCCTTTCACCTGTGCCAGGAAGTACTTCTGCATAGCCCACTCAATCTACCTTGGGGCCTCCAATCTGCCAGAATCACAGAATGAGCTAGCAGATCACTTTAGTAGATACTTCTCCAACCACCATGAATGGTCCATTTGTCCAGATGTTGTGAAAGTCACTTTCCAGAAGTGGGGAGCTCCCCAGATCTGTTTGTGACAAAACACAATAGGAAATGTCTCCAGTTCTACCCCTTATTGAGTCACAGCTCCAGATCCCTCGCAGACGCTTCCTCCTCCCTTGGACGAGGGTCATCTCTTCAACACATTTCCTCCTATTAGTCTCATGCACAAGGCCTTGATGAGGATCAGAAGGGACAAAGTGGGAGTCATCCTGATAGCCCCTGCCTGGCCTCGCCAGCATTGGTTTACCATGCTCCTAGACCTTTCAGTGAAAACACCAATCCATCTACTTCTGTTTCCAGACCTAATCTTCCAGGACCACAGCTGCCTGTGTCACCTGAATCTCGAGTCCCTCGTCTCTTGGCCTAGAAGCTCCATGGCTCAACCCCTCAGAGCTAGCATGCTTGGGCCGGTTTGTGAGGTACTTCTAGGGAACAGAAAACTATCCGCTAGAGCCACTTACCTGGCAAAGTGGGAAAGGTTCTTGATCAGTACATAGAAGGGTGTCTGACCTACGCAATCAACAGTGCCATTCATTCTAGATTACTTACTTCACCTGAAATAATGGCTAACTGTGTCATCTATTAGGGTCCGTTTGGCTGCAATCTCAGCTTTTCACCCATGGGAAAATGGCAGTTCTGTATTCTCAAACTCCATCTGTAGTTGGTTTCTTAAGGGCTGTGAGAGATTGTACCCCCAGGTATGGTAAACAGTCCCTCTCTGAGATCTCAACTTGGAATTGTCAAGACTGACAGGATCCCCATGTGTGTTGTTGGCAACGTGCTCTCTGCTCTACCTGTCCTGGAAGGTGACCTTCTTGGTAGCCATTACTTCTGCCAAAAGGGTCTTGGAGATTCAGGCCCTCATTTCAGAACCACCTTACACGATATTCTTCAAGGACAAGGTCCAGTTGCATTCACATCTGGCTTTATTTCCAAAGGTGGTTTCACAATTCCATACTAACCAGGATATCTTCCTACTGGTCTTCTATCCAAAACCACGTGCCAACAGAGAGGAACAGAGGCTCCATGTGCTGGATATCAGACGTGCATTAGTCTTATTCATAGAAAGAACTAAATCATGTCAGAAATCCACTCAACCATTCATGGCCATTGCAGAAAGGATGAAAGGTCTTCCAGTCTCAGCCAAAAGAATTTCATCATGGGTCACTTCCTGTATCTGCACATACAACGCCCGGGCAAAGATTCCAGCCCTCATGGCACATTCCACAAGGGTCAAATCATCTTCGGAAGCATTGGTGGCACAAGTTCCTATCCATGACACTTATGGAACTGCAACGTGGTCATCAGTTCACACTTTTGCGTCTCACTACGCCATCACCCAACAGACCAGAGATGATGCTGGATTTGGCTGAGTAGTGCTATAATCAGCATGCTAGTAAACTCTGAACCTGATCTGTACAACTGCATAGGAGTCACCTACATTGGAATGAACATGAGCAAGCACTCAAAGAAGAAAAAGGGGTTATTAACCTTCCATAACTGTTGTTCTTTGATATGTGTTGCTCATGTCCATTCCAAAACTCCTCCTCCTACCCCTCTGTTGGAGTTAGCCAGAAAGAAGGAACTGAGGGACCTAGGGCTCAGCGGGACCCTTTATACCAGCGCTGTGAGTGCACGAGTCCAGGGGGCACCAGAGCTGACCTGATGGTTATCACCGAGGGAAAAACTTTCTGGTAATGGTGCCCGGGGAAGCACATACCTGCATTGGAATGGACATGAGTAACACATCTCAAAGAACAACAGTTATGGAAGGTTAGTCGCTGTGGTGGTGGTGGTGTTTTTTAACTCTGAAAATTGTAGAAACACATGGGAAAAAAACCAGGTGTGTGTATTTAACAATCAGATTTTATATATGTGTGTATACACACACACACACACACACACACACACACACACACACACACACACACACTCTCTATATATTATACTATGTATTATATTGCAATTCTCAAAACATTTCATAATTTTAACACTGGCTACATCTACGCTAGAAGTGCAACAGTGGCGCAGCTGTGGTGAAGATGCTCTAAGTCGAAGGGAGAGAGCTTTCCCGTGGGCTTAATTATTCCACTTCCTATCAGATGTGGTAGCTATAGCATTGTCTACACTGGCATTCAGGTCAGTATAACTTTTGTTGCTCAGGGGTGTGGAGTATTCACACCCCTGAGCAATGTAAGTTGTACCAAATAAGATCTAGTGTAGACAAGGTCACTATCCAGAGACTCCAGAGGAATAGAGAGTGGAGACCAGTTTTTATTTAATAAAGGCTTTGATCTATCTGAACTACATACTTAAAGCCAAATGTATGTCAGTCAAAACCAGAAATTATAATTACATATATGAAATAGACTTTTTAAAAAATGAATAGCTACTTATATGAGAAAGTGGATGATTGTCTTTTCATATTTTGTTGTCCATTGCTAAGGAAGGATCGCCTCATAGGTTCTGTCGAAGGCGGGTATGTTTCAAAATATTGTGTGACCTTTTTCTTTGAGCTCTTTTTTTCTTGTATTGAAGACTTTTCTAATTTTGAACAATCATTTTAAAACCGTGTTTTCTTTTTTGCAAGGTTTTGCCAGATTTCTTTTGTGATCTTGTTGATGTGGGGTTTTGATATTTTTTGTTTTAATTTCAAGAAAGTTTAGCTAACCAACATACTTCTGCTTAACTAATATTTGGCATGATTGTACATTTCACTTAAAAAAATCCTTTATATTTTAATACAAGTACATAGCTTTTGCTTGTAAAAGCTTTTCCCTATGTGCCCATGTTTCTGCTAGCATATGAAATATTCCGTGGCTGTAGATCTATCATTTCAATAAAAAAGTGTCTGAAAAACAAGATTTTTAAAAGATCAAGAAAATTCCAGGCACCTGTAGCGTTTCAGTTTGTGATAGTTTTTGTTTTATTATTTATACTGTTTTAATAACACATAGCTTTATAATATCTAGTGAAGAAGAATCATATTATAAAAAGTAGGGCTGTCAAGCAAGTAAAAAAAATTAATCGTGATTAATCGTGCTGTTAAACAATAATAGAATACCATTTATTTAAATATTTTTGGATGTTTTTTACATTTTCAAATATATGTCCCTTCATGCTTCTACTACCATTCCAGAGGACATAGACTTATTTATTTGTTTGTTTGTTTGTTTGTTTGGTGTTGCTGGTTCTGTAGTTTCCACATCAGAATGGTGCTCTTTTACTCTGAAAGCATTATCCACCTTGTACCTCTCAGATTTTGGACAGCACTTCAGATTCTTAAACTTTGGTTCAAGTGCTATATCTATCCTTAGAAATCTCACATTGTACATTCTTGTGTTTTGTCAAATCTACAGTGAAAGTGTTCTTAACATAAGAACGGCTGTACCGGGTCAGACCAAAGGTCCATCTAGCCCAGTGTCTATCTACCAACAGTGGCCAATGCCAGGTGCCCCAGAGCGAGTGAAGCTAACAGGCAATGATCAAGTAATCTCTCTCCTGCCATCCAGCTCCATCCTCTGACAAACAGAGGCTAGGGACACCATTCCTTACCCATCCTGGCTAATAGCCATTTATGGACTTAACCACCATGAATTTATCCAGTTCTCTCTTAAACGCTGTTATAGTCCTAGCCTTCACAACCTCCTCAGGTAAGGAGTTCCACAAGTTGACTGTGCGGCAGGGATTGGGCAGGGATTTAAAGGGCCCAATGCTCCTGCCACTATGGGGAGCCCTGGGCCCTTTAAATTCTTGCCGGAGCTTGGCTGCCGGGCTGGAGTGGGGATTTAAAGGGTCCTATGCTCCTGCCACTGCGAGGAGGCTCCAGCTGCTTCAGGGAGCCGTAGGCCCTTTAAAGCACCCCCAGAGCTCTGGCAGCGGGGCTCAGGCGGCGCTTTAAAGAGCCCAGGGCTCCCACAGTGGCTGGAGCCCTGGGCCCTTTAAATCACCACCGGAGAAGCTAGCCCAGTCCGGCCTGGCATACTGGCTCTTGCTGGTACATCGTACCATACCGTACCGGCTTACTTTCACCTTTGCATATATTTAAATAAACTTGTTTGTCTTAGTGGTTGGCTGAACAAGAAGCAAGACTGAATGGACTTGTAGGCTCTAAAGTCATATATACTGTTTTGTGTTTGAGTGCAATTATGTAACAAAAAAACTTCATTTGTAAGTTGCACTTTCACAATAAAGAGATTGAACTACAGTGCTTGTATGTGGTGAATTGAAAAATACTATTTTGTTTATCATTTTTACAGTGCAGATATTTGTAATTAAAATAATAATATAAACTGAGTACTATATACTTTGTATTCTGTGTTGTAATTAAAGTCAACATATTTTAAAATGTAGAAAAATATCCAAAAATATTTAATACATTTCAATTGGCATTCTATTCTTTAACAGTGCAATTATAACTGTGATTAATTGCTATTAATTTTTTAATCGCAATTTTTTTTTAGTTAATCAAGCGAATTAACTGCGATTAATGGACAGCCTTAATAAAAAGGGTTATATAAGATTATGCTTTTAGGGATAGAGCAGATCATGTGGAATATTAGTTGAGTATCGTAACTGTGATAGTATTCTACTGCCATGAGCCTTGGGTTTGAGATGCCTTTAGCTACACATTTCCCATTTTTCTGCAGCATAAAAAAATGACTCTAGGGGCAGGTAGAGAAGTAGAGTTGTGGTTGAAAGGGTTTTAGGAGCTTATAAATTGTCCTATATATGTATAAGATTATATACCTAAATTGAAGTACTGGTTAGTATTGCTTAAGATGGCATTAACGTGTTGCATTTAGAAAAACGTGTCACAGTAAATTTGCTGTGTACATTGTTTCTTTATATATTGGAAGTGCAGAAAAGTCTCTTGTGGAAATGTAGAGTCTCTTAGTGTAATTGAGTTGATATGCTGGGTCAGTATTAGAGTATTTTAAAGAAAGATCCTTTATCTGGACTAGGGCAATCGTATTTCAAGTTCTCAAATAGAGGATGCTGCAGGGGGAGAAAGGGGAGCTGGAGGGAGGATACAGTTGGGAGGTGCTGGGGGTGTATTGGGGGTTGTACTGGGTAGGAATTTTTGGGAGGTTCTGGAGGGGTGTCTATGTGTAGTGGTAAAGGGTTTTGGGAGGGGTGACAGAGGGAGTATCTGTGGCCTCACGCTCGAGGTGGGGGGCAGTGTTGCATTCCCTATCTCGGTGGCATGGCGGCTGGATCAGGCCTGGGACACAATGCCAGCCTGTCCGTCAGTGCCTCCCTGTGGGTCTCTTCTCTTCCCGATGGCAGGGAGCTGGGGCCTAGCCCTGTCACCCCAGCCCTGTCACCCCTTCCATCCCAGCCCTGAGTACCTGTGGCAGGGCAGTCAAGAGGTGCTTTACGGCTCCACTTACCGGGCTGGTCAGGGCGGGGCAAACAGGAACCAGCAACTGTGGATGCAGGGGAGGGATTAATTGGGGTGCAGAAACCTCTTCTTCTGAGCTGCAGTGTCTGATACACAAGGAAAAATCCAGGACACTTCCTCTTATTTCAGAAATCTGCCCAGACGAAGATCAGGAAGCCAAAAAAGAGGTCATGTCTGGGAAAACCCAAATGTGTGGGAACCCTAATCTGTACATTTCCACGTTTTTTTTTTTTTTTTTTAGGGATCATATTGTTGTTTTTTTTACTCAAGTAACCTGAACTTCAAAACAACAAAGATTTTGATGGTGGGATAATCTTGATAACAATTCTGCTGTGAAAATATATAGCTGTCTTGTATTATTCTCTCTGTATACACATATATTAATTTTATATTATGTTTTTAGTGACAGGATGTATATTCACAGTAATTGCAATGTGACAGACCCAGGCCAATGGGGTACAGGAGTCTGGTAGAGGGCAAATATAATGGTCACTGGATGAGTAGTTTTCTGTACTCTGAGTGACCAGAGCAGGGGCTGCACTAGAGTAATCAGGAACCTGCTAGAACCAATTAAGGCAGACAGGCTGATTAGAACACCTGCAGCCAATCAAGGCAGGCTGCTCAGGGCACCTGGGTTTAAAAAGGAGCTCACTCCAGTCAGAGAGGGGAGCCAGAGGAGAGGAAGTGTGTGTGAGGAGTTGGAAGCAAGAGGCATAAGGAGCTGAGAGTGAGAGGGTGTGCTGCCGGAGGACTAAAGAGTACAAGGATTATCAGACACCAGGAGGAAGATCCTGTGGTGAGGATAAAGAAGGTGTTTGGAGGAGGCCATAGGGAAGTTGCTCAGGGAGGTGTAACTGTCATGCAGCTGTTACAGGAGATACTATAGACAGCTGCAATCCACAGGGCCCTGGGCTGGAACCCGGAGTAGAGGGCGGGCCCGGGTTCCCCCCAACCCTCCCAACTCCTGATCAGACACAGGAGGAGCTGACCCAGACTGTGGGGAAGATCACTGAGGTGAGCAAATCTACCAATAAGCACAGGACCCACCAAGGTAGAGGAAGAACTTTGTCACAGCAACTGTAACACAGTTTTATGTACAAATGTGTATACTTTGTACATATTTTTGTACAAATGTCTGTATCTATTTCTGTATAAGACTTGGTCCTGTTGCAGACCTTCTCAGTGGACAAACTCCAGATGACTTTAATGGTGCAGTATTAAGCACACATTTCTTAGAAAGGGAGCTAAATGCTGCTCTGTTTCACCTGTGCAATCCTAATGATTAGAGCTTAGACTAGTGCCATGGTTCTCCAACTTTTTTATTCTGTGGATCACTTCTCCAAACCCTCTATCACCACTGCTTCGTTTTCAAATAAGATGGTCTCCATGGAGCATGGTTAGAGAACTGTTGTCCTAGTATATTTCCTTTATTTTGTATTTTATATGTACTTAAACATACACACTTAAATAAATGATTGGAAATACACACACATGTACATTTGCACTCACTCTTACATTTTATAGATGTAGAGGTAGTATGTGATACATAAGTATGAATGAAGAGCTTATTGAAAGCTCATCAAATTGACCAGGAGTGGCAGTTTTAAAGTAACTGTCTAGAAGCAGTTATTGCTTTCAACCAGTGCCAGTATTCGTCCAGGATCTATGCTGTTCTGTGCAAAATACATGCCTGCTGGTTTCAAATGGATTTAGTGCTACCGCAGCTACACTGCTTTTTGTACTTATGCAAGCTGTCACTTATTTTGCGCGAATGTGTGTACACAAGCAGGGGAATCATGCCCCTAGTTCCTAATGTAGACATAGCATAAGAGGTAATACAATGATAGTGTGAAGTAGTATTGGCAAAATGATCAGTATTCTCAGTTGGTTAGCTAGTTCGTTTGTGAAATAAATTATAGCTCTTTGGTGTTCCTTAATGTGGCAGATATTTGTTAGGGTTTTTTGGGCACTGTTTTATTGGTAGTCCATTGTCAGATATTGGTGGCCTGGAATCTTCCCCCTTGCAGCCTACAGGGCTCTGCATGGAGTATCTGCACACACTGTGTTGTAGTAGTGGCTGCCTGGCTCCTCCTTCCACAAACTATTGTAATCCACGGGATCCCAGCAGGTTCTAATCCCACTGTTTGTACCTGACCAGTCCTCTGTCTTGTCTACAAGCAGCTGTATATGGCTGTAGAGTCACTCTTTGTAATCTCTCTGCTTTCTAATGCCTCCATACAACAGAAATGCAATATTTTTGATCTTCAGCAATACCCTAGGGTGACTCCAGGCTTTGAGTCTTAATCTTTTTTTTAATGCCACTCATTGCCTCAGGAGATTTTATAGTCTCTCTTTAAACTGCTCTTTGTCAGTTGACTAGAATCTGAGTGGAATGCTTAGTTTAGGCAATCACTTTAAAATTACAATATTCTTTTTTAACATTTAATCGCCATAAAAACTGTATAAAAAACCATTGTTGCATGACTCATTTATTTTCTTGCCTCTCTGCTTGTAGAATTGGCAGATGGAAACCCATCTCCTTTCCCTCATAAATATGCTGTATTTCAGTATGTATGTCTATAATTATAAAATTTAATCTGTCCATCTTGGGCCCATCTCATTTGAATGTAAGGAATTTATTTCACAGCGCATACATTATGAAAAACTATGTCAAGCCCTTAGCCTTGTTTCTCACAGAAACTGTCTTGAGTAGGTGGTCTGGACATGGAGGAGTATTGCTTTCTCATTTTTGTAGAAGATAGTAAAAAATATATATAAATCTCGGGAAAAGAATTTAGAATGATTGGTGATAGTGACTATTTCTTAATATAGTAAAGAATGGTCTAATAATTGTACTTCAAAATCTTTCACTTTTATTCTAATGACATGAATAATTTTCGTTTTATCCAGAGCCATTGTTGCTGTCAGACCAGTCTTTGTTGGCATTTTGTGTTAGATGCACTTTATCTAATAAGGCGCTCTTCATGCTTGCAGGAGCAAAAATCAGTTCCACTCAAAATTTGGATACCAAACTACCCTCAGTTGTAGCAGCCAGCATTAAAAAGTGCAGAGGCATAAGTAAGTTAAATACTAAGCCTCATCACTTCAGAAAATAAATAACATTTTTATTTCACTCTTTTAGTGTACCTTTTAAAGAAAAAAAAGCTAATGTAGGCTTTGTAAAGTCAATTTTTAATAAGATTTGGGTTGTTAGTTAATATCCATATCCGAATGCAAATCTATGGGGGAAAAGTAATTTTACTGCTTAGAATACTTTTGCTAATACCACATTATGTTGGATATTTGAATGGCATATAAGTGATAGAGTGCATAATAAGCTTAAAATAAGTGTTTTGCCTCGTATTAATGCTTTGCCTGTATTTCAGGGAGCATAATGAATTACTGCATGTTGACTAGCAGACAGCAGTATTTTACAGATGGTCACCTGCTGTTTATATTTTTAATCTTAACAGGAATTTCCTTTTTTTACCTTGACGGCCTTTCCACCTGGCTTCCTTGTCCATGTTGGTGGTGTGGTCAGTGCACGCTCTGTGAAGCTTTTGGACCGCATCCACAATCCTGGTATGTTAACTGAAGAAATCTTTTTTCAGTCATGTCTCACTGTGACCTTGGATTTCTGTTTGTTTGTTGATTTATTTATTTATACTAAAACAACCTTGTTTTCCAGTTAAGAATGAAAATTTGAAAAATATTAGTCATGCAGGAAAAAGATTTTTAGTGAGAAACTCTTCTGCAATTTTTTCTTAATGTTTTTGGTGTAATGAAGCAGTAAGGAACTATGAACCTAATAATGTAGAACCAGAATTAATGCCTTTGGATTTTGAAGCTGTGGGTTAATTTTTGGCCAAGGTTTAATGTTAACTTTGAAATGTTTTATGTGAAAGCCATGAAAGCAGATTAAATCCGTCATGTTAACTTTAAACTTTGTTTAATTTCCAGCAGTTTTTAAAATCTTTAAGAATTGGCCACAGTTTAGTTCATCCAGTGTTTTTGACTCTTAAGTGATATGAACAGAAACAACTTTTTATTTTGCAACAAGTGAAAACCTTAACGTAATTTTCTGCAGATAATTTTTCTTTGGAAACTCCAACGCTAATGCATTTTGCATGCTCTATTTCTGGAGTCAGAGTTAAGCAGCTCTTGGCTGTTAGTACTTCATCTTGGTATTGTTCACTGAATCAAATGGAAAATATGCCTAAAAATAAAAGATTTGAGTTGGTCAGTTCCCCTGAAACAAAGGCAGATTAAAGAAAAATAGCATCTACTGTGGTTTTGCATTCACTCGGCAGGAGTAATTAGCTTTTAAAATTTTTGCAAATGCATCTTTTTCAGGCATCAGTCTTTTTTTTCTTTTTTTAATCTTTTACCTGTTATTGACTTCCCACGCTATCTATGATTTCTGCAAATGGGTCTAGATAACTTCAAGTTATTGGTTTAAGACTCAATAAAATGTGACAGAGAATGTGAAACAAAATCCATGAGTCACATAAATGTAAGAGAGCTATTTTTGAGGGTTTTTTGAAGTGACTAAGTACACAATTTTCTTTTCTCTGCCTGTAATCGTCTAAGGTTTTGTTTTATTCCTATGTATGCAATAGTTAAAAGATGAAAAGAAATATCTTGATACGTTAGAAGATAAATATACTCAATTTATGTATGACCTCAACTCCCCTGACTTGCAGTTAGCTCGGGGCTTTACATACTTACCTTTAATGTGATACTAATACAACTTTGGGTTATTTTATAGTGTAATAAATTATCAGTATACTATTCTCTTTATAAAAACTTGTGTGTGTTACTTATAAGCCTACATCAGAACAAAAAGCATTCTTAGAAAGAATGGGAAAGATATCAACTATATTCTAATATTTTCTGAAATAACATCTTGCACTATGCACGTTTTTTTTTTTTGCTGACTATAACATTTGATAACAGACTGCCTGAAAGCAGGAGAAGAACTGATGGTAGATGCATATGCTGATTAAATAGTTTCTGTTTGCACACGAAAATGGCTGTAGCAGCATCTGCTGAAGAACTTTAATTGCTTCTGACAAGTGAATGTAGGACTTTCGATCCATCAAATTCAGTATCATGCCTAAGAGAGAGAAAGAAACAATTTGGAAACCCCAGTAACTGGTGTGGGAACTATCTTAACCAGCTTTGAGTCAAATAATAATTTGACTCAATTCCTTGCAAAGGAAACACAAAAGCTGCCAAGTAAATAAACAGGAAAATGTAGAAAAAGAAAGAACATTTAAAGCGGTTGTTTGAAAACAAAACAGAAAAAAAAAAGCTGGTAATTGCTATATGCTGTACACTTGATCATGCCGAGTGCTATAGCATGCTCCTTACTTTCTGCCCTTTCTATTTCAACCTCTTATTAACTCTGCTGTCTGTGTCTTTCCAGTTCCTGTGGAGTGGTGTTGTCAATTGTGTTCTTGTTGGTAGTGTTTTTTTTCACTATTCTGCTCCTATAACTGATCTACTAATTTGCTGTTTTGAACTCAGCCTTTGTCGGAATTATGGGTAACACAAGATCATACAAACTGCTAGACTGGAATAGTTTCAATTCAGGTATTTTATTAGTCATTCAGTACTACATATGCTGACAGAAATTATGGCAGCTCAGTGAAGTTCTTAGAAATGTTTTGGATCATTAATTAGGTTAATATTTTAAATTTAAATTTGTTTAGCCACCAAATAAATCAATGTCTAATTGTCAGAATGTTCTTTAAAAAGGTTTTCCATACATTATCAAAATGCAAAACTATATTTTATTATAAAATAGTACTGCTAGAATTATTTAATATCAACCCAAAAAGTAGTTGTTCAGTCGATTTTAGTGGCTTTTGATTTAATGTGACAGTTGAAATCAAATCATAAACTAAGGTTTTTTGGGGGAAGGTGATGGATTCTTGTCTATACAACCGCTTTTAGCCCAATCCAGCACTTCTTCCAAAGACTTCGGATATTGGATGAATATGTTTGCTCAAAAGAGATCTAAAAGAAGAGACTTTGAGGACAAACTTACTACTTAGAAAGTAAAGGGTAGTGGAGCAGTCCAGTGTGTGTAGTCTCATAAGTCTTGTTTTGTAAACACATCAAGCTGACATCCCTGATGGTAATTGTTTGGTTTTGATTTATTAAAAATTCAAAGGAAAAAGTCTTATTCTCTTGTAACTGTGGGCCCAGATTCTGCCAGGTCCATATATGGGTGCAAGGAAGAGTTGCCTTCATAAGGTCCAGGTCGAATACCAGTCCCTGTGCTGGGGGAAGTGTATGGACTACTCCTTTCATATTCTTCTGGAGGCACAAGATGCCCTGGAGAAGGCAAAGCCAAGGCTTTTCCATCTCACATACTGGCCAGCAGAGCTTGCCAGCTGCTGTGGCTTTTAGAATGGGCCACATAAAAGGATGTAGTGGTGAGCAAGCAGCCTCTGAGCATCTGAGAGCTTGAGGGAAACGTTTTACCTCCTGTTGCTATGCTTAGGGCAGTGCAGCTCCATGCCATTCCTTATTATGGGCTGTGCATAAATAGTACAATCTTGCCTGTAGATGTCAGTGGACCTGTAATATTTCCAAATTAATAAATCTGCTTTGAGGGGCTCCATAGAAGAAGAGGAAGAAGTTGATAGAGTAGAGGAAGCACCACCGGGTAATGGAAGGAAAAAATTAGGTAGTGTAGGAGCAGAACTATGACAGGGACGGAATCTGAGACACTTGTGTAGATCCAGTGGGCTGAGTTGATCATGTCAAAGGCAGTACTGAGGCCAAACTGAATGAGAAGAGAGAAGAGTCATCATCAAGTGAAAGGAAGTTGTTGATTAGAGACCACTTTGCATGTATTAAATTATATATTGTTTTAATATTCATATTTTTGTTTGTTTTGTTTTTGTTTAACACACATTTCATCTTCCCTGTCGGGAACTGCTCCAACAGAATCTCCTTAACTCCAGTGACCTGAAAGACAGACAAAAGGAGAAAATTAGTGTTAGGAAAAAACCTAGGGATCCCTATCTTCATTGCCACAAAACACCTCTTTATAAACTTAGTTTTGATGTTTGAAATCCTCCAGAAGTCTAGTTTTGTATTTGAGGTGATGGGGAGATAGCTTGACTGGGTTTTGATCCCATAGCTACAGTAACTAGACACATAAACAGAGGGTTTTCTTTCACAGTCATCGAATTTGTAGTGTACATATGAATTGCATTTCATGTTGCTATCTGGAGTTTAAAGGTGACAATGGAAAATTCAGTACAACAGAAAATGGCATAACATGTTCATAGCTGTCAAACATCAGAACATGTAGAAACAGCAAGATTTTAAGTGTGAGCACTTATAGCCTTTCCCTTTAAAATCTTTGATTTGAGCTGTAATATTTGTGTGTGCTGATGTGACTATTCAGAGTTAAGGCAGCTATCAGAGGGTTATGTGACTGGAGTAAGAATCCTTTCTACACCTAAATGGACCTTCGGCTGTCCAAAATTAGTTAGTAAAATTTGTGGGTTTTAACCTTTTTATAATATTTAATAAAAATGATGATTTTCTACAGACATGTTTTGGAGGGTTGAATCTCCCTTTCATTTTTATGGCTAATGACAATGTTGTTTCAATGTTTATTTATACATCAGATGTACCCTGAAATTAATGAGATTTTTTTTTGGAAATCTTCATTACTTTCCTTACAGATAATCTAGCCACTGAGTCAAAATTATCTGGCAGATATTAGTCATTTCTTTTTTTTTTATTGTGTGTTTAGATTCAAGATTTATAATTCAGTAAACTGTGACTTAAAAAAGAGACAATTTATTTAGTTTTAATCTATGCTTAAAGTGATTCTGTTTTATGAGCTAAGTACACTGATTTTAAAACTCTCCTTAAGGTAAAGCTTTACACAAATACTTTGGGGGCCAAATTCTCTTTTCAGTGCACCAACAAAACTCTTTTAAGTAGTATAGTTGCACCATTATGACAAAGATCACAGTTCGTGTTTGCATAATTAAATGGAAAAGTGGCAGATTACTGCTTTCCCATTATTGCATAAAATCACTATTCATACACACGGACTCTTTAGGTTTGGAAGTATGGGGCCTGATCAAAGCCTTCTGAAGTCCATGTGAATTCCCTCATTGACTTCATTGGGTTTTGGATCAGACCTAAGATAATAGAGGATGATGGGGCAATGGTGGAAATATGTGCAAGCCTCAAAAAGACAATTAGAAAAGAACTAGAATGGGCCCAGCAGAAATCATTGAATATAAACCTTAGAAAACTTTCAGGAAAGTGTAGCTAAATGTGCAGTTAAAACTACCCACAGGCAGTTTACTTATGCAACTAGAACTGAGATGACAGATAACCCAAGGTCTTATTGACCTTGGCAGCGTTACAGAAATGACTCTGTAAACATTAACGATCCTTGAATAATTTTTCCAATCTATTAGACATAACAGATTTTCCTTCCACTTGTTTTTCTATCTGCTGTTTTTCTGCTTAATCTCTATTTTCCTTTAAAACAGATATTTATAACGCACAATGCAAGGTAATTTCCACTCCAGGTTTATCTTAACATTCTTATGTCCTATCCTTAATTTTTTTTAGAGCTACTGTAGCTATTCAGGCTTGTATTCCTTGTCTCTTGAATAGAATTGTGGTTGACTCCACTAGACAATGTAACTCTGACTTTATGCAGTAGTACTTTATTCAGTGTTTTTAAAGAACTGCAAAAGATAGTTCGCTTGTTAATATATACTCACTTAGGGCCTGATCCAACTCTCATTGAAGTCAATGGAAATGCTTCCATTAACATCACTGGGCATTAAATTTGGATATTTAGAGTAGGGATCCTTGTCTTTTTTATGCAAGAGCATGTTGTGGCACCAACAGCGGTGATTGTGAAGTCTTTGTGAACATAATGTGTAAAAACATCAGGATCTTAAACATGCACAGGAAGTGCAGAGGTGAACAAATTCGTCTTATTTCTGTAGCTGTGTGCTGATGTAAGTTGTCTCTTTCTTGCTGACTACTGTGTTTAGTGTTCTTTCTATACAAGACTTTTAGAATTCCTATTCTGTATTGATGTCAGTAGGAGAAGCTGAGTCCCTCAGTGTTTGCAATTCTATGTATAGTCTTCATAAAATAGTTTTAGGATTGCATGTTTCTGATTCCTATCCCAAACCCATTTGTTATGTCAAACCAACAGGGTAACAAGCCCTGTGGATTGGAGGAAGCAGTAGAAGAGAGCTATCTTGACTTTAGTAAGGCTTTTGATACTGTCTCCTGTGACCTTATAAGCAAACAAGGGAAATATAGCCTAGATAAACCTACAACAGGAGGATGAATTTCTCACTGGAAAACCATACTCAGTTGTTATCAGTGATTCACAGTCAAGCTGAAAGAGTATATCAAGTGGGATCCCATAGAGATTTGTCCAGGGTCTGGTTCTATTCAGTATTTTCATAAATTATTTGGATAATAGCATAGAGAGTGCGCTTACAAAGTTTGCAGACGATACCAAGCTGAGTATAGTGTTGCAGGCTCTTTGGAGGACAGGATTAGAATTCAAAATGATCTTGACAAATTGGAGAAATGGTCTGAAATAAATAGGATGAAATTCAATAAGGACAAATGCAGAGGACTACACTTGGGAAGAAATAATCAACTGCACAAATACAAAATGGAAAATGATTGCCTAGGAAGGAGTACTGCAGAAAAAAATCAGAGGGTTATAGTGTATCACAAACTAAATATGAATTAACAATGTAATCCTGTTGCAAAAAAAGCAAACATTCTGGGATGTATTAGCAGGAGTATTGGAAGCAAGACATGAGAAATAATTATTCTACTTTACTCAGCACTGATAAGGCCACAGCTGGAGTAAACTGGAGGACTCTGTCCATTTCTGAGGACCACACTTTGGGAAAGATGTGGATGAATTGGAGAAAGTCCAGAGGAGAGCAACAAAAATGAAAAAAAGGTCTAGAAAACATGACCCATGAGGAGAAATTGGGGGGGAAAAAAAAAAAAGAAAGAAAAGAAAAGTTTCTTTAATCTGGAGAAGAGAAGATGGAGGGTAGACATGATAAATCTTCAGGTAAGTAAAAAGTTTTGAGGAGGAGGGTGATAGATGGTTCTTCTTATCCACCTAGGACCGGACAAGTAGTAATGGTCTTAAATTGCAGAGTGGAGATTTAGGCTAGACATTAGGAAAAACTTCCTAATTGAAAGGATAGTTAAGAACTGGAGCAAATTACCTAAGGAGGTTGTGGAATGTCCATCTTGGGAGGTTTTTAAGAATAGGTTAGACAAATGCCTGACACGGATGATCTATAATATTTAATCCTGCCTCAGGCCTAGTCTACTCTGGGGGACGTGGGGGGATCGATCTAAGTTATGCAACTTCAGCTACATGAATAACGTAGCTGAAGTCGACATACTTAGATCGACTTACTGTGGTGTCTTCACCGTGGTGAGTTGAGTGCTGCCGTTCCTCCATCGACTCTGCCTATGCCTCTCACCGAGCTGGAGTACGGGAGAGCGCTCGGGGGTTGATTTATTGCTTCTAGACTAGATGCAATGGATCAATTGCTGCCTGCCGATCTGGCCGGTAGTGAAGACATACCCTCAGTACAGAGGACTAGATTAGAGGACCTGTTGAGGTCCCTTCCAGACCTACATTTCTGTCAGTCTCTGGTTATTAGATATTGAAATACTTGGTTAGTGTTCATTTTTAAGGTGTGCACTTAGTTGGTTTGTTTAATCTTTTAGACAGAGCTTGTATGTAGTTGGTTTTACTATACTGTTTATATACTAAATACTCTTAAATAATATGGATAGTAGAGGACAGACTTTATCTGCTAACAGAGATGGCTCTACTTTAAGGCAATGCTGTCATTTGAAGGTGTTTTTAAATTATACTATTCATTGTGCCTGGATGATAAAGCAATAGGTGTATGGTAAATTAGGTATCTTTCTTCAGTAACTAGTTGTGCTCCAAAGCAACAGTTGCAAACTTTGTCCCTGATATTATAACGAGAACTACAACTCCTGTGCCCTTCTGGAGTCCCACTGACTTCATTGTGGAGATTTGTGCTAGAGGATCCTGATGCAGAGGTGTGGGGCATTCAGCAGTATCAAGTTAATAACTGAAAGTCTGGAAAAAATGAGAAGAGAGCTAAATATTTAAGTCTGGGACTTAATTTGGACCTGGTCCACTGAGAACAAGTGTTTTTGGCTTTTTTAACGTTGCAGATGTAAATGTTTAAAAATTACATACTAGTCGTTCAGTTATCATTACCATTTTTGGCATTCATTGCTACAAATGATGCATAATAAAATATTGTAACTTTTCTGCCTTAAACCTGCAAAGGCTATTCTAATCAGCAGAAAGTTGAATTTTAAAAGTGCGTATATACGAAACATATTTTCAGTGCTCTTTTTTAAATTGTTACTTGTTTATCTCGATGAGGGTCTGTATCTTCAGTACTGTTGCAATCACACCCTGTAGCAGTCTCCTTGAACTCTAACTTAGAAGACTATCTATTCATGTCTGCATTGCTGGGATTACTGGGGCTAGATTGTTTTAAAATAGTTAACAGTAACTGGTTTATTCTAGCTAATGCTGGTTACTGTCAAACCCTCAGTATGTAGATAATGTAGGATTATTTTAGAAGCAGACTGCTTGCCTGTGTTAGAGCTGGTAATGTTGTAAACAGATTATTTACTTGAACTGTTGCCAACTGATGGAGACCTATCCCTTTGAATTTGTTTGTATTTCCTATGACTTCCAAACAGACTAAATCATACTTTGTTCTGTCCAGGTGATTCCTGGTTGTAGAATGCCAAAGTAGAACATCTTTTGTAATTTGTAGTGTGTTGCTGATGTATAAACTGTTGAGCTTTAAGGGCAGTCTTTTTTTCAGAGTCAGCAGTCAAACTGTCATCTTTCGCTTGATATTTGGAACATTCTGCTTAGAATTCTAAAGTTAATGTAGGTTAGTTCACAGCTGTGATGTCATACCAATGATCAATAAAAACTGCCACCTATTTTAAGTATTTAGAAGCTGTCTATCACTTTGGTATCTAAGCATCTGGTCAAAAACTGCTTAAGTGGCATTCAAGGAGCATGTGCATTGGGTGCTATTAGACTGTGGAGTTGGGGTAAGGCAGTAATAGAAACCATTTTGGAGTTTCAGGCTGGAGAGAGAATCAGTCATTGGGCAGCCTAATCAGGATGAACCCAGAGGCCAAATTTTGAATTTAAGGGTTATAATTTTATTTTAGGTTATGATACTTGCAACTTCCATGATAAGTTCTAGAACCCCTTAATAGAACTATATCTCCATATTTCATACTTGCCTGCTCTTAAACTCAGTCCTTTTTGCAAGTATACACATACCTATAAGAAATCCAGAAATTATGGAGATGCTAATTGCTTAAGCTGAGTTCTGTTTTAAACTTAACAGAGAGAATCAACTTCTTTGTTTTGTATGAGAAATATGTTGTATGTTCTGCAAGTATACAGCACTTACTCTTTCAATAGAGAATTAATTTTCTAGGAATTTACAAGTAAATCAATTAATTAGTTTGAGTTAAAATTGATTAAACTAGGAGCTTTAAGAAATTAGATACCTGTCAGTCTTTTGTTAGTCCTAAATGAGAATAACAATTGAATAACACAGATACTCAAACTTTTTTGTGCACGAATTATATTTGAAGAAATTAGGTTATAATTCAACTAAGTTATTAATTATCAGAGGGGTAGCCGTGTTAGTCTGGATCTGTAAAAGCAGCAAAGAATCCTGTGGCACCTTATAGACTAACAGACGTTTTGGAGCATGAGCTTTCGTGGGGGCATCTGAAGAAGTGGGTATTCACCCACAAAGCTCACGCTCCAAAACGTCTGTTAGTCTATAAGGTGCCACAGGATTCTTTGCTGCTAAGTTATTAATGATTGTTGTATCTAATTGCTGTGATTATGTAGGATATAGATGGTCAGTTCAGCAGCTCAGGTGCCTTAATTGGAGCCATTGTGTCATCAGCGATAACTACACTAATTATCACGCTTCCTCTACACCTGATTTGCTTGTAGCACTTCATTTGTTGTAATGACTCGATATGAGAAATACTAGCCACATGTGTCAGGCGTTCTTAATGAATAGATTTACTTGGCCAGTCGCTGTGCTCTGAAGATTCTATGATTGCGTACTAACATGGATATTTGGCTTAAAAAGCTCTCTGTGGTATTGCTGCTGGAGTTGCTCTATGTTTGAGACAGCACTGCTGAGGGAACTGAACTAAGACCACAGAAGGTTCCTGTAAAGCTTGGGACTCAAGAAACAGCTTTCTCTGCCCCATCTTCACATAGCATCAGTGTTACTAACGCACTTTTCTAAACCAGTATGTGAATTTCAAGGCCAGATTCACCAATGTGTTTTGGCTGCTTTTGTGCTACTCTGGTAATGCGAAGCAAAAGTAAACCTATCTTAAATGGTTGGTGGGTTCTGGCTGCTTTGCACTGCATTGGTGTACTAGTGCAGTGGTTCTCAACCAGGAAGGAGTATGTGTTCCCCTGGATGTATGCAGAGGTGTTTCAGGGGTACATCAACTTACCTAGATATTTGCTTAGTTTTACAACGAGCTACATAAAAACCCTAGCAAAGTCAGTACAGATTAAAATTTCATACAGACAATGATTCGTTTGTACTACTGTATATACACTGAAATGTAGGTACAGTATATTCCAGTTGATCTGTTTGATAATTATATAGTAAACATGAGAAAGTAAGCAGTTTCTCGTTAATAATGTGCTATGACACTTCCATATTTTTTATGTCTGATTTTATAAGCAAGTAGTTTTTAAGTGAGAGGAAACTTGGGGTACGCAGGACAAATCAGACTCCTGAAAGGGGAACAGCAGTCTGGAAAGGTTGAGTCACTGTGTTAGTGAATCTGCCCTGAAAATTTAAAACAACAAAAAACAAACAAAAATGTAAGGGTGATACTACTTATCTTCAGACCATTAGAAATATTGCATGAGGGCATTCTCTTTGGGTTTCTTGTGTAGTTTTTGTACTGGAATTTTAAATTTTTGAAAAAAAGTGTAGCAAATTTCTGACAAAAAATCTATATTCAGGGGGAGTTAAGTTTGGGAGAATGTATCAGTAACTTAAGGGTAAAATACATTATAGGGACTTTGGAAATATTTCCAAAGCAAAACATTAGAAACCTAGGAAATTAAAGGAATCAGAACATGTTAAGATAAAAAATGCAGATGTCATTCTAACAACATTAATTGCCCTGTAGTGATAAAACTGTGTCTTTAAAAATCACTTTTACCTGATCTGGGACCACAAATGCTAAAAATACCTTGATCGTAATTGTAAACATGATATTGCCCTTAACCTTAATTCTGAATTTTCTAGGTTTGTAATAGCTGGTTTTCAGAATAATTACAACATCCTTATAATGTATTTTACCCAAAGATTAGTATTACTTATGCTCAGCCAATTCTATTTTAATGTTTTTTTGTCTGAGAATAAATATATTAGGTAGATGCACTTTCAGTTATGCATACTGCATCTCTTTAATACAGTACTACATGTTATAAAGAACTTTCTGATGTTCTGTTTGCCTGAACAGTTTGGGACATGTTAAACAAAAATGAGGTGTTGAATGTTGTCCTTCACACTATTACTTGAATTTTTATAATTTCTTCCACTCAAGGGTTTTCAAAGCACATTTCAAATGTTTAGTAAACCTCTCAATACTTTTGTAAACTGGTATTTTTTTAGGGCAAACTGAAGCACAAAGAAGTGATTTGCTGAAACTCACAGAGCAAACCTGTAACAGAACTGGAATTAGAACTACAGAGTCCTGCTTAGTAAGAACTACTAGGCTCCTATTCTAAACACTGTTTTATCTAACTTGATCTGTCACATTTGTAAAAGTACCCATTACTGTAGTATCTACGCACTGAATAGGATTTAAGATTTAAATGTGAGTGATGTACTCTCTCCCCAGGGACTTAAATGTTTCAATTGAGGATGGGGGATAATTTATTTTGAATAATATGTTAAATAGCTTGGGTGCTTTATTTTAAACACAAGCTGTCTGGCATATATTCATGATTGAAGTCTGATTTATGTGAAAGGGGATTAGCTGTAATTCACCTAAGGCATAGAGGATTTTCCCAATTTGTTTCAAAAGAGTTACTGATACTCTAGGTTTTAGGGCTAAATCACTAAATACCAAATAAATTTCAGAACTATTTTTCTGAAGCTTCCAACTTTTGTGTAGACGGTTATCACTCTTAAAATACTTGCTGTACTTCTGTATGCATGTTCCAAAGTTTCACAAGTGCAGCCCTTGTTCTGAGTTTTTTGTTCTAACAATTGTTCTTACTTCCTGTGAGTGTCAGTTATCCATTTGAGAGATCAGTAAGATGAACATATATGAATCATTGAAAGGAAATGTGATTCTATTTCAGTAAGTGGTATCTATACCAATTTAATTTAATTTAATTCAACACAGCTTTATTTTGTATAGCATCTTTCTTACAGAATGAATCCCAAAACAAAGTTAGATAGTACAAAATAGCAGAGGGAGGGGGATTGTAATAGAGACAAGGGATAGAAGACGATCTCCTTCTTGTTCAGCAGCTCCTAAAATAAATAAGAGGACGGTGAAGTAAGAATTCACCATATCTAATCTCAAGGAATGCGAATTTAACTTATTGGCTTACATATATTTGTATTATTCTACTGTAAATGAGCCCCTACCCAGTTCTCTGAGTGTCCTTGGCAATCTTTTAAAAATACACATTCTTCAGTTACCTCAAGATCAAATAAATTAACCTAGCGACGACATAAATATAACAAAAGTAATTAACTTCCTCACAAAATCCTCATCAGACTTATATAGGTCTGGGCAGCAGAGGTGTGTATCACTTCTCTCTTGCTAATTGTGAGAGAAAACATAGGCCTTCCAGTACACTCAAAAACTAACAAGCTTGGGCTTTTACAGACCAGCAGGGGAAGCAAGTTCCAAAGATTTGGGGTCCTAATGGAAAATGCCCTGCCATCCATCCCCTCTCTGTCACACCAGTGGAGTTTCATTGCAGGTACCTTCTCTGATGCAACTATAGCAGGACATTGCAGGGCAAGAGGTGGTATCTTAGACCCCCATCCTGTAAAAGCTTTCATACAAATGTAATACACTGTGAGTATTCCCATTGAAGTCAATGGGACTGTTCACAGAGCAGAAACCAAAGCATGTACATCAATCTTTGCAGGATCAGGGCCTGGTTGTAGGCTGCTTTAGGATTTTATTGGTTCATACCATAATCTTAACGTCAAACTTGAGACCAACGGGCAGCTAGTGCAGATCAGAATAAAGGTTCAGTGTGTTCACAAAAAGACAACCTGTTTAATACCAGTAAGTGAGCCAGTGAATTCTGGTCCTGCTGCAGTTTCTGGATGATTTAGCCCCATGTAAAGGTATTGCAGTAATTTAAACTTGAGATGACAGGCACGGAAGGTAGTTGCATGGTCTGCTTCTGGAAGAAACAGATATAACCTCTTAATCATCTGTAGGAAGAGAAAAGTTGACTTGGCTGTTGCAGCTGCCTGACTTTCAAATAGCAGCTAGGGCTCTAAGATGTTCTTGGGCTGGAGACCAGAGGGAGAGTTCCTGTAAACAAGACAGGCGTTTGTTTCCCAAAAATGCACACTACAGAATACACTATTGCATTGTATTGGAAATCCTCTCCAGTACCAGAGCAGCAGATAAGCTAACTGCTACCATCAGTGGAAAAAGGAGTGACCATGCTTTTATCTGGACCATACTCTAGAGGAAGGATCTCTTTCCCCACACCTCTACTCTTCACTCTCAAGCCCGGTAGGGAGGATTTGGCAGAAAGAAGTTCTGAGAGGTTTGGGCAAGGGACTTCAAGTTACAGAGCAGAAGAGAGCCACTATGTCCACCTCTACAATTTTGAGGTTACAGTAGCCGTCACTGCTACTGAGTCCTTGCCCCACAAGGTATATGGTGATGGATCTGCATAATGAAAGATCCAGAGGTTGATTTTGAAAGATATAGTTACTCTCACAAGCTCCACTCTTTTGAGACATCAGCAAGAAATTTCAGTAGATTGTGAAAATCCTTCATAATAGGCTTGTTCTTCTCCTTTCTTAATGCTGACATTCTGAATTTTCATTTATCAGAGGGGTAGCCGTATTAGTCTGGATCTGTAAAAGTAGCAGAGAGTCCTGTAGCACCTTATAGACTAGTTAACACACAGTTGAAATTAACTGCAGCAATTAATACTTCATAGAGCTATTACTTCAGGCTGTCTGCAGATTCTGCCCGGACATCTCTGCATCAGTTTACATTCAGTTGATATTTTGATGGCTCTATTTGCAATTTAAGGATTTACGGACTTAATTTTCTTTAAAAAGTTTAAATTCTCCAGTGCAAGATCCTAGAAAATAGTACTGGCTCACTATGTCTCTGAGAGCTGGTCTAATTTAACCCCTGGAAAGAAATACGGGTCTCATGCAGGGAAGAGCCCAGAAATCTGGGCTCTGGAAATATACTCCCCCTTGCCACCCAGAACAGTAGAACTATACAGTTCTGCTCTGTCTAGGGCTCTCCATTCAGGGAGATGGGGACAGGATTTTGTCCTATGTCTGTATACAAACTAATAGAGACCAGACTTGCATTCTAAAGTAATGAACCAAAAGCTAAATTGACTGCATTTGGAACTGATTGGAAAGAAATTTAGGTTCAAGATAACAACTTTATAACACAATTATGATGCATTTGTTTGCGCTTTCCAAAACTGTTCAATAAACAGTAAGTTTTAGACTTTTCAGTTGGAGCAGGATTTAGTTTGCACCGTCTCTATGAAGAATACCTTCCCATGTACATAATTTTTCAAATCTTTCAGCTCTAGAAACAATGTTTGTGCTTCCACTTAGATATAGGCATCATGCTGATGTTGAAACATTAATAGAAATGTGTTCTTTAATAATTAAATATTCACAATATCTGGTTTACAATGAAGAGCAGTTAATAGCAATAGAATTTTTTGCAAACCTTTTGCTTAAAGTTTTAGAAAACCCTTGCTAAACTGTTTAATAGATTTGCTAGAAAAGCTTGTGATGGAGTGCTATGTATGCTTGCCTTTGCTTTCACCAGAATTCAGGGCCATTACTTTCTGTAACCATTTCAGTGAGCTGCCATAGTTTTCAGTCTGTACTGTCACCTGATCCAAGCATGCGCCAAAAAAACCACCGTTTCTGGCTACTGTCTGCTGAATCTGCTTTGCGAACCCTTAGTTCTTTAAGCTTTTGCTTTAGCCAAAAACAAAACAGACACCCTTTTGGAGTGTACTGGACACATGCTATCCTGCTTCCCCTAGCTCCTTTAATGTCTATGTAAATCCTTAGCTTTACTAAACTTGTAAATGCTACAATGGCATCCTCATGTGGAATTGTGTGGCTCATGTGTCAAAATAAAAGGCTGCTTGTGGTGAATATATTTGTCCAAAAAATATGAATGCCTACACATTGCACCGCGTTCAGTGTTTTGTATCAATTACTATTCCAATGTCATGGTGTCTTACTTTAATTGTATAAAATCATTTTGTATTTTAATATGCAAAGGTAAGTTTGTGTATACTAAATGTTAATACATAGTGTTTTATGTATTTATAACTATGTAAATTATCTTGGTTCACAGTATCTTACTACATTTTGAAAAAAAATTAGCCCTACATTTAAAGGACATAAAAAGATCTCTTCATTCATATGCACTTGTTGACAAACATGGCTCCTGTGGGATTTCTTTTTAATCTTGTTCAATGGCAGTTGGTTGACTTTTATCAATGGTATTGGGCTTGGGCCTGTTTCCCATTGTGTGTAATGGGGAAAATAGCTTTGACTTTAATGGGAGTGAGGTCCGGCCTATTATATTACTGTGAATTAATAGTGCTTTTACTTTCATCTTACTATTCCTGACATGTTGACCAGAATCTGGGGAAAGAATAAGTGGTAAAATGTTATCTGAGCACTCTACAGGTAAAAGAAATAGCTGTGAGTGTCTCGGGTGCTGAGACTGCGTCCTCCTCCCACATAATATACAGTATTTTAAGGTGAAGTGAGTCGAAAAATTGTCAAGTAATCTTTTAGGAAGCTCACTCCTAAACTTTGTAATCCACATGCCCAGAATCTCCGTGAGGGGAAATGATGTGTGGTACCAATGTGAGGACCCATCATTATTTCTGCTTTTTCTGGTTCTCTTTGTCCACTTCCTTCTCTTCCTTTGTCCACTTCCTTCCTTCTCTTACTCCCACCCCATCCTTCTTTGCATGACCTTACTGGTTGCATTTGTATTGCTCTTTTTAATTCTCATCTTTTTCTTTCCCTGTTTATTTTTTTCTCCTGACTGTTCAATACATTGTTTCCACCTCATCCCCCTCCCTTTTTTTTTGCACTTTTTTTGTCTGAGTAAGCAGCAGCAGTAGCTGCCAAACTAACACTTTCCATTCTTAAGGCTGCAGAGGGAAACTGATCAGCATTTTAGCAGATCCTTTTGTATCAAAGTCTTTATGCAGGGCTGCAAAAAGAAACATACTAGGATCATGAGATTCTAGCCTCACTGTCCCCCTTCCCCCTCCCTTTTTTTTTTCTTTTGGCAAATGTTTCTCTTGCAAAGTCATAATGTATTGGAGGACTGTTTCATCAAATGAGATCTAGCTAGATACCCCACTCTATCTGATCAGGAAGTGTAGTGAGTAGCTAATGTAAGTGCTTTAGTTGCACTGGACTCTTGACTTGTTGTAAACTACAACATTAGTAAACTTAGGTATGTAATAGACATACACATTAATAATTGAATTATTTGTCTTGATTGAGTGTAGGTAGAGGGGTCCCTCCTGAGATTTTTACTACCTTTGGCACTTGCATCACTGGGAATACCCCTCAAGCCAGAGAGAGTTAGGGATGGCACTCTTCAGAATGTGTTTTGTTGCTTTTTCTTCTACATCTGCCTCCCATTTGGCTGGCATTTGTAGCGTTTTCCCTAGAGTTTGAAAGGACTACCTCTCTAGTGTTCCCACCGTCGTGACAGGTGAAAAGCATGAGACCTCATTGAGGGTTTGAGTGCAATTCCTCAGCGTGGGCCAGATTTTCTGTGTTCAAACTTGCAGTCAAAATAGGTTTTAATAGTGACATAACATTCCCACTAGTGAGAGCATAAAAAGCTTACATCGATGTCGCTGAAAGTTTATAACCAGTGTATTCACTTCTGTGATTCTAAAGATAAATACACTAAGAACGCTATGTGGATTTTTACTAGTAAACACAATGGAATCTGCTCATAGTAAACAAGATGTAATGAAACTTGGTATATCATTGTCAGTAAAAGTAACAAATTCCTTCAGCATGTAAATTGCCTTTCTGTCTGTAGTTAATTCCTATGAAGAGTGAAATTTATGTGTGTGTATAATATATATTTATTCTTCTTCGAGTGGATTGCTCATATCCATTCCAGTTAGATGTGCGCGCTGTGCGTGCCCGTTCGTCGGAAGATTTTTACCCTAGCAACTCCGGTGGGCCGGCAGGTCACCCCCTAGAGTGGCGCCGGCATGGCGCCTGATTTATACCCCTGCCAGCCCGTCCGTTCCTCAGTTCCTTCTTACCGCCGTGTCGGTCGTTGGAACTGTGGAGCACGGCATAGCTGTCCTCCACGTCCCTAGCTCTCCATTGTCTCGTTGTTCTAATAGTTGTATATAGTTATAGTTGTAGTTAGAGTTTATAATATTAGTTGTTAGTTGTATTACTTCATGTATATAGTTACCAGGCTTGGGCTCTAGCCCTCCCCCGCGCCCGGCGCCGGGCTCATGCCCAGTTCGCCAGGGTTTAAACAGTGCTCGGCCTGCAAGAAGCCGATGCCAACGAGCGATCCCCACGACGCCTGCGTGAAGTGCCTTGGGGAATCGCATATCTCTGAAAAGTGCCGCATTTGTAAGGCATTTAAGCCAAGAACAAAAAAGGAGAGAGATCAGCGCTTAAAGACCCTCTTAATGGAAGCAGCGCTTAACCCTCCAGCCTCGACGCCGAGCGCTGGCTCCGCTCAGGCACCGGGAAAACGCCTCGGCACCGGCCCTCCCCAGCACCGGGCCCCGAAGCAAGGCCTTCGACATCTGCCACTCCAGCCAAACAGACGCGGACAGAGCGTCCGGCACCATCTACTGCTGCGGCACCGATGCCAGGGATTCCGTCGAGTCTGGTCCCTCACAGCTCCCCCATAAGATCTGGGGTCGAGCTAATGGTCCCCTCGACGCTGGAGACATTTGCGTCGGCTCGTGACCTGATTGCATTGACTGAGCCTACGCTACCTCAACCCCCGGTGCCTCCGGTGCGGGTTCTGCAATCGAAAGGCAAGCCTGTGGCCATGCGAGCTCCATCTCCGGTTTCACCGAGCCGGCACCGATCCCCATCAAGGTCCCGGCACCGTGGACGCTCTCGATCGGGATGCCGCTCGCAGTCCCGGCACCGCTCTCCGCGGCGGTACCAGTCGTACTCGCGTCACCGGTCCTCTTCACGGCAGTCCCGATACTCCCGGCACTGCTCTGGCTCAAGCCACTGCTACCGGCACCGAGATTCCAGAAGCCGGTCCCATCGTCGGCGTTCTACATCCCGGTCGACCTCCCGGCACCACGCTGGTGGTAGGTCTCGGTCTCGATCCCGGCACCGATATGACTCCCGGCACCGAGGAGGTCTTCGTCGACTAGACCGAGGGACCCATATCAGTCCCGTTTGGCTCCACCCTGGCCGTCCCGACAGCCATCTGTCTCTTCTCAAACAGACAGCGCGTACGCTATGGACGCTGACAGGCCTTCCGCTCTCTTCCAGGGTACCCCCCTCAGGAACATGGACTGCAGCAGTGGGGCTTTTGGACCCCCTGGGCATATCATCAAGCCCAAGGGCCGCAGCAGGTTCCCCTGCGTCCAACAACATCAGAGCACAGGGCTCCGGAGGCCACATTGTCTCGTCCTCCCCCGTCCCCTGCAGAGGAGGGATTGTCTCACCATCGGGATCCTGATCTCCCTCCAGAGCCGGAAACATTGCTCCAAACGGAGCCTCCTGCAGATCCCTTCCTGCCGAGTGTCTCCTCATCATCCTCCCCGGATGAAGCAGTGGCTGAAACAACATCCACCAGCCCTCCTCCGCTCGACCTCAGGGCGCATCAGGGCCTCCTCAGGCGCGTGGCGCAAAACATGAATTTACAGGCTGAGGAGGTCTCAGAAATTGAGGATCCGGTGGTGAGCATATTATCTGCAGATGCACCCACTCGTGTCGCCCTTCCCTTTATCTGGACCATTCAGGTCAATGCCACTACCATCTGGCAGTCACCGGCATCAGTTCCCCCCGCGGCACGCGGAGTGGAACGCAAATACATGGTGCCCTCGAAAGGGTACGAGTGTCTTTATGTTCACCCGCTCCCGTGCTCCCTCGTCGTGCAATCTGTGAACGAGAGGGAGCGTCACGGGCAGCAGGCCCCGGCACCGAAGTCTAAAGAAGCGAGGCGCATGGACCTGCTTGGCCGAAAGGTCTATTCTGCGGGCGCCCTCCAACTTCGGGTGTCCAATCGACAAGCTCTCCTTAGCCGCTACACTTACAACACTGGGCGGCAGTGGGCAAATTTAAGGAGTTACTCCCACAAGATGCACGTCAGGAATTCACGGCGATCCTTGACGAGGGCAAGAAAGTAGCAAGAACTTCCCTGCAAGCATCTCTCGACGCCGCAGATTCGGCTGCCAGGACTCTAGCTTCTGGCGTTACCATGCGCCGAATTTCCTGGCTACAGGTCTCTGGCCTTCCTCTGGAACTCCAGTATACCATACGGGATCTCCCGTTTGAAGACCAGGGCCTGTTTTCGGACAAGACTGACCCCAGGCTGCAAAGCCTTAAAGATAATAGGGTCACTATGCGCTCCTTGGGGATGCATACGCCAGTCACCCAGCGCAGACCCTTCCGGCCTCAACAGCAACGCCGGCCCTACCCTCAACCCCGCCAGAGGCAGGACTTCGCCAGACGTCGAAGTAGGTACGGCCGGCGTAGCCAGTCGGGCAACCAAGGGGGGCAAAACCAGAGCTCCTCCAAGGCTCCCTCTGGCCCGAAGCCTTCATTTTGAAGGTGCGCCCGAGGGCGCTGCACCAGTTTCGCTCCCGGATTCGTCCCCTCCCTTCTCCAACCGTCTTTCATTTTTCCTCCCGGCGTGGTCCCAACTAACATCCGACCGATGGGTCCTACGCACATTACAAGCTGGATACCATCTGCAGTTTGTTTTGCACCCTCCCTCCCGCCCCCCTTCTTCGTCCCTCTTCAGGGGCCCCTCTCACGAGCAACTCCTCCTTCAGGAGGTGCGGACACTCCTCGACAAAGGAGCCGTAGAGGAGGTTCCAGAAGCTGAGCGGGGCAAGGGGTTTTATTTCCGTTACTTTCTGATCCCCAAAGCCAAGGGAGGCCTCAGGCCTATCCTCGACCTGCGCGAAGTCAACAGATACGTGGTGAAGTTGAAGTTCCATATGGTATCCTTGGGGACCATTATCCCACCCTTGGATTCTGGAGACCGGTACGTCGCCCTCGACATGCAAGACGCATACTTTCATATAGCCATCTTCCTGCCACACAGACGGTTCCTTCGGTTCGTGATCAACCGCTGCCACTATCAATTTGCGGTCCTCCGGTTTGGCCTTTCCACGGCCCTGAGGGTGTTCACCAAATGTATGGCTGTAGTCGTTGCCCACCTCCGTCGCAGCTGCATACATGTATTTCCGTACCTCGACGACTGGCTGATTCGGGGACCATCAGAGGCACAAGTCCTCAGCCACATCCGCATGGTCAGCAGTCGCTTCGCGAGCTTGGGTCTCATCCTCAGTATAGAAAAGTCAACGCTAATCCCCACTTAGAGGATAGAGTTTATCAGAGCCCTTCTGGACTCTACTCTGGCCAGAGCCGTTCTTCCTCTATCAAGGTTCCAGACCTTGACGGCCATTATACGACGACTGCAGACAGCACCTTTGACCTCCATACGCACGTGCCTAACTCTATTGGGCCACATGGCAGCCTGCACATTTGTCACGTGGTATGCGCGGCTTCGCATGAGGCCCCTCCAGTCCTGGCTCATCAGTCAGTACTGTCCGGCCCGGCACCTTCTGGACCCGGTTGTTACCGCTCCCCAGGACATATTAGGTTCCCTGTGGTGGTGGCCTGACCAGTCCATGGTGTGTGCGGGGCTGCTGTTCCATCCGCCCCAGCCTTCGGTGTCCCTGACAACGGATGCCTCAGATCTAGGTTGGGGACCCATCTCGGAACCCTACGGACCCAAGGTCGGTGGTCACCTCACGAACTAGCCTTCCACATCAATGTACGGGAATTGAGGGCAGTCCGCCTTGCTTGCCAAACATTCCATCATCAACTTAAAGGTCGCTGTGTGTCAGTATTCACCGACAACACAACGACCATGTATTATATCAACAAGCAGGGCAGCACGAGGTCTTCTGCCCTGTGTCAGGAGACCGTGAGGCTCTGGGACTTATGCATAGCCCACTCCATTCACCTCATTGCATCCTTCGTTCCCGGGGTTCGGAACACGCTGGCGGATCATCTGAGCAGATCCTTCCTTTCCCACGAGTGGTCCCTTCGCCCGGACATCGCCCTTTCGCTCTTCCAGAGGTGGGGATGTCCCCGGATGGACCTCTTCATGTCCCGAGGGAACAGGAAATGCCAGATGTTCTTCTCCTTTCAAGGCCAGGAACCCGGTTCGGTAGCAGACGCCTTCCTTATTCCCTGGACGATACATCTGTTCTACACATTCCCTCCGTTCCCGCTCGTCCACAAGGTCCTTCTGAAGGTGCGCAGGGACAGGGCCCGCTTGATCATGATAGCTCCAGCGTGGCCCAGGCAACATTGGTACTCCATGTTGATGGACCTGTCTCTGGCCGACCCTCTCCCCCTGCCTCTTCACCTGGACCTGATCACCCAGGACCACGGCAGGCTATGTCACCCAGACCTGCAATCACTGCACCTTACGGCGTGGCTCCTGAGTGGCTGACCCGGTCCGAACTCCGTTGCTCTACCCCAGTGCGGCAGGTGCTCCTGGGCAGCAGGAAGCCTTCCACTAGAGCGACTTATTCAGCAAAATGGAAGTGCTTCACCTGCTGGTGTGCGGAACGGAGTTTCCTTCCCACCGAGGTCTCCATTGCCATTATCTTAGACTACATCTGGTCCCTTAAAGAGCAGGGCCTGGTGATATCATCTCTTCGGGTTCCCCTGGCGGCCATCTCCACCTTTCACCCAGGGGAGGATGGCAACTCGGTGTTCTCTCACCCTATGGTGACTAGATTCCTTAAGGGCTTGAAGCGTCTCTACCCCCAGGTTTGACGCCCTACCCCTACCTGGGACCTGAATCTAGTTCTGACCCGACTCATGTCCCCTCCGTTTGAGCCATTAGCGACTTGCTCCCTGCTCTGTCTCTCCTGGAAGACTGCCTTCCTGGTGGCCATCACCTCAGCCAGACAGGTGTCGGAGCTCCGGGCTCTCATGGTGGACCCCCGTATACTGTGTTCCACAGGGACACAGTCCAGCTGAGACCACACCCAGCCTTTCTCCCCAAGGTGGTCTCAGCCTTTCATATCAACCAGGACATCTTTCTCCCTGTCTTTTTCCCAAAACCCCACTCGTCCCACAGGGAGCAGCAGCTTCATTCACTGGACGTCCGTCAAGCACTTGCCTTTTATATAGAGAGAACCAAGCCGTTCCGCAAATCCCCCCAACTCTTTGTGGCGGTAGCAGAACGTGCCAAAGGGTTACCCGTTTCCTCTCAAAGAATCCTCGTGGGTAACATCCTGTATTCGAGCCTGTTATGACTTAGCTCGTACTCCTCTGGTCACGTGACTGCGCACTCTACCAGGGCTCAAGCATCATCGACAGCTTTCCTCGCCCGCGTGCCCATCCAGGAGATCTGTAGGGCAGCGACCTGGTCCTCCGTTCATATCTTCGCTTCCCATTATGCCCTGGTCCAGCAGTCCAGAGAGGACGCGGCCTTCGGCTTCGCAGTGCTACACGCCGCGACTTCTCACTCCGACCCCACCGCCTAGGTAAGGCTTGATATTCACCTAACTGAAATGGATATAAGCAATCACTCGAAGAAGAAAAGACGGTTACTCACCTTTGTAACTGTTGTTCTTCGAGATGTGTTGCTCATATCCATTCCACACCCGCCCTCCTTCCACACTGTCGGAGTAGCCAGCAAGAAGGAACTGAGGAGCGGACGGGCCGGCAGGGGTATATATCAGGCGCCATGCCGGTGCCACTCTAGGGGGCGACCTGCTGGCCCACTGGAGTTGCTAGGGTAAAAATCTTCCGACGAACGTGCACGCGCAGCGCGCACACCTAACTGGAATGGATATGAGCAACACATATCGAAGAACAACAGTTACAAAGGTGAATAACCGTCTTTTTTTCACTATAAGATTTCCCTGTAGTTAATTTTTTGCTTTTTAACATTCTTCTTTTCTCTGAGGAAGCCTGCAGAGTTGTTACAATGCTATAGATGCAGGTGTTAAAAGTCAGGAATAATTGGAGAGCATGATGCAAGCCTCCACAAAATATACTGTCCTAATATCCTTTAAAACTTTTATTATAGAAGAAATAATTGTTAGTTTCTATTTTAGATCTGCAAAAGTCCAATTCTAAAACAAAAGCTGAAGTATATTTTAAAATAAATACATTTTGTACAGTAGTATTTTGGACTTAATTCACAAATTTCCAAACAGCTGCCTTTTTAACTTTGTGCATTTATGTTGAATTTCAGTCCAGTCATGGGCCTAATATGTGATGTATGGGTATTGCATACCGTATATACAAAGATTCACCATGCTGCACTTGTAGTAGAGCATTTACCTGGCCAGATCCCAGTATGGCTCAGATTTTGGAATGGGTATTTTGGGCCCTAATCCTGCAAAGAATTTTGTATAGGCAGGTGCTTGTGCCTGTGCAAAGTTTCATTGACTTCAGTGGGACTCTGTAATCATAAGGGTCCATGTAGGCAGATTCCTATGCAGCATCTGGGTATTTAGTGATTTATTAATCATATTTTGTTTATCAAAAATGTAAATGACTTTTAGTTATAGTGCTGCAGACATAGCAATGCGCTCTTGAAAGAACAGGGACCAATGTTGCAGAACCTCCATCAGTACTTGTATTGATTCCACATGTAGAGGGTTTGCAGGATTAGAGTCTTTGTTTAAAAAGAAATTGTTTTGCTATTTAAAGTAAATGAATGTTACTCAAAAGCTTTTTGGTAACATTTATTACGGCATTTGATTGTCTAATATAAGAAGTATTCAGGAAGTGTAGTTGGTAATTTTTAAAAATTCTTTGACCTTACCGAATATAGAGTATAAAATTAATCTGATTTAATAACATCTGGATTCTAAATAAATAAATATTTTTTAAGAAATAAGAGCTTTAAACATACCCACTTTCCTTAGCACAGAGATCCTGAAAATGCAGGTAAGATGTGCACTGCAAAGCTTTGTGTTGGCCTGTGACATACTTTTTAATATGGAGATGTGTTCAAAAGAGAGAAATCTGCTTGCAACAAGATAAAATACAATAATTTGTTTTCACAACCTGCAGGTCTGTATTAAAGATGAGAGTACCTAAAATCTATATCACTTTATTCAAATTACATGTAGCCCTCAGGCTTTTGGCAAGTTGACAATGTGACCTTTGCATGGGTAAAATTTGGCGCAGAGGCTACAACATTTTGGTTTCTGCTTCTGCAGGGACAGCAAAAGAACACAGCTAATCTAACAAATCCTATTTTTACTGGTGAGAAACAAGGAAATAAATGAAACGTTTGCTTTTGCTCAATGAACAACATGAAGAAATATTGTTTGCTAATTGGGAAAAGGACAAAATAGGGGAAAAAATTCAAGGTTGCAAGCCTATTACAACAAATTTAAGAATTTTAAAACAGCATTTAATAGACAGTTTAAAGTTTAATCACATGCTACTTTAAATGGATGTGCTGCGGAATAGTGAACTGATTTATACTTTGTCTTTCAGATGAACCAGAGACACGAGATGCGTGGTGGGCAGAAATCAGACAAGAGATAAAATCCCATGCCAAGGCATTGGGTTGTCATGCTGTAGTGGGCTACAGTGAATCAACTAGCATTTGGTAAATCATGACAATTTGATTTTCTAAATGCCATAGAAAATAATTCTGTACCATCTTCTAAGGATTAAAAATGGGGATAGAGAGTGCAGGACAGATGTTGATAGTGTGTAGCATACCAGCTTTGAAGGGTTTACTAAAACATATTTCATCTTAGGTTTCAAACTTGGGATAAACAGCTGTGTCTTCACATGTTTTTCAGAATTAATTCTATAGCCATTGTCATCACTATTCCTGAGCATGCTCCTACTAGACTTTAATCTACGTATTTGCTTTTGACAGTTAATGTTAACTTGTCTAATTCTCAAGTTCACTAAACTTTATCTGCCAGAATGCCTGGACATTTTACTTAAATATGTTTTATAGTTACACTTTATTGTCAAGAAATGATTGATAGTTCAGAAGTAAAACAGACACTTTTAAGGCATGGAAGCAGGGGTCCTTCTCTAGAAATTGCTCGTAAATTGAGCCAGATAATCTTGCCTCCCGGAGCCAGAGTACTGCACACTGAGTGTTCCTGTCCTGAGTCTGTCTTTGGGACATATTGACCATGATTTTTCTACTCCAGTACCACATGGAGAAATTAATGTGAATAGCCTTTTAGGCTAAAATTTGAGGGATTGCATTTTTCCACTCCTGTAATACAGTAGCAGCACTTTCCTGGACAAAGATTTTAAACTAGTCATAATAGTGGCTTCATTCCACAAGTATAACATGTTCTCCCAAATGGCAAAGACAGGTGGACTTCTCAGAGATTGAGCCATAGGGAGAAGTTAGGTTCAACTGCTATGGATCCAAAAGCTATGCTAGGCTGACTCCATCCATCTGGAATTCAAGGGACACAGAAACAGTGTAGCCCTATTTATTTGAAAATACAACAACATACAGCCATCTCAGCTAGAAGCCAGAACTGCACTGACTTATCCCACTCTTGGAAGGGTAAGAATATCTCACCTACCTTCTGTATTTAAGTGATTTATCACAACCTTGGGGAGAACAATATGGAATCCTTGTATCTACTTCCAGCCTCTCTAGTCCACAGAAGGTCACATCTCACTCCAGCTCCAGAAAGCAACCCTGAACAGAAATCCTGCTATCAGCCAAATACCAGGATATTCAAGTGG